>NW_015094506.1:50307508-50405413 GCF_001431845.1 Calidris pugnax
GCTGACATTTACTCACATCTCCAGGAGGAAGAATTTACCTGTGAAGATCAATTAAATCAGTATCTGGATACATGCACAGCTGACGAGAATTTCTATGAGTATCTTTCAACATTTGGGGTTTTTATTAGTTAGAGGGGAAACACTTAACTCAAAAAAACCTTTCCTTGGTCCCACCCCCATGGAAAAAAAAAAAAAAAAAAAAAAAGATTCATGACTTAGCCCAACATGACCATAAAATGGGTACAATAAAGAGGGCAACATGATCCAAAAACCAAAGTAAACCAGGAGACAGTCTAATCCCAGTTTTTCCATTGCCCTACTACATGTGACAGTCAAGACTCAATATTCCCACCAATACAACAACAATAATGTGACCTGCTTTCGCCCCCCCACACCAAATAACTTCGTAATTCATAGCCTAAAAATGAAACACAAAGAAAAACAGTAAGATCAAGGAACACTGAGAGAAGATACAGTGATCCAATAATAAGCCTGTCACACTGCTGCATGAGACGGTATCATAAATGTCACACCCCAACACCATAAGAGTGGGTGTTCATGGATTGCTTCTGGAGAACCAGAACATTTGTCACTTCTCCTAAAATTGCTGCAGGTGCTAGAAATTTATTGAACTTCCCAACAAATATTAGAAAGAATTTCATGCCTTTTAAGTATTATTTTGCTGAAAAGAAATAGTATTTTAATTAATGGGAAAATGAGCTGATTTTAGCATAACACACATGTATAGCAGTTGCTCTTTAAATACCTCACATCTGTTGCATTCATGTGTGCGGTATGGGAAGTCCACTACTTGGGGAACTGGACAGATTGTTCTCATATACAAATCCTAAGAGGAAGATTAACCCTAAGCAGTTCTTGTAACTGGCACCCACTATACTGTTCTCTGGAATTCAATATTTTAAAGATATCAGCAAACAAAAGAAGTTAATACATCTAAGTTCCTTATCTGAATTTCTCTCTGCATTTGAAACCTACCCAGAATCATCCTTAGACTCAGAATTTTCACCCAGCTTTCTTTTTAACAGCTTTATCTAAGAAATACATAGAGATCCCTAAAAGCCAGGAATGTATTCTTAAACCTCTTTTACTTTCATATCTGTCACAGACCTTCCTTCTTCCAGCAGATATTCCTACATCTGACACACTAATTCCCACACTTAAAATACACATCCAGGGAGACACATAAGCAGAATTTCTGACTCCAATTATTTCAAAGTAGAAGAAAAGTAGATCTCTGATATAATTTGTTATGGCATGGGGGCAGGAGGGAAGAGAGGATATAAGGATAAAATGCACTCAAATTCATAGAGTAAAAACAGTTGTGTATTTGGATGACACATTCACAGATTTTGGTAGCTTAAGTTTGGCAGGTGGCTGTTAGAGTGAAACCATTTATGAGAACCAAGTGGTCTTTTTATTGAATCTGCCTGAGACAAAGCAAGTTCTCCTCTTAAACTGTGATCTGCTCTCCAACACAACTTTAGAAGCAGCATTTTCTGAAAAGTGCATTTTCATGTGTACACTGTGACCACATGTAAAAGCTTAAAGAAAATGGACCAGATGCTGATTTCATTTACACTGGATTAACTCTTGAAAGGCTCCAATGTTTTTACACTTCATTTTCCACAGTGTAACTACAGCAGACTTCTGACTACTGTCTGTTTCTCCTAAAAGGAAACTGTACACCAGGATTTTTAGGGTAAATGGCATTGCTCCTGACATGTTTATCACTGCAGACTGAAGACAAATCCTACCTTTGAAAAAGTCAAAGCCCAATATGAGCAAGTGTTTTGAGAGAGCAGGATATTCTGTCCTTTATACCTAAACATATGGGTAAAACACAAAAATGACAGCGGATGTTTATGGAAACATAATTTATGGCAACAATGCAAAAGGAAATAACAGAGACACTCTCTTCCACCTAGGATTGCAGTCATTATGGTTACATACTGCTTTCTTCACATCTTGCCCCTGCCTGTTGTTTTGTGTCTGTAAACACTGTTTAAAAGCTTCCGCCTTGTCTACACAGGTGCCTAAATTTAAGTCTATCAAACAATTTTATGGACTACAGAAGGTTTTCAGAGCTTCGAAACAAGAGTTACATAGCTCAGTGATAAGAGTCCTCCAAGGGCTAGCAAGCAGAAAGTTATCATCTCTGTTTCGGCAAGCCCCTAACCTGAAGAACCATAATAGCTCCTTCTTACACTCTTCCTTCAGTGCCTACTGCTGACCAACTTTGGGGACAGGATGCTAAACTATATGGATACTTAGCAGAACTAGTCTTGTTTAATTGTAAATGATAGATATGATGGTTTGTATTTCTAATAATTTTGTGAGGAAGGGAAGTACTCTAAAATAGGTAGAAAAGGGTATCCTATGAACTGTGACATCCAGAAAGGTTCCCATTGTTTCAACAGCAGGGCCATCAGCATGCGTTTAACCCCTGGGAACCAATTCCCCATGTGCAGAGGGTCAAGCAGTGCCCCTCTCAAATCTCAGCCTCACTTCAATTATTTTCTTGGAATCTTTTCTACTCACAGAGATTAATAACAAACCAACATGATCACAGATGGATTAATGATCATCCCCCTTCAGTTCCAATGGACTTGTTTTAAGCTTTCCCAGTACTTATGCGCCCACTTGCAGAACTTTTGATATCTTCAGCACATTCCAGGTGACACTTTGGCTTTCTCTGATGTCTTCTGGAAAGCCTTTTTCTTCTGACAGGTCAAGAAAACTTCTCCCTTAGACAGTCTACAGCTTTTGTTAACAGCCAGAAAGCTAAATTCCTTTGGCATATGGAATGAACAATACATATTTGGTTAGGAAGGAACAATCTTGGTGTTACTGTGTTCCAAGACTGCAATAAACATTTCAGACTCTGGGTGTGTTCCTGAGGCTCTGGTTTGATGACTAGAACCAAAGCATCCATTCGGTGCTGACTGAATTTCCTTTAGGTTCAATCCTAATTGAGACAATGCTTACATAGACTGACAGGAGGTTTCCCAGCACAATGAAGGTAAAATTTGGCTACTGTGAAAGAGGGTGCTGTTTTACATAAATAGACATATGTATTTCTATATATGTTCCCTTTCCTGCTGAGATGGGTGAGTGACACTGCAAATATTGCCCAGTGATGATAGTGCTGACATATAACCTTGGACTATTGGAAAGCTCTGGAGTTTGAGAAAGGTGCAGAATTTCTTTGCAGCTATTTCATAAGCATTTACCCAGCTGGCATATCTGTATATATGCTTATGTATTTTTCACTGTGAAATAAAAAAACAATACAAGAAGACATTAAAGGATAAGTCACAAGGCAGCTGCACCTGGTAATAACTAAAAAAAATAGTAGCAACTACAAATTAAGGATGCTCCAAGGTAGGATAATTTGTGACCCTGTGCCAATACACACTGGGGTAGATGAAAACAACTTGTTCCAAAGCTGCTATTGGGGAGATCTGACATGTTTATCTATTTGGCCCACATGTGGCTGTGTCTTCTAGCACTGACAGCCCCTGCAGGTTGGCAGCTTTTCAAAAGCTTGTCAGCCCTTGATAGCATTCCTATTCCTGCCGAGATGGGCGGGTCGCGCTGCGGATTACACAGTGATAATGGTGCTGACATATAACCCCACTCGCACTGTTCGCCAGCACAGGACTTACAGAAAGGCGAACCTTTTCTTTGCAGCTATTCCATACGTGTTTACCCAGCTGACAACATTTTGTATTTAGTATTTGTTTAGTTTAAGGAGTAAAATGACACAGTCTTTAGGCAAACTCACAAGAAAATTCTATGTAGCAAAGTAATCTTTCCAGCAGGATCCCAGAGCTTAGGATTCCTATAGAATTTCTCCAGCTTTCTAGACTTTCATGTTGTTAAACACACGTTTGTTTGTTTTGCACTGCACTTCTATTAGTTATGGCATAGTTGTCTTCATCTTTATTGACCACATTTGCAACGCCTCAGTAAATATAGGTTGCTGCTCTTTTCTGCTTTCTTTTGCTGAACGTCTTAATTTTACTCATAGGAAAGAGCTACAAATCTTCCAGTTTATAAATAGCTCACAGCACTTGTCAGGCATCTAAGGATCTCTCAAGAAAAGACTAAGGCACTCAATAATTCTATTTTTGCAAGAGGAGCTAGAAACTTCTATTCAGGACAAGTTCATAGAAATTATATTCGTGTTACAGAAATATGATTATCCTTTCCTAAGCTTTAGGTACTTGTAGAGGGGAACTATTTTAGGTTTCTGCATTTGTCTTTCAGTCTAGAGAACTTTTCTATTATACTATTGTACTTACTGTTGTTTTATAATAAGGTTTGCAAGCACTGAAAACTGGATGGATTTTTTCAAGCTGCCAGCTAAGGAAGTTTTCAACCAATTACACAATAAATTGAATAAAAACTACAGTGATTTAAGAAATTGGAACTCCAGAAGAACTATTGATTTATTTCATCAGGAAAAAAATACCAGGAAATAAAGACATAACTTAATATATGTAAGTTAATTTAACTAATTTAGATGAATAATCAGTTTGTTAAAAGGAAGTTATTAAATTATATATATGTACACATAAAAGAAGGGAAAAGGATACAATACTTTGGATGTTTCTTTGAATACCATTCCAGAAATATCTTAACTTAGAGCATCAGACTCTACAATATAATCCTGGCATGTAATTATAGCCACAGATGAGGATTTTCTGAGAATAAATTCTTGGGGATCCTGATTTGGCTTTTTGGTGTGTCAGTAGTTCCTAATATAACAAATATCTGAAATGGAGAGGTTTTTTAAAGCAATCTGAATCTACCCAGATTAGAACATTCTACAGTTCACGTTCAGTTTTGTTTTAAAGAAAAAAACAAAAACCAAACCATGCACAGTTTTGCATTCTAGTTTCAAAGCTCTTACACCTCTCTTCCCCACCTCAACTTGCTGTCTTTTAACCCTCATTCCTCAATGCCATTAATAAAAAACATCATTTATAGGCAGAAACTTAATATTCTAATCAATTACTTCTCATTTCAGTGGCTGCGTATAAGCAGAAATATCTCTTTTTTTTCCAGACGACTCTCACTCCAGAGGAGTACAAAGGACACACTTCAGACCCTTGTAGTCCCAACATGTGTGGTTTCCTCACACCGGGGAAGGCTGGAAGCGAGCCGCCTGGCTCAGCGCCAACCCAAACCATGGGCCGTCTAAACACAGCCCCGGCAAATGCTACTTTCTGACACTTCGCTGCTACTGGAGAGTATCCTTTAGCATTGAAACCTCCTCAAATGACTGAGATTTATACACAACCACTCGCACGACTTCCTTCATCTCATATTTTCCCTCCCCGGACACGTTTCTACCCACCCAGCACAGAGGAACCAAAAAGAAACACTCCTGTGATACTGCCTTGTGTTACCTGGACATTTACCCAAGCCAATAAGTTTATAAAGCTGCTGAATGTTTACAGAGATATGGAAGTCAGCACAGCAGGATGCTCCACAGAGCTCTTCAGCCTGTTTTAGCTATTTAAATACACTTTTCCTCAATGTTTTGTCTGAAAAGTTAAAGATGACCTGAATGGTTAAACTAAGAATTAGAAATATTTGAACTTGCAGACAATCATTTCTTTAGTCTAGATACGCAAGCCATTATGAATTTTATTCCCTTCTTTCAGGTTACCAAAGATATGTAGCCATGCTTTCTCTATTTAGCTTACCAAATGCAAATTTTCATTCCAATATAAAATGGGTCTTTGCTCTACAATATCTTTATTAAACAGCACTGTCTGATTCCACACTGATTCTTCTGGCTCTGTCTGTGTTCTGCCCTTCTTGGAGAGCACAACATCCATAACAATCAGTGCTGGTTTGGCTAAAGGGAAAATGTTACCAGACTGGATGGAGGGGTGGATCAGGCAGGGTGTTACTGCCTCCAGAAAGCTCTGAACTAATTAAGCCCCACTGAACATAATGGGAGGTGACAGCACTCAGCATCTCTCAGGAGGTGAGCAGCATCCCACAGAAACAGAAATCTGCTTTTCACACAAACAGAATTTGTTTTCTATAAATGGCTTATGCCAGAAATCAAGCTGTAGTCTGAAAATCTGCAATACGAATAATCCTGGTATTAATGCAATATCCTGAGGAGGTGCTGTTTTTTGACTAAACTGCTGAGATGGCAGATGCCAGTTAAGTGTTTGTTAAAGATCCCAGGGAAGAAATGTCCTAAAATGCTCAGAACCTGAGTTTTAAAGAAATTGGCATATGGAGCACTGCAGTAGTCAAAATAAGAAATAAAATGTTCATCCTGGTACTATATCTCTTCTATATAATGACAGCAAATGTTGCACTTAAACATGTGGGGCAAAATAGTCTCCTGCTACACCTGCCAAGCCTCTGCACTGCAGTTGCATTAATTCAGGGTCAGTTACCTCTTCAGAGCCGACAGCAGAACACAGTAATTTAAAACCTCCTTCTGGTACTTAAAGGAAATATCAAACACAGCTGAGAATTTAAATTTTCTTCAGTAAGTAGCATATCTGGAAGAAGCAGGAAAGCCATTTTCACGTGTGTTCCTGTGCAAGCATCTGTTTTTCACATGTAGCAATCAATTGCGCTTACGAAAGCTCCAATTCATCCGGTCTGCTAGAAATACTGGCAACTAAATTGCCATCTTATTATCTGGAGTTAACACACTGTCATAAGGCATGGGCAAGGGAGTACAGTAGATCCCAGTGGAAGCTTCTCCTATCACTAGTAATTCTAGATATTAATACAAATATTAATAATAAAATTGCCACTGACATTTTTATTATAATTTAAACCATTCAAATTGCCTCCTCTCTGTTTAATATCAGCGTAATGTAATCTCAATGATGTCACTGAGCAAGGAAAAAGCTATCTTCAGTTGCCTTCTTTCAAATGCTTTTATTTGAGGAGGCTGACCATGACCAGAGAAATTAAGAGGGAAACACTCCGCTCTGAATTTTTGCCTTTTTGCTAATATTTTGATATTACTTCCTTGCACTGAAGGGCTCCTTCAGGTAGCTGACCTCTTGCAGGACATCAATCTCACAGGAGGTCACATAGCACGAGAAATTCCATTTATTAAAGATAATATCTATAACTATGGGAGGTGAGATTATCAATTGCACAATGAATCTGCCAGTTACACAGTGAAGAAGGGAGAAAGGGGGGAAAAAAAAAGAGGAAAAGGAATAAAATTCCACTTATGAGATGAACTCTGTGGAAAATAAACTGACCTTTTTTACATTTTTGTTTAAATCAACCAAGTTGAGCAGGAAGATGTGGTCTTTAGCCCCAATCAGCAGCCGGCCCCTCTCCTCATCTAGCAACAGGGTTCGAAAATCAAGCCCCTCCGTTGAGCCCAGAAATGGGATGCAGCTGTTTGAAAGCAGCAAGTCTGTGGGAAAACGAAGAAAATCTTTATAATCAAAATGTTTACATATGACTCATTGGTGTCTTTTATAAATATATGCAACCAGCATGGAGCATGCCGGTGAGATAACTGCAGTCTTAGAGCATGTCTTTCCAGGGTCATAATACACTTCTTGTAAACCTTGATTTTCTTTGGGGGTTTTTTACTTCCAAATTGGGTAATATTTACTTTTACAAAACATATTTATGTATGAAATTTTCTTAATAAATTATGTCTGTGGCATAAAGGAATCACATTCTTCAATAGAAATCAGAAACAAAAAAAAGACAGATCTTTGCAAAATATATGCTATACCTTTCCTTTGCTTTAAAAAACTGATATGTGTTTATATCATTATAGTCATGGATACACATTATCAAAGATTAATATCTCACTATATTTGGTGCTCTACATACAAAACAGCAAAGAAGGTCAATGCCAGAAAGAATAGTTAGGAACGGAATAGAGTGGTTAGATGTGGCAGGTGTTAAAGACTCATAGGAGGGTTTGAGTTGGAAAGGACCTTCAAACATCATCTAGTCCAACTTCTCTGTCATGGGCAGAGACATCTTGCACTAGACAAGGTTGCTCAACCCCATCCAACCTGACCTTGAACACTCACAGTAATGGGGCATCCACAGCTTCTCTGGGCAACCTGTTCCAGTGTCTCACCACTTATCATAAATAATCTCTTCCTTTCGTCCAATCTAAACTTACCCTCTTTCAGTTTAAAACATTTGCTCCTCATCCTGTCACTACAGGCCCTGGTAAAAAAAAATAAATCTTTCTCTATCTTTCTTATAAGCTCCCTTTATATATTGAAAGGCCACAATAATGTCTCCCCAAAGCTTTGTCTTCTCCAAGCTGAATAACCCCAGGTCTCTCAGCCTGTCCTCATTGGAAAGGTGTTCCAGTCCTCTGGTCATTTTTGTGGCCTTCCTCTGGACCAACTCTACCAGGTCTGTCTTTCTGGTGCTGGGGACCCCAAAACTGGATGCAGTACTGCAGGTGGGGTCTCATGAGAGTAGAGGGGCAGAATCCCCTCCCTCAACCTGCTGGCCACACTTTTTGCAAAGCAGCTCAGGATACGTTTGGCTTTCTGGGTTGCAAGTACATATGGCCGGCTCATATCAAATTTTTAATCCAATAATATCCCCAAGTCCTTCCCTGCAGGGCAGCTCTCAATCTGTTCATCACCCAGTTTGTGTTGATACTAAGGGCTGTCCCAACGCAGGTACAGAACCCTGTATTTGACCTTGCTGAACTTCACATAGTTTGCATGGGCCTACTCCTCCAGTCTATCAAGGGACCTTCCAAGATAATTTAGTCCAACCAGATGAGTGATGACATCCCTCAAGCATATAACTGCACCACTCAGCTTGGTGTCATCCAGAAACTTGGTGAGAACGCACTCAATCCCACTATGTCATTGATGAAGGCATTAAATAGCATTGGTCCCAGTGCGGAATCTTGAGGGATACCACTTATTACTGATTTCCACTTGGACATTAAGCCATATATATGGTTGAGAAGAACTGGAAGGAGGTAAAAACCGTAATGTGTATAGAAAGTTTGATATAAGATTCAGTTTATCCATTGTCTAGTATTAAGTTCTGGTCACAGTAGAGAAAATTGCTACAATTAACTTTTCAATTACCATCATTTCAATTGAGAACCAACAACCACCTAGCAGAGGTGTATCCCTATGGCATAGTACTGAAATAAAAGCATTATAGAGGCATATTAAGGAGACCATCCAGTAACAACACCTCTAAGGACCTGAAGTCTTTACTTTCCTTGGAGAAATGTCTGCAAAGGAAGTTTCCCATATTAAAAGCACAAATTTGACACTTAAGTTTTACTGTGATTTAATAGTGGCTTTCAGTCTCTTTCAGAAGGTAATTAAGAAACATGTTTCTCTATGAAACTAATGAAAGAATCTATGTTTCTCCTGTAAAAAAGCTAAAAGGCTGCAAAGTAAGAAGTCTGCAAACTTTTGCTTTATGAAGGGTCTGTGGACATAATTCTGGATGAGAACACAAACAACATATAGAAAAGAGCACAACGAGAGTTTAGTCTTGTTGAGCAGCCATTCATTTGGGGAGAACAAAAATAAATATGTGAATCAGTTCTTCCACAGGCAACCTCTACAAGCTAAACTATTCAGAAATCATGAGACAGAAAGATAAATCTTGTATTTAATTGAATATAAAATTGAGAATATTTCCACCTTCCCGGCACAAGGTGGACAATGTACCCTTCCTGCTAGAGAAGCTAGACTTACAGCACAAGATATTTACACTTCTTGATCATGATGAAGATGAGGGCCAGTGTTTTGCAGAGTAGCTCGTGAACAAAATAAATAGAAAAAAAACAAACCAAACTTTTTTCTCCAAGGTCTTTCATAAAACATATGACAGGTGAAGCAAAGATCAACTCCTGTTGCTGACTAATAAACAGCACTGTGGGAGAAAAAGTATTTTATCATTATTAATCTGACTGCCTGGTATATAATTACGACAATTATTTTTTTGGCTCAGTCACTTCTACTTAAGCTCATGTGGTTTTGTCTGGCTCACTGCTGAATGTTGTTACGGTACAGTCTGAAAACAAATTGTCTTGTATTGCAGCTCGTATTCCCCTAGGTGAGATTTATTTGGCAGTATGTTTAAAAAAAATCTTACTTCACTTTGAAAAATTAAATCCAGTGTTAAGCACTACACGGCTTTATTCCAGCACTGTCCTATCTTTCGTGAAGACAAAGATATCAGGGTGTTTTTTTTCTAAAATGGTAACATTTTAAAAGACCTGATTATTAATTGACAGCAAGATCACTTAGGAACAACTTATGGTTAGCATGGTATGATAAAAACTAAGTCCTATCCCACTACTTCTTACAGCAGACCTAGCTGATGAATAGCCTGGCTGAAGTGTAATAGTTTTAGAAATAAATAAAAAATTTTAAAAAGGAAAAAGAAAAGCCCTTTAAACCCACAACTTCTGAAGTTTAGCTCACTCCACTAGTGTGCTTTCACACAGTATGAAATAAATATGTTCTCCTCCTGACACTTATCTTTGTTATTGGGTTGTCTGCCACAGAACAGCCACTTCTAGCCAAACTGTTAATTTTTGTGTGTGATGCAGATGTGTCTCCATTAGACGTCATACTCTGTACAAACCTCCTCCCTTGTTTTTTCTGACTGGAAACTCTTGGTTCCGGATATGATGTAGCTGTTTATTGGGAAAGGATTCTCTGATGCTGACCATAGCACAGCAGGAGGCTTTAGCTCCCTTGAGCTACTCAAATTCTTCTTAGTTGATCTCTAAAATACTGTTTATCAGCTGAGCATTGCTAGAGCGTATTCTGAGTCATTGTCTTTCTCTTCTCCACCCATGACATAAGAGCTGGCTGCATTACTAGATTATCTGAACCATGGTATGTAATAATAAATGCCTTATTAATTCTACAGTCTGGATTAAATCCCTGTTTAGCAGTTTTATGTCCCAATTAATAGAATGGAGGGAAGAAGAACACAGGATCACAAAATCTAGTAATTAGTCATTCACAGACATTAATATAAATAAACAGGAGGGAGTCATGAATTTCACAGACTACTCTATTTGGGCAATCCATATCACCCTCAGCTACTTTTATGTCTCCTCTGATGACAAGCTTCCAGTCATATCACAGTGCTCCCTTGTGGGAGGTGGGTAACTAAGATGCAGAATATGAGGGAAAATTCCTTCTCATCTCCAGCCTTAGGAGTTTGATCTGAGTAAGGATAAAATATATGTTTGTGCAAATGCTTTAACGCACTTTCATTGATTAGAGTCACACAATCCATGGGCCTTTGCAAGTGTGTCACCAAAATATTCAGACTTGATTCTTTACATACTTGAAAGATTAGGACTGCGACTGCACTCCCCATCTCCTTCATATTTGGAAGGAATGATCTCTGTAGTGGCCATCCCAAAAAGACATTTGTCATCTATTGCTTAACACTTCTAGTATTTCATTAAAGAACCACCTGGAACATTTACAAGGGGGAGGGAAAAAGCTATCTCATGACTGCAATGCCCAAGTGGGAATGAGCCCTGCCCAGTGCCTTGTACAGCCATTTCTTTCACTGCATCATAAGCAAAACATGTGTAAAGTGTTCCAGATTGAAATGACAGCATTGCACACTGATTTCTTACTGACGCAAATGAGAACTCAAACTGCAAAGCAGTGAAGAATCAGGCCTGGTCAGTTATTTACTAACTATTGAAAAGAGCTTGGAAATAAAACTCCAGACATGGCCACTGATAAGATTAAAACTGAAACATGACCCAATAAAATTTGTCAAGTAAACATTAACAGAGAATTTATTAAATCACAGCCAAATTAATCATTGTTCTCACTCCATAAAAGCAAAATAATCCAATCTTATGGCTTGAAATTGCCCTTCATGGCAAGATGTACTTAATATGACCAAGGATATTACACTGAAAAATTTACTGTGAAAATCATTTTGGCCAATGGTTTTCAAGTTTAGAGCAAGCTGTTGATTTGATTCACTGCATCTCTGTAGCCAGGCTTACACAGAAACAGCATTCCCGCAATACACAAAGTTAGCTACAGGGACGGTCTTTCATGAGTACATGTTCAGCATTTAGTTTGTAGTGTGTACTTGCTGTTTTACTAAAAAATTAGATACTTTTTTCCAGTCTGGCGATTAAATGAATATTCAGCAAACTCCCTTTCTGGGTTAATATTTCACTGTTGAGTGGTAGAAGCTGGAATAGTGACTGATTTTTATTCATTTAGAAAAGTATCTCAGTGGACTTGGCTCACAACAGCATGATCATTACTTACTTAAATAAGCTCCAGCAGCAGAGCCATGGTATAAGAGCTTCAAGTGAAAAAATGTCATTCTGTTCTGGTTATACGTATTTACATTTATACAGCACATTTAGACTGCTTAGCCTCAAGTCACATATGCGGTGACTGTGCTGCTGTTCCTTGACTCCTTGACTCCGTGGTGTGGGCATGCAGCAACCTGGCACCGCTTGGTCAAGACCCAGAATTGCCTCTGTGGCCAGGCACAGACATTTGTGCAATGATAGCCGTTGCCTAAATTGGCAGAAAGGGAACTCCTCAACCTGTTTCAAAACAGCTACATCTAATGACACCTTTGAAGGACTCTGTTTTTAAAGGCCTAATATGTATAATTCTGTTACTTTCCTAGACAATTAAAAAACAGTCACGTCATTTTCCTCTAGATAGGAGTATGTCCTTTCATGTACTGGAAAATACCCATGACAATTTACATGGGTATTGTGTGAATCCTCAACTAAATTTTAGGGATAAAGAAAAGTCAATATATCAATTTACTTAATTCCTGAAGTATTCTGACTTTAAAAGATCCAATTGACCCCAGATGTATTTGTATGAAGGCAAAGAAAGTAGTTCCAGTCTACCACCAATCTCTACTACATACTGCAAGAAGCAAGTTATATTTTGTTTAGCTGCATCTCACCATGGACAATGATGATTTGTTGTGCATGCCATGTGGCTCTCATTGCTCTACAATGAATTTTATTTGGCCTGGAGGAAAATGTCATATTCATGGCTCAACAGGGCCTTTCCAAAAGGATATGGATTACTGGGAACCAAGAAAACACGATTTCTTGTTGGCACAATACTGTGTCAAAATATTGGTTCTTTTTCTGAGTAGTCCCCAAAGTCACCTTTGAGCTTCAGACACTTCTATGGCCCTGCTCAGCAATCAGCAAACCAAATTTCCTACATCTCTATTTGCAAATACTTATTGATAGATGTCAAATCTGTCAGCATTTTACAACCCAGAAAAATCATGCATAATTAAAACAGCTGCATTATGCACTGTGCTTCTCAAACCATCATTACAGACAATGGTAACCAAGCAGAAGCTCTCTCTATGCAGTAATGTGAAGACATTTTTACACCTTTCATCAGGAAGGAACAGATCATACTATCTTGAGAAAACCTTCACAACAGCTACTCCACCCATAAAGAGGAAAAAAAGACCAAAAAAAAAAGTAACTCATACTGTTAGATTTGATCCTCTTTTATATTAGTAAAGCTCCCTTGAAAGGAGGTGGATCTGCAAGAGCAGAATTGAGACTACTGTACACAACCTAGTTCATCTATTTCAGAGTCAGATGTTAGAATCAGGCTACAGTCTTGTCTTTATCCGACTGTTTTTTTAAAATCTACAAAAATGATAACAATGTAAAATAAAATAGGTGGTGCTTACCACCAAAAATACACCCAGTTAAAGCATGAACTAAACAATTCTTCCTGATGTGTATGGAAGTCTATTTTAGTAGCGTTTTAACTGCAAATAAATTTGACTAATGAAACAGCTGCACAAATAACTTGTAAAGTGTTATTATTGCAGAGATGATTAAAAGCTGCTTTGTGACTTCAAGTAATTGGTGAAAAAATGCAAAGGCTCAGCTCACAAACTTCACAGAGCCAAACTAAATAATTAACTTTAGACAGCACAACTGAAAATGTATGTGGGTGAAACATTTGTTTTTCTGAAGAAGACCTAAGACCGTGGATTTGCACAGGTTCCCTTTTCCTAAGTGGTTTATCTTTCTTGCAAGAGTGCCAAAGTAAGCAAACCCACTGTTGTTTCCAGGCCAAATTAAATCATCCTTTTTTTTTTTTTTTTTTTTTAAAAAATTTGACTAATGAAACAGCTGCACAAATAACTTGTAAAGTGTTATTATTGCAGAGATGATTAAAAGCTGCTTTGTGACTTCAAGTAATTGGTGAAAAAATGCAAAGGCTCAGCTCACAAACTTCACAGAGCCAAACTAAATAATTAACTTTAGACAGCACAACTGAAAATGTATGTGGGTGAAACATTTGTTTTTCTGAAGAAGACCTAAGACCGTGGATTTGCACAGGTTCCCTTTTCCTAAGTGGTTTATCTTTCTTGCAAGAGTGCCAAAGTAAGCAAACCCACTGTTGTTTCCAAGGCCAAATTAAATCATCCTTTTTTTTTTTTTTTTTTTTTTTTAAAGTGATACTCTGGATATTTAAAGAATATATACTAGAAGTGTAATTCAATATAAACAGTTGGCAAGCATATGAGCTTTAGTAACGCGTCGATAACTGTTGGCATCTCATCACACATACCTGTCCATTAAGAATGCCTAGTACATTGATAGACTTAAATAGTACCAAAACTCCTCTTTAAATGGAAGGCAGAGCATGCACACAATGGACTCATCATCTCTATTTCCTCATTTTCAATTGTCAGGATCGATCTTACCTTTCTTCCTTTCACCTTTCACAGATCCTCAGCTTGTGTAATAGGTAATCAATCTGTCATTTGACTGAAATCTGTTTTCTTCCACTTCAGACTTATTTCAAATCCCCTTCAAAGTATCCCAATGGTAAGGAGATATTGCTCTCTAAGGACATAAGACTTTTTCCTTATATCTAGCAGAGTAAAACTTTAGACAGCTATTGAAGTCAAAAGCCAGATTTCTTCTTGATCATATGGAAGAGGAACTGGCAACTTAACTAGAGACCACACTCTAACCCTGTCTTTTAAAATTACCTTCCAGTGACCTGAGTGTCAAGCAGCTGAGATAAAATCTCAGCCCTATTCTGAGGGTGGTGGCTTATAAAATCACCTACTCCTAAAGCTATTCTGAAAACCCGTCTTACTAAATCCATAGTGACAAATAGCCTATGAGTTTACTGACACTGGGAAAAGACAGCTTTAAATGAATTCTCACTACTCAGAATTGCAACTTATAAATATTTTGCAGCAACTCAAAGGCCTTTTCTCCATACTCTGGTTAACTATTTCCCAGACTCTTGCTCCTCCCAATCTGTCAGCCAATCAAATGCATAGGAAGCAAGAGAGTGATGACAGGCTTCAGGTGGAAATAATGGCAAAATCCTCTTTGACTGGCTGATTTGAAAAAGCTGAGTTAGACTTACTGACTGTGAATCCATTTTACTGCTCCAACTAGCCTACCATCTCATCTCATGAACCTTCAAGCTACCTTTAGATGCATAATCATATGGCCTGCATGTAGAAAGGCGTGAATCTTATGAAGGACATAGCCAGAAGGAATGAAGTATGGGGTTTAGTCCACACTCTGAGGAACAGGCAACACAAACAAAATGCACTGACAGTAGGTTGTGCCTAGTAGACATTGAGCTTCAAAATCATCTTGGGGATCTGGGACTTACATTAACTTGGGTGAATCAACACACTCCATGCTGCAGCAGTGGATTCATTTTTTCCTGCTTGGATGGAAATGTGTATTTGCAGGTACTTTCAGATGTTAAAAATGCAACACGGTTATCATATTTAGCACTTTAAAGCACATAGCTTGTCCTTTGTCAAAGTATGGTACAGAAAATTATATGCAGTCCTATCCCTCCTTTCAAAACAAATTACTGTCATTGTATTGCACTTGCCTTCAAAATAGTACCAACCCTTCATTTCAGACTTTACTTTCTTCAGAGCGATGCAAAAATGGCTAGAGTATTTTCAAGCACCTGTACATGGACTTTTCTACTAACTGCATCTTCAGAGAAACTTCTGAGAACATACAGAGGAGATCTTTGCTACATCTTACAGCACATATGTTTGTTAACTAGTAAAACAACAGCAGGTTGTGCTACTCCTCCCATCCATACTATCTGGTAGCAGCTGTGCAGAACATGATGCTTTTTTAAATCCTTGCTCAGTTTTTGCTTTGTTGATTAAATTCCAGCCTTAACAAGAAAGATAAATGGACTTTGTTTTACGCTTGGCAAATGAGAATTTTGATGTGGATTTCAATGTCCAGGATTTAAACCTGCAAGGAGTTTTCTTGAGTAAATCAGAGGTATAATTGGCTACAGAAATATTGATTTGGCTCAGTAGCTGGTCTGACACTACCAATAGGTGCTGACAGATCTCTTTCGGAGTCTGACTCATTTTATTCAGACCTGCTTTCTCAGACAGTGCAACTGACACCAGGACTTGCTCCATTGAGCCTACAGCTGTTATTTATGAAAGATAAGGTTTTTAAAATGGTCAGATATCTTAATAATACTTTTTCTCACCAGGTTCAAATATATTTTCTAGCTTCCTAATGAGAGTAATGTTCACAATAATGTAGATAAAGCTTTCAGACTAAAAGATGAGAGTCCTTGCAGTGGCATGAATAGCTCTGTTGTAATAACCATGTCAGATGGCATGGCCCTGGAAAACACATTAATATTGATATTAACAGGCTTAAGAGAGACACAGAGCAACATGAGCTATTCGGACAGTGCAAAGCTGAGTTAATGCCAAACAGATTTACTTGCTCATTTACTTCACTAGTGTCCCTGTTTTCAAGACTTAAAAGAACAGCTCAGAGAGAAAAATCCAATTTTGTTGCCTATCATTGTTATTTGCAATTTCCATGCTACTGTGGTTGTATACTACATATGAGTTATAACAAGTATTTGTGAGCAACACAGATTTTTATGAAAGCATTCAATAGCTGTATGTCCCACCCTTTCTCACCCTCCACATGCTCCACAGGCACACAGACACACACACCCCACTTGCATCAAGACTCAGAGCCAGACCTTCAGTTTAACCACTGGGACCTGGAATAATTTTATCAGCTGAAGATCTGGCCCTGAGTGTATAGCAAGAACCTGTGGGGGCTATTCTTTTCTCCAACTCCAAGAATTGGACCAGAGCCCACACAAGCTGTATGGTCAGGCTGCAAAGCTAAATAAGATACAGAGAGAAAGTTGTAACTACTAATAGTGTATGTTCTTGCCAAGGGGGCTGACGAGAGCTGGAGCTGATGCAAGAGAAAGGGCAGGTCCGTGCATCTGGGAGCAAATGAGGGAGGAAAGAAGTGGATATGTGTGTTTGGGGAGAAGGGAGCAGGGAGGGAGATGTCCTTCTTCCAGAAGTAGCACACTGTTATGTTGGCTTAGCTGTCATGAAACCACCATCTGAGAGAGCCTGTTAAGTGCTGATGGTTCTTCAACACTCTTCCCAGAGTCCCCGAGGGCAAGGAAATTTCCTCATTACTGGCTTTGAAACGTTCTTCTGGTTTCTTGACTCAACCAAGATGGGTCCAGATGGATGAGGAGGCAGAGCAGATACAGTAAAGGAGGTGAAACCAGGTCTGGGAAACAATAACCAGCTCACCAGCATGACCTGCTACCCAGGGAGAAAAGGCAGCATTTGGCAGGGCTGAAGGGGCTGTGGTGGGAGGATTGCCTGCACAGGAAAGGAGGCGAAGGGCAGGGACCTCTGCACACAGATTTACCTGTCAGTGGAACAGATATTTCCTCTGTTGGCAGCAAACCTGCTTCAGGAGGTTCCTGCTTGCTCTCCCCACATGTAACTGCTTGTTCCTGTCCCCGCAGGGGGGTTCCCTCTCTGACGTGGGCCAGCTAATCTTTCTTTCCCATGCTCTGAATGAGGAACAAGAACTTTTATAACGACAGTGTGGGCATTGATATTTTAGCTGTTTTTACCATCATGATTGCTGGTCGAGCTCACAAGGCAAAATTAATAGCCCTGGTCTTGCTAGAGAAGTGCAATTCAGAGATACAACTGCTATAAGGAAGCACTTTCTAAGTCACTTAGTCATTATCTGGGGTAAATGCACAGGACGGACATTCTCTTTAAAAAGTTTGGTTTAAATGTAGAGAAATAACAAAAAAAATCCTTTCAGGAAACTTCAAAGGTTTTTCTCCTTATGTTCTTTTTCCAGTTTTCTGGATGTATTTTATTTTATTAAAAAGCAAGTGAGTGTAGCAAGGTAACTCAATTGGTTAAAGTGAAGGTAGGTTTTCAAAATAGTTTTTTACTCGCAATAGCAAAGGATGTCTTCCAGCAATAAAAATAAAAACAATTCACATTATAGTAGCTTGGAGTAGCATAATGTTCTCTTATGGCAAAGTGAAATACACCTTCTGATATTTACAGAAGTTAAGTTTCTATGAAGCCATCAAAACTAGAGGTCATCGAATATCTGCATTAATTCCCTTATATGTTAGTTGTTTGTGTTGGAGTTGTGCCTAGCAACCTCTGACAGATTCGGAGTCCCACATGTGGATATGCAGGTGGACCCAGTATCTGCCTTGTAGACGGGTAACATTGCGGTAGGACTGAACTAAGAATTGCAGGATGAGGCATATCAGAGATGCCTGTCTGCACGAGGTAACCATGTGCACCATCATATTACCTTGCGTCAATCATCAATATTTAGGCATAAGTTATTATTTAATATTAGAAGGGTGGTGATATCTTTATTATTAATATTTACATTTATTTATCCATCTTGGGGCACAAGTGGGTGTCATATGGACTGCTGTTGTGCTACATATTTAGTAAGAAATATGTTTCAAAGAAATCCAGGGTGCATGGATGATGCAGAGGGATTTGTATAATCTTCCAAAAGCTGCCAGAGAAGTTGAACATAAAATTTTGGTGTCTTCAATAACCTCTTAGCCATCAAACTCTGTGGTGCAACACAGCATACTTCTCTGGGACAGTCAGGAGAATGACTGTTTTCTTGAATTAGTGGAAAAAAGGTACCTTTTTCAGTCCCACTGTTGTCTAAATGCTTCTCTTAACCACAGCTAGCCAATCCCTCTGATTTCTCTGATAGTAGTCTGGCACGATAAAGGACATTTTGTCTCTGCCTCTTTCTGCTATCTCTTTGTGTATTTATTTCCAAAGGACTTTGACTAGAGAACCGACCTTCCCTGTACCCCTTGGGCCTTCTTTGAGGAACTTGTCTATAAATGGAACAGCAGAAATGAGGAGGGAGGAAAGGGAAATAGGATGTGACTCGAGGACCTGTGCTGCAACCACAGATGTCCACTGCTAGACACACACTGACGTCAAGAGGATCATGACCTCAAATTAGTCCATAGAAAGCGAACAAGGTTGGGATCTTTGAAACTAGTCAGGCTTAGGTTACGTTTACAAATGTCTTTAGTAAAAGTGCAATAAGTAAAATATTTGTGGAAGCACCCTCTTCGAAGCTGATGTCACTGATCATGTGTCTTCCCCACATTTTTCTAAGGAAGCAGTTTTCAGTGTTGTCTCATCCTCCTTTTTACAAGGGAGAACTGAGTCTTCCCAAAGTCTTCCTGATTTGTTTTTCTCTCCCATCTTCTGAGATTTAATCAAGTGAACATTCAGCAGAATAGTTTGGTATTTTGTGAACACAATTCTTTTTTTATCCAATTGAGGCCCTTTTGTGATCACAAAAAAAAGAAAACTGTTGTGCGCTACAGGCTGTTTACACTGTTAAGAGGTTGATACGGGTCAGTTCTCCAAGGTTATTCTTAGTTCAACTGCTATGTAAACTGTTGATGTCACTGACTGGAGGCTGCTCTCCAGGACATTATATAAATGATAATTATATGACAGAAAATGCAACATATAGTTGGATCTGACCTCCAAGTTCACTAGTTTAAAAAAGGAAAAAAATGTCTGTAAGAAACTTGCTGTTTTTCCTGTTACTAAAATGTAAAAAAACCCTTCAAGTTTATACTTAGTCTACAGCATATATGAGTCTTTCCTCACATGGACAGCAGTGTCCATCCATCTTCAACCTATGGTACAATTTAAGCTTCAGTGTTCACTGTCTCCAGAAAGTATTTTACAGGCAAAATCTATTTTAGCTAGATAAGCATCTGAAACTAGGATTTTAAGTCTCACATAAACATTTTATGTTACTCTACAAAGGAATCTGAGACATATTTTTCAGAGAAATCACAAATCAAAAACGAATTAGAAGACAAACAAGGGATTCAAGAAAAGCAGCACTACCTCACTCAGCACATTTTCCTTGATCTTCATTGGCATTCAGAATTACGGCTGCTGATATTGCCACAAAAGCATGTTTTTACTGATTTTTCTTCCTCTTCCTGTAAAGCTAGCACAGCTGCAGAAATGCAAGCTCATTTCTAGGCTTTTTTGTACATCACCAGTTTACCACATTCCAACCATTCATAGTTGTGCAACACCCCCATCGTGGTGCTGGGATTACCACAATGTCACAGACAGATTAAATGAGGCTCACGGAGCTATACAATGGTAACTATATTTTATATGCATAATTAAATGATGCATGACATGGAAATAAGCCATCTTTACTGAAACAGAACAAACTAACTGCTCTGATGCAACAGTTAAGCGTCTTGTCAGTTATAAAATGAAACACTTAAAGCAAAATTATTTAAAAAACAGGATGCTTGATATTGCAAAATAGCATGTTCAAAGGATCATTTTTAGAACATTAAGGAAATGTACTAATCCAGTTAAATTCTCAAAAGAATTCCTGGCACCAAAATGTTAACCTCTGCTTTCTTTTTCACCATGTTGTAAGAATGAACCACTCTTAGGGGGAAGAAAATCATGTATGCATAACACTGCATGAAGCTAAACAATTCTTAGATGTGGCTAATTTCCATGTGAAGATGATGTTTTAGCATTGTGATCCTTCAGCAGAGGAGACAGAATTACTTGTTCACTTATTTAACATGGAAAAAGCGAGGAGGAATGGAAATTCAATCCTACTTCAAATTACTTTGGTGGCAAAACTCTTGCTATGGCTTTAGTTGGAGTGAGAATGTGTCTTAATTCACTCAACGTGAAGAAGAAAAAAATGAGCTGAGAATAATGTTCTTGTTTATTAGATTTAAATTACTGCCATAGCTGTTTTTAACAGTGTTAAGTAAATTCCGTTTTAAAAGCCAAAGGTTGTCATCAGTCTTGCCTTTTCCTGTGTGCTGTGTCACAAGGCGGGATCCTGGTCCTCTGTCCAAATCACCAATGGTCACAGCAAGCATGGCTTGCTTTTGAGGCATAGCCACATTCCCGCATTGCAATGATATATGTTTGTGGTTGCCAATGTGGATATGTCACTGGTGACAACGTCCAAAACTAGGCTGGGACACACCCCCTGGCCAAGAAAGCAGGGTGCACACTTCTGGAATATAAGTTTATTCTTATGAGTTATAATTGTAGTCTTATGAGGAGCGGCTGAGGGAACTGGGGTTGTTTAACCTGGAGAAAAGGAGACTGAGGGGAGACCTTATCACTCTCTACAACTACCCAAAAGGAGGTTGTAGTGAGGTGGGGGTCGGCCTCTTCTCCCAGGTAACAAGCAATAGAACAAGAGGAAACAACCTCAAGTTGTGCCAGGGGACGTTTAGATTAGATACCAGGGAAAATCTATTTGATGAAAGGGTTGTCAAGCATTGGAACAGGCTGCCCAGCGAAGTGGTTGATTCACCGTGTGTGGTGGTACATATAAGATGGGTAGATGTGGCACTTAGGGACACAGTTTAGTAGTGGAATTGGCAGTGTTAGCTTTATGGTTGGACTCAAAGATCTTAGGGGTCTTTTCCAATCCAAATGATTCTATGATTCTTTGAGTGCATGCTTAAGATGTCCAGGGAAACAAAAAATAAAGCAAATCAATAGGCTTAAATTTGCAGTTAGGCACCTACATTTCTACTGGAAAATTTTAGGACAGCCACAAATTGAAAGAGGTTGAATTTTTTTAATTTTTTTTTTCCTAGAAGACAATCAGCCTTCTGCTCTGTTTATTCTCTGTCTCTCCCTCTAAAGTAAAACCTAGAAACACAGAGAAAAAGTCTGTAAAAGAGAACCTGACAATAAATTGGCAGACTACTACCCAAAAGACAGACAGAAACAAGACTGTCTACACAGTATGAATTAAACATGTTCTTATGTATGAATTACAACACAGGCCCTTCCCTTCCTCAATAACAGAAGTGATGTCATCCTGTAAATGAGAGTATTGAATGAGACTGGTGTATAAAATTCTTCTGCATTTGCTGTAGAGGTGGGAATAAGGATGCTAAATGAGGTAGCCCACAATAAGATTAGGGAAGCTGAAAGTCACTTCTGTGCTTGCTGATTTCTGCAGTTTGGATGATGGTCATAGGGTACCTCCAGCCTCATGAGAATGAATCAAAAACATATACTGTTGCTATAAGACTGAATGTAATGTTACACAAAATCTATTAAAATATGGAATATCATTAAAAAATCAGGCCCAAGTGTTCTATAGATGGTAATCTTCTATTAGGAAACATTTTATTTACCATCCTCTAATATTAAAGCTATAACATAATAATAAACTACCTCATAATCTTGCAAAAGTATCTAAGACGTAGTGAGAGCACCCTAGAAGCATCATGAGAGTAGTAATTTCTGGGATAAGAATGACATGCACCAATATCTAAAAGCTAAGGACTAAATGAAGCAGATAAAAAGATATATTGAAGAATTATTCAATTAATGAATTGGGGAAAATGTAGGAATATAAGATAAGCACAGCACAGATTTCTGCCCCTTAAGTGATCTCACATAAGGTGAAAATCTATAACTGCCACGCAGACAAGCTCTAAAATTTTAATTGCTGTCTAAATGCAGAGGACTTGTGATGCACTATGGTTTATTGAACCACTCTTGTGGTTATAGACATTTCTTTTAGCTACCCCACCCTGCTCCTTCTCCCCCTTCCTCTCTCCACTGCTGACTACTTTCTTTCTCAATACTGTTCTTTGTCTCTTCTTGTCCCCTACACTTCTTCTTCCTCAGCATTTGTCACTTGGCATTCCCATTCCTCTCTTTACTGTCAGGGCATGGCAAGAAGCAGTTTCCAGCCCTCAGCTGAGGTGTGCTGGGCTGCAGCTGCGAGATGAAGTAACGGCAGGGGAAAGTCCTGCTCGCTTCCAGTTCTCCTGCCCAAGCAAATGCTCAGCTGCTCGGGGAAGATGGAGCTATGCCATCCCATTAACACATTGCTCTTGGAAGGGGATGAAACCTTCTCTTGAAAGGCAACATCTTTAACAGCCAAATGAACACACATGTGTGACCAGGTTTTCAAAGCTGCCTGACGTGGCCAATTTTGGTCAGTTTTCCATAAAGAAGGAAAAGGGCCCAATATTACCCTCCTCATGATATTTCAAGTCTCAATTCCAAAGAATGGAGATGCCAGGACTTGTCAATGACATGACTGTAACAATTTTATGAGAGTTGGCAAGACAGTTCATTTCTCCTACATCTTATTCTCAGAAACCTTGGAGTTATTTTGGCTGGAATACTTGAAGGTGGGGGAGGGGGTGGTGGGAGGGAAGGTAAGCTTAATTCTGACAACTGTATTAGTCAGTACATCTGCCGTGCTGCTATCAACAACAAAAACACGATTAAATTGTGACAAGCACTACCTGCACCATTTATAATGCAAAAGTCTGAAAACAAAGCAGAGTCACAGCAAGCATGGCTTGCTTTTGAGGCATAGCCACATTCCCGCATTGCAATGATATATGTTTGTGGTTGCCAATGTGGATATGTCACTGGTGACAACGTCCAAAACTAGGCTGGGACACACCCCCTGGCCAAGAAAGCAGGGTGCACACTTCTGGAATATAAGTTTATTCTTATGAGTTATAATTGTAGTCTTATGAGGAGCGGCTGAGGGAACTGGGGTTGTTTAACCTGGAGAAAAGGAGACTGAGGGGAGACCTTATCACTCTCTACAACTACTCAAAAGGAGGTTGTAGTGAGGTGGGGGTCGGCCTCTTCTCCCAGGTAACAAGCAATAGAACAAGAGGAAACAACCTCAAGTTGTGCCAGGGGACGTTTAGATTAGATACCAGGGAAAATCTATTTGATGAAAGGGTTGTCAAGCATTGGAACAGGCTGCCCAGCGAAGTGGTTGATTCACCGTGTGTGGTGGTACATATAAGATGGGTAGATGTGGCACTTAGGGACACAGTTTAGTAGTGGAATTGGCAGTGTTAGCTTTATGGTTGGACTCAAAGATCTTAGGGGTCTTTTCCAATCCAAATGATTCTATGATTCTTTGAGTGCATGCTTAAGATGTCCAGGGAAACAAAAAATAAAGCAAATCAATAGGCTTAAATTTGCAGTTAGGCACCTACATTTCTACTGGAAAATTTTAGGACAGCCACAAATTGAAAGAGGTTGAATTTTTTTAATTTTTTTTTTCCTAGAAGACAATCAGCCTTCTGCTCTGTTTATTCTCTGTCTCTCCCTCTAAAGTAAAACCTAGAAACACAGAGAAAAAGTCTGTAAAAGAGAACCTGACAATAAATTGGCAGACTACTACCCAAAAGACAGACAGAAACAAGACTGTCTACACAGTATGAATTAAACATGTTCTTATGTATGAATTACAACACAGGCCCTTCCCTTCCTCAATAACAGAAGTGATGTCATCCTGTAAATGAGAGTATTGAATGAGACTGGTGTATAAAATTCTTCTGCATTTGCTGTAGAGGTGGGAATAAGGATGCTAAATGAGGTAGCCCACAATAAGATTAGGGAAGCTGAAAGTCACTTCTGTGCTTGCTGATTTCTGCAGTTTGGATGATGGTCATAGGGTACCTCCAGCCTCATGAGAATGAATCAAAAACATATACTGTTGCTATAAGACTGAATGTAATGTTACACAAAATCTATTAAAATATGGAATATCATTAAAAAATCAGGCCCAAGTGTTCTATAGATGGTAATCTTCTATTAGGAAACATTTTATTTACCATCCTCTAATATTAAAGCTATAACATAATAATAAACTACCTCATAATCTTGCAAAAGTATCTAAGACGTAGTGAGAGCACCCTAGAAGCATCATGAGAGTAGTAATTTCTGGGATAAGAATGACATGCACCAATATCTAAAAGCTAAGGACTAAATGAAGCAGATAAAAAGATATATTGAAGAATTATTCAATTAATGAATTGGGGAAAATGTAGGAATATAAGATAAGCACAGCACAGATTTCTGCCCCTTAAGTGATCTCACATAAGGTGAAAATCTATAACTGCCACGCAGACAAGCTCTAAAATTTTAATTGCTGTCTAAATGCAGAGGACTTGTGATGCACTATGGTTTATTGAACCACTCTTGTGGTTATAGACATTTCTTTTAGCTACCCCACCCTGCTCCTTCTCCCCCTTCCTCTCTCCACTGCTGACTACTTTCTTTCTCAATACTGTTCTTTGTCTCTTCTTGTCCCCTACACTTCTTCTTCCTCAGCATTTGTCACTTGGCATTCCCATTCCTCTCTTTACTGTCAGGGCATGGCAAGAAGCAGTTTCCAGCCCTCAGCTGAGGTGTGCTGGGCTGCAGCTGCGAGATGAAGTAACGGCAGGGGAAAGTCCTGCTCGCTTCCAGTTCTCCTGCCCAAGCAAATGCTCAGCTGCTCGGGGAAGATGGAGCTATGCCATCCCATTAACACATTGCTCTTGGAAGGGGATGAAACCTTCTCTTGAAAGGCAACATCTTTAACAGCCAAATGAACACACATGTGTGACCAGGTTTTCAAAGCTGCCTGACGTGGCCAATTTTGGTCAGTTTTCCATAAAGAAGGAAAAGGGCCCAATATTACCCTCCTCATGATATTTCAAGTCTCAATTCCAAAGAATGGAGATGCCAGGACTTGTCAATGACATGACTGTAACAATTTTATGAGAGTTGGCAAGACAGTTCATTTCTCCTACATCTTATTCTCAGAAACCTTGGAGTTATTTTGGCTAGAATACTTGAAGGTGGGGGAGGGGGTGGTGGGAGGGAAGGTAAGCTTAATTCTGACAACTGTATTAGTCAGTACATCTGCCGTGCTGCTATCAACAACAAAAACACGATTAAATTGTGACAAGCACTACCTGCACCATTTATAATGCAAAAGTCTGAAAACAAAGCAGTAACTTTTTTTGTTCCCTGTGGAAAAAGAAAAATAATCCTCTCCTCCGACCCAACCACCCCAACCCCCCCTCAAAGAAAAAAGGCTAAGAGGCACAACAAAGTCTGATAATTCTCTTTCCTTTGGCTTTTCAGTTCCATCACAGCTCTCCAAATTAAGATTTATGTGCCATTTTGTATCTGTTGTTGCTTTTTTTCCCCCTACAGGGATATAGGTGGATAAGTTTGGATAGGAAACTGTATCTCTCAAGCCAAACTGAAAGGTTTATAAAGTTGCTAATAAAAGTTTGGGTCAGGTCCTAAATATCAATCATCCTCTCATTGTCTTTTTAAACGAGCTCAGGCATTTTCCCAACCACTCCCAGCAGGCCTTTGCCACTATTTTAAACTAAGATTTCAGTGAAAAAAAAATTTTTCCTGTTTTGACCTCAATAATTTTTCTCTCTCCCCCTCCTTACCTGCCAAATGCATCCATCAGGATTTTGCCAAAGGCTATCTGCTTTTGAAGTCGAGAGGAGTTCACTAATCATGAGTGTCAAATCCACAATAAATGCCATCACCATATGGTATATGCTGCTATTGGGAATTATCTCAAAAGGCCTAACCGTGAAAAGTTTGGCTATATGTCAGGGGTTTTTATTGCTAACTTTCATAACTCTTGTCAGGTCTTTCGGTTTCTGCATTCGCCGGCTTAAGTGAGTGTGACTGTTTCCTGAATTTATAAAAATGTTGTCAAGATCCCTTGATCTCTCTTCCTCTGTCTCTCTCACACAAACACATACATACCCAGGGGAATATCATACACAGTGGCATACAAATAGAGCAAAAGAGAAGCTTGTAAATAAATAGCATGTCATTGTGCTTACTCAATAAATTCCTGTGTGTGTTAAACGCATGATAAACATATCATAACCACTGCTGAAGGCTTTACAGCCTCCTGTCCCATCACACCATCCTGAGTGCAACTCTGTAATGTGCAGGAAGACCTAAGTTTGAAAAGCTAAGAGCAGAATTAGCTCCCATAAGGGCAGGGTGCTGACAACTGAAAAATAACTAACTGAAGAGTATTTGTTTTAGCTGAAGAAGACAATATCAGTGTGATATATCTCTGTGCCTTGTAAAAATTGTGAAAATGTACTGTGCGTTCAAAGTAACAAGAAATCTACCTTCCTGAAGAACTTGTCCAATAAAGAATTAAAAGATACATCTGTGTTTAAACCCCTCACTCTGTAATGTTCTCAACAAGAAGTACATTAAAAAGTCCTCAGGAAAACACGTGTGATCCAAAGAGTTAAGAAGAAAGAAAACAACATTTTAAGAGTTTCACACACATATCAACTTAGTGATTGAGGGAAAAAAAAAAATTACAAAATTAAAATGTCAGTGCCATTTGAAACACTTGGGGCAGGTCTTTTGACTGAGTGCCCTCCATGGCCCATGTCTTCCCCACCAGCCACATGGAAATGTCTTTAATGGGCCTCATGGCATTTCAAGTAGCACTAAAAACCTATATTTAGTTAATGACTTCCCCCTAATTTCTTTATGGTATATGCTCTAGTAGCAAACTGAAAAAAATAATTTAAAAACCCAGTTATATTTCAGTTACATGTGCCCCTCCATGAAAAGAAAAGAATTTAATACTGTCCGTAGGCAGAATTCATCCATCTTTAAGGCATGTATCATGAATTTCTGGGAACTGTAGGGACAAGTGAGTTTTGTTTTCCTGATTAGCAATACAAATGAACTGCTGGCAACATGACATCAAAACAAAAGTGGCAGAATCAGAAAAACTGCTGAAAAGTTTACCTTTATAGGAAAGCTTAAGTCTTGGGATGTTTTGCTTTGACGTTCCAGTGACTGGAAGGAACAGCATCGCTAAAGATAACAGGCTGCAGGCATGTGGTACTTGGGAAGCTCTCATTCTGCTCTGTTCTTCTGTATTTTCTTTTGCACTATGGTGAAATATCTTCACGCTTTTCAAACAATCCAAATTTAATCTGGAAGAAGAAAGAAAACATCTGTCTATTTTTTGCATTATTAGATAAATAATAATTCTGAAAGCAAGCCAGATCTATCTTTAAAGAGTAGCTCATTTAACACATTTGTTACAAAAATATTTTTTCCTCTAGTATAAATCAAAATGTTGTCAATCTCTTCCTTTACTTACACACTTTGAAGTTGGAAAAATATCTCATCTTTGCAAACACCAATGTCTAGCATAGCTAAAGTTTAAGCAAAAATTAAATTAATACAGTATTCATAAAAAGAATATTTCCCATTTTAAAAGTGACCATGCAACTTAGTTCATACTGCTCCACTGGATATCTTAGTGTTTTATAACTCTCTCTTTATCTCAGTACAATGGCTATTGTATGTTTATGCTATGACTAGAATAAACTGTAATATCTCAGATACCATGGGTGTACAGGCTGAGTTAACAACGGATACATACCCATCATAAACTTTCATAAATAAACTTAGAAAACTGGATAGAGCAAGCAGTTGTGTTTAGTTTTAATAGAGAAAAAAGTTGATGCAGCTGATGGATTTAAATTGCTTTCAGTATGATATTTCCAGCAAAATAACTGCCTCAATTCACCCACCAAAATGTCCTGTAAACTTTAATGAGTGGTTCATGCTGAGGTCAATATGCTGATACAGGACTTTGTTAGCACAGTGTGCAACTAAGCCAGCTTTGCAACACTTTTCACTTAATAACAGTCATTTATATTCCATAAATCCTAAAGTGTTTTACAAATGAAAGCAATTATCACTGTCCTTATTTTCCCTGTGCAAAAATGGAATCATGAAACTACAGGGAACCTAGTTCCTCAAGCTCATACTGCCATCCCAGTAGCTGAACAGAAAGCAACAACAGCTTTCATGGTGTCGTGTTTGTATCCACTTATAAGAGATCACTTTTGCCCAATAACTCCATTTTTGCATATGAAATTATTTGAAATGGCATCCTGACTTCTGAAGGCAGAACTTAATGGTTAATAAATCACAAAGGTCAGAGCTTGAAAATATCTGTGAGACATGATCCTTCCCCCCTGCAAGTGCATGATACCAGAGGTCAAGGGACATCATTTGTGAAATGGCAAATGCCAGTGTTTGAGTAACGCTGTAAATCAAGGAGTAAGGAAATGTTATGGTTAGTAGCGAGATTAATGGCTCATGACTGGCCATGAAAATTCTTTTCTGAAAGGTACTGAAATTGCCTGATTAAAAGAGTAATCCTTGTGCCCACTTGCAGGGACATCAATGGAAAGGTTCCTTGTGAGCCCATGGGGTACGCAGCACAGCTCATGGCCCTGGAGCTGCTCCACAGGTCTGGCACTTACGCTCGCTGCAGCACTGGGGCCAGTGCACCTCTACCAGCCGTGGAGGCATCCAGAAGCAATTTAGCACCTCGTGATGCAGGCACTACATCCTTCCTGGCATGAAGGGACTGGAAAGAGGACCCCTTCAGTTCTCTCTGCCAAAGGAAACCTCTCTGAGATGAAGCCGGGGCTTTCTGACTCTGCAGACCTTCTGCCAATAGCAAAAGACAAGGGAGCGTGCAGGAAGGGCGTGAGAGGGAAAGAGAGAGAGGGAAATGGTCTGTAAAACGCCCGCAGCACCCTTCCTATTGCAGAACATTGAGCTTCTTTCTTCTCAGTCCCTTCCTCAACACTCACGTTCAGTGTCTGAATGCACTACTTTTGGCCAAATGCCACTACATATTCATGAGATGACATGGAAATTAAAAAAAAAACCAACAAATTTGAAATGCTTCTGGTTCATCTTTCCTTTCCCTTTGTTAGAGTATAGAATCCTGAGAGAAGTTCCACCCTTCCATGCTGGTACATCCATTTGTGGTTGGACTATGAAGGACTGCTGTTTACTATACCATCACAGGGTTATATCACCTTAAAGAAATATATTTTGGAGGTAAAACTGGGAAAAGAAGAGGAGGAAGGAAGGAGAGGGCTATATTAAGACAAGAGACACCAGCCTTGTTCATCTTCAGTGGGATGATAGAGACAAACCATACTTCAAAAAGAAGCAATTAAGAGGGAGCCAGTCTCACTGCAAATATGCCAAGAAGTCATGGCTCGAGGGCCTGGGTCTCAGCCAACAGGGATCTCACCAGAGGATTTGGGGGTTATTTTCTTGAGGCAAAGTAGAGTAAAGAATCAAGACTAAATTTATTACTTATAGAAAAGAAAAAACAGTTGCCCGAACACACTGTCATTTTCTCAGTTGTAGACTGAGGACCAGCATCAAACTTGGACTTTTGGGCATTCCTCACAACCTCATTTATTCATGTAGGCTTCTTTTGCTAAGGAAACCTTCAACCTTGCTTCTTTTTTTTTTTTTTTCTTTTTTTTCTTTTCTTTTCTTTTTTTCTTCTCCCTTTTATTTGAATAATGTCTGTGAAAAACCATTTGCTTTAATTCCTGACACAAGGCGGTTAGTTTACGGTGGAGGCAGCTGCTCTGTGAGCTCGAGCCAACCCTGTCTTGTCCTAGATTCATTGCAATCTGGCCAGATTGTCACATATATTTTTAGTTTATGATGATGTTCTAATACAATTCCAGCTTCTGCACAGAGTCCTTCCAGCAGTCTAATGACTAGCTCAGGTTAATGAACTTCAGACTAAATAACTGGCCATTAATCTTCAGGAAATATCCTTCCTTTCTGTAACATATGCAATGTCAATCAGTGTCCTGTACTGAAAAGAGCCATAGTCACACTGCTCAGAAGTAATCAGACCCATGAACAGAAATAAAATATAAAACCTAAGAGCAACCTAAGTCCCCTGTTCTTTCCTCCCCTCAAAAGTAAGAAGATTTTTGTCAGAGGAGGAAAAATTATTGTTTCCTTTAGTTTTTCAATACTTCTGCTAAGCACCAACACGCTCTTAAAACTTCCTCATCATCAACAGACCCAAAATAAATGATGAAAAAGAGTCTGAAAAGAAAAATACTGAGTCTAAAGCTGCTTTCCCACCCTGGCTTCAGCTATGAAATATCTGCACTGTGTTAATTATCACCTGTGAGACCGACTGAGGAAGGAAGCTATGCATACACCTCACTGAAATAGGGATATTTCCAGTGGAATAAAGGAGGTATTATTTGCCCCATGCAGGGGTGGGAGGTGTGATGCTGAAGAGGGGCCGAGGAGCCTGGCTCCATCCTGCTAGGACCTCCCAGTGGGGCTCATAAATTGGTAACGGGCTGGGTGTTAAAACAGCCAAAAAGCAAAATGTTGATCCCCTGGTGTCCTGCCATCTTGCCAGAAAGAGGCAGCTGGACGTAACTGGCACATGCGTGATGTCACGTCCCTGAAATGAAGTGTCACCTCCTTGCAATTGGTCAGATTTAGTGGAGCCTATAAAACAGATTGCTCTGAAGCTACTGTCTGAAAGAGGAAAACCTGGAGCCAATTTACTAAACGTAATTTATTCCAGACTCTTTGTTGCAATAAACAGAGCTCTTCAGCCTTCTCAAACACACAGACAGGAGGGAACTCTGTGTTTATGGGAGTTTTTTCAGATTGTTCAGCTCAAACCTATCTAAATGCAAAATCTCAGATTCACAAATACTGTGTTGGTTTTCCGACTTCTCCTGGCGTCATAAAGTCCAGAGCTGAAAGGACTGTGACCCATCTGCAAACACACACTTTTTTTAACAGTAGGTCATGTAACTCTCAGTTCAATTCTATAATAAAAACCTATACAGAATTGGACGGTGATTTAAAACCTGTCTCCGGCACTAGTTTTCCAAGGCCATTTTAAAATTTGGAATTCTGTAACTTGGGTAAAGAGGACGATGAAAACATCCTGCAGCAAACACAGTAAAAGCAATTAACCAAATGGTATGGCTCAGTTACACTGAATCTAATAGCAATGTTACAAATTGCAAGTAACTACTGAAAATCTAGAGCAACCTTTGAGTTGGCTCATGATGATTGAAAGAGGCTAGAAGAGAAGAGAAAAATGTCTGATAGTCACTATGGGCTTATAAGTAGGCTGAATAAGTTACCTGGGCCATTTAGTCTCAATATGTAAGCTATTATCTCTGATACCTGAGTTTTCCTTTCTTCTCCTCAGCTATCCCTGGGGTTTTATTTTGTGAAAGGAGTAAAAGATGTCCCTTGCAAACATCAGCAAAATAGCACAGTTAGCCTATTAGAGGAACATGTTGCTTTAAAAGACTTAAAACTGATTATCTGCAAAAAGAAAGAAAAAGTACCTATAATTCAAATGTATTGAAAGGTACATTATCTGTTTACTCATATTTTATACATACTTCATATATATACATAAAAATTTAAAGCATGTTACTTTAACTGCAAATATGCAGATACTTGTTTCTAGTGCATTTTGTTGTAGCTGTTTCATCTATAAATTATCACACATATTCCTAGAGGAAGATACTATGGTTGTCTATTGTGTGGTGCAAAACTGTGTACTATAATCATTAACTGGATATTGAATGTTCTGTGTTAATAAGATGAAAAACTACAAGAACACGTGAGTCAGACTAATAACTCATAAAATAAAATTCACTATAAATAAAATTATATCTCCAGACTTGCTTAACATCCTTAACTTTTTAAATAACAAAGGTGATATTCATCCAGAGCACAATGAAACTAAGTTGTTATACCCCTTGGATAGATGGTCTGTTGATATATTATTTGGCAGAGGAGGCTTTTCTCTTTATTGTGAAATCTCAGTGTAAAGCTAACTCCATCCAAGAACTGGTAAACAGTATTATTCATCATTATTCCCTCATTTATTAAGTGGCTTTTGTGCTGTTTATAGTGCAGCAAATGTTCTCGTCCAGGATTCTGAAAAATACTTCTTTTCACAAAAACCCTGGATCAGTATTACATCACTTCCCAACACTAGCAAAAACTACTGAATAAAAAGATGATGCCATAATAAAAAATAATTATGCAAGCCTACAGCACCTGATTTTTGGGGGGTTTTGGTTTTTTGTGTGTGTTTTGTTTTGCTTTACTTAAATCATTGGATTTAGTATATGTGGTATAGATAAGGTTTTGCCATAAAGCAGACCTTACTATTCTGAAACATACAGACGAGTAGTAAAGACGGATACGAAGCATAACCCAGCTTATAATGAGTTTTACAAAGCTTTACAGGCTTTAACTTTACTGAGCTCCTCACAGGATTTATACCCTATCCATTCAACACCAGCAATTTGGATGGCAAGAAAAATGTCTGCTTTGATTCTCATCAAGAGCCAAGTGGAACAAAGAAAAATAAAGGGACTTAGAGACAAGGAGGATGCAACTGAAGGTACAAAGAGTCAGCAAAAAATCTCTTTTTATTGCAGAGAACCATCTGATAATAAATAAAGCTCTCCAATGAGTAGAAAACATATTTGAGGATTACATTGGATTTTTTGTTTATTAAGGTAAATTCAAGCAAAAGTAAAAATGGAGATGAAGTAAAACATGAGAGTAGAAAAATGAATTCATTCACTCACTTGGTTTATTTTTTATAGTTCTCTGTATCTTTCTGAAGCTAGTCTAATGACAGAAGCATTTATAAAAGGCACGTAGTGTGTTTGGAGATATATACTGGGTATAAAATGGGTAACCTTTCTAGAGTGGTCTGTGTCACACTGCCATGAAGAGCTCATCTAACCATGAAATTTACTATCAGACACTTAAAATTATATACATAGGAAATGAGCCCTTTATCCTCAAAAGATACCAGGATATTTTTCAGGTCAGTGTCAGTGGGGTCAGGATTACACCCAAAGATTTCACGCAGGCATAGAAGAAATCCTTTCAGAATGTGTGAGATAGACAGCCCTGCACGCAGACATGTTATATATCACTAGAAACAGGGATTCTGAGAAGTTTTATCCGTGGCATTGTATCTTTTGGGCACTTAATGCATAAATGCAAGACTGACAATAAAATAAATGCTACTCTCTAACCCTAATTCTTTGTATATTGTGTGTCCTTAAAAAAATAAAGAAAAAGAAAATCAGACCTATAGTTTTACATTCTATAGCCTGTTTCCCAAGCACAATGTCTATTGTCCAGGAAAATGGATGGGATGGAAAGCAACTTGTCATCTGATAATGATATTGCAAAGAGGAGATAGATAGGCAGACAAATAAAATGTCCCACTAGACTGACATGCAGCTGATGTCTTCCAGATATAAATACCTACAAGCCTTTCACTCTAAAGTTAGATGTATCTCAGATCAATTTTTTTTTCTTTCTTTTTTTTTTTTTGGTGGAAGAAACTGTCCCTTCAGATATTAAATCTGTAATAAAAGCTTTCTTTTTTTTTAGAAAAAAAAAGAAAAAGAAAAAGGAAAAACAGAAAAACACAAGCTAAAGAAGAAAGCAGTGTATGGCACGATTTAGCAACACATAAGAATCAAAAGGAACCCTAAGCCAAACCTCAGTGTTACATTATTTTAAGTACAGCATGTTTCCCTAGCAGACCAAAAAACTTTTCAAGCTATGAAAAGTGATGCTAAGATGGGTTTTGTAACTTTGGTATCCAAAAAAAGAAAAAGGCAGTAGGACAAAAATTCCTAGAGACATTAATGAAAAGGTAGACTAGATGAAAACTGCTTCCTGCCGCGTACCGTGACATCTGAAGGTTTTCGAAGAGAGCCAGAGAATTTTCCTCTAAAATGTCTGTCACCACCTGCAGCACTTGGGGTGGCTTGGCTCAGCTCTGAATAAAGCAGACAGGGAGAGAACGCATGCAGGAAGCTTTGCTGGTGGAACAGCCTTGGCCTGCTGTTGAGAAAACACTGAAAAGCCAGAAAAATGTCATGATGGCCATCAAAAAAAAGAAATGATCATTCTGGGGAGATCTGCTTGAACATTTAAACACTAACAGATTGCTTTTGTCCTGTTAAAACCTAAATTAACCCCAGGCAGCACTGTCAAGCCAGCTAAACCACTGACCCTGCAACTACCATTCTTTTGCTGGAAGAAACATATGCCTACAATGGCCAACTCAAAGGAAGGATTACAGTCTCTTTTTCACCTCCAGGAATTCTTGCCAGTGTTTTGCTACGGAAAAACTGTTCTCTGTACCTCCTTTCATAGGAGACCTTCCAAATCTGCAGGGGTGGAGCATGAGTCCTCTAGCAGTGACAGTTCTAGTACCAGAGGTCTGGACTGGCTGGTGTTTCTGGGGTCACCAGTGACTAAGGGCAAAGGGGTATTTTACGTATCAGTTACTTCATAGAGACTTGCCCCACCATGTATTTTGCATGCTTGTGAAAAATGCAGCTTAAAGGGAAGAAAATGCAGCAGTCCAGTGAAATTTGCTATTAATCAAGTCCAGACTAACTTCTAGGCATGATACAGCAGAAAGGTAAACAACAGTCTGAAAGCACACAGCCAGTGAGCTGTCTGCATGGATATATCTATAGATGCCAGTAGGTAGGGCTCTTCTGTCCCTGATCCAAGCAATCCAGACCTAAGACAGCTCCTACTGTTCTGTGGCTCCATTAATTGTATACTATATAATAATATATTACACATTTCAGTGCAGAGGCACCACCAGCCAGCCAGCTCTGTGCACGGGCACAAATACCTTGGTTCTGCCCACAGTTACCCAGACCATCCATCCAATCATCACCCAGCACACCCTACTGAAAAAAAACCCAAGCAGAAAAAAATCAAAACAAACCCTCCCCAAAACTGAAAGAAATAGAGGAACGAAGATTTACATTTACAAATATATTTATAATGTTTTTTTAATTTCACAGCAAATACTTTATTGTGCTAAAATTTGTAGCTAGATTTATCTGATGTAAGTGGAAATATATTGTCAACTAGTTTGCAATTTTTCTTAAATGCTTGTAGGCACTCACAGATTTCCCAGCTGTATCTAAAAGCTGGCTATGGGAGTCTCAGAGAAAACTAAAATGTTACAAATATTAAGGACAGGTAATTGCACATTGTAGTTGGCATCTTAATATAATTAACCATTTTTTGAATTGTTTCTATAGCACTATCCTGTCAGGATGTTTCATTAACTGCCAGTATTAGTTCATTGTCAGCTGTGTAGAAGTTTGATCCGATAGTTTTCAAAAGAATTCAGGCTAACAGAGCTTAGTGATGGTTAAAAAAATGTGCACTTCATATGGCAGCTGGGCTTTGATCAAATATGTTCGCTGTATATCCAATGGCATGTTTTTGTAGAATTCCTTTCATCGGCGTAGGGCCTCATTATTTGATGCACTGTCAGTGAACTCTGTACAGCACAGGCTGCAGGGCTTTAATATATAAACTACAGTATAGGAAGAGACATGCCAGAAAGATTTTAATTTACACTTCCAACAAATTTTGATCTAATAATTCATGAACTCTATTGGAGGAGGGGGTTTTATATCCATTGTCCAACTAATTTTGGATCAACATTTTGTGCAGCCAATATGTAAAATTATGTATGTATGAACATGTACACTGCAGTGCAGCGATCTGTGTTGGCACATTAACCCAGTTATTATACTGTTAGTCTGAAGGCATATGCTTTCTTCCTAGTTTTTTGAAATGTTAGACTTCATTGACATTTGGAAGATGTGTGAGAGGGAACCAGCAGAGCCACTATAACACAGCCCATTTATAAGCTTACACAATTCACTAACTTAATGTAGACCAATTCCTCTTGACAGGTTTCCCACAGGTACTCATCTCTGCAGCATCCAAGCAGTTTAAAAGCTTTAATGCCTCTATTCTCTGTCTCTATCCTTGCCATTATGAGTTAATTGATTTTTTTTAATGTTACCATAGGAGATGACATCACTTGCATAAGGTCACACCAGCCGTTAGGACCAGTACCCACATCCCCTCAACCTCCAGGCAGTGCCTTAGTCACCCGGCCACCCTTCTCACCAGGGACTACACACTGCTGGCTGTGATTGCTGCTTCGAGATCCATGACTCACATACCACTTCTGCCAGTGTTTTACTCTTGATTTAAGCCCTTGCACAAACTGCAGAAAATTACAAGTAATCACAGCTTCATTTTCCATAAACAAGAACTTCACGGAGCTGTGTAAGGAGTAACACATGGCCAGTGTGATTTCAGACAGCAGGTTATCAAAGCTTTAACAGTGCTGTGCTCACTGATCACCAACTTTACCATTTTCAAGGGTTAGAACATGCTGCTATCAGACCCTAAGAGAACTTTCTGCTTGTGTTGCAGCAGAAATCAATTTTTATTTGGTGCTATAGAGTTGTTTTGCTGGTCTATTTTTAAACTGCTTTGTGAAGGGTTGTAGCATGACAGTTCCTGGAATCTGAAACAGCCATACTGAAAAAGAAAACAAGAATTCAGGCATCACCACCTCCATTCAACACAGAACTATTTCCACTTTGGTTTAAAACCACAATAACTTTCCTTTGTCTCGTGAGGACACAGAGTGCAGGGATGAATCAATACTTAACTGAAAAACAGCAAAGCTTTTCAGACAGTTAACCAGTCAGTTACTGGGGAGTTGTCATAACCAGATGATTAATACAAAAAAGGTAGGATGTACAACACCACCTCTAATTTCCTTTCTCCCCTAAGATGATGAGGCAGTCTTGATATTGAGGGAGTTCTGACACTTCATTCCCTACAAGGATGGACAACACTAGAACAGGGGCTTAGAGAAGTTGTGGATTCCCTACCTTTGCAGACATTCAAAACTCAACCAGACTGATCTGAAGCTGAAGTTACCCATTCTTTGAGCTGCAAATGGGACCATATGACCTCCTGATGTCCCTTCCAACCTAATTTTTTCTGTTAGTTCTCTTAACATCTAATGGCCAGAGGAATAACTGAACTGGATCATAGAATCATAGAATCAATCATAGAATGGTTTGGGTTGGAAAGGACCTTAAAAATCATCTAGTTCCAACCCCCCTGCCGTGGGTGGGGACACCTCCCACTAGACCAGGTTGCTCAAAGCCCCATCCAGCCTGGCCTTGAACACTTCCAGGGATGGGGCATCCACAGCTTCTCTGGGCAACCTGTTTCAGTGTCTCACCACCCTCACAGGAAAGAATTTCTTTCTGGTATCTAATCTAAATCTCCCCTCTTCCAATTTAAAACCATTACCCCTTGTCCTGTCACTGTACTTCCTGACAAAGAGTCCCTCTCTGGCTCTCCTATAGGCTCTCTTCAGATATTGAAAGCCTCTATAAGGTCTCCCTGGGGCCTTCTCCCCGGATCACACATTGAAGGTCTTCAGCAACACTCAACACCTTTCCATTGATCACCTGAAGGCTCTGACAGCCATCAAATGTCTTTTTCTGCTCTCTAGTGATCATCCTTATCTTTCCAAGGACTTTTCTGATGAGGGCAACAGCTACCTGACCTGCTCACAAATCAACTCCTTTACTACCGAAGTCTGACTGAAATCAGGAATGCTTTCCTTTGAATAAACTGTCTGAAAGCTGCAGCAATTGAAGAGGTGATTCACAAGTGGATCATAAATCCCCATATCAAGAATAGCAGTGTGTGCATAGGACAACAGGAGTACACACAGAATAGGTACAGACACTGCATTAGTTCTATAAAGTAGTTCAATTTTGCAAGGCTGCCAGATATTATTCACTCACACAGTCCTGGTTTGTCTATCCCATGAGAACTAAACACAGAACTAAGTGTCAAAATTATTGACACTGTATTTGAAATAATGCTTTTGTCTGCACTAATGAGACAAGAAGGGGATTTCTTCCAGGATTCCCCCACTGGAGCTAGAAGAGGAAGCTGGGTGAGAGTTAGCACTGGATGGACTGCTGACACTCAAACCAAGACAATGAGTTCTGTCACTCAGAAGACAAAATATCAACTGTGTGTTTCAGCCTGACCTCTCTTTTCTGTCCAAAATAGAAACTCCTTCCTGCCAGTCTATTACCTCCTAGTTGGATCAAGAATCAGGAGCCACTGTAGTTACCACATTAAAAGCTTCTCAAGGTTGTGGGAAGAAAAATGACTAGAAAGGATTTGGCCTCCACACCAGCTTGGCTAGAAAAGGGATGTGTTGGAGAAAATTAAGTTTCCATAGCCACGGCTGAGCAGGTGGTAAATATCCACCACAGGTGCTTCTTCTATAGAGGATCCCACTCCCTGGTAAAACAGGCACCTCCCAGAGAAACCAGGGCTTGAAGATATCCAGGGCTCTTCATGTCAGATGAGCCCTATGTAAGTTTATGAAACCCCTTGGGATCATCATGATTAACTATCTTCCTTAAGCTGTTCCTCACCAGGCTTTAGTGCTTTTAAACCACTGACCCCTTGAATTAAAGAGGTAGATTTCTCTTTTCACAGCTGTGACTCAACACAGGGAGGAATTCAAAGACATCTGAAAGCAAAGCCAGCCAGAATTTAAAACAAAATCCTTCAATGACAGATTTAGAGAGTGATGGCTGCAGCTGGAGATTACAAATATAACAACTAACTAAATGAGCATGCATAATACAAAAGCCTTACATGGACAGACCATGTGAAGGGCAGTTTCTTCACAAGGAACCAGAAAAACAGAACTACTAGAAATTCATCATCAGAAAAAGTAGATATTGGTTGTTGAAAAGGAACCTTGTTCCATGGGTCCTTCAGCAAACTAAAAGGTAACCACCTCTGAAATGAGGATAGGTGATAGTTATAGAAATTAGAGAAATTAATCTTTTTTTTTTCTTCTTTTTTTTTTTTTTTTTCTTTTTTTTTTTTTTTTTCTTTTTTTTTTTTTTTTTCTTTTTTTTTTTTTTTTTCTTTTTTTTTTTTTTTTTCTTTTTTTTTTTTTTTTTCTTTTTTTTTTTTTTTTTCTTTTTTTTTTTTTTTTTCTTTTTTTTTTTTTTTTTCTTTTTTTTTTTTTTTTTCTTTTTTTTTTTTTTTTTCTTTTTTTTTTTTTTTTTCTTTTTTTTTTTTTTTTTCTTTTTTTTTTTTTTTTTCTTTTTTTTTTTTTTTTTTTAAATGTACAATGCAAAACTGAAATCCCTGTGCCTGGAGAGGAACAAAACACAAATGAGATGTAGTTTTTAAAACTTACATAATACCTTTCATACATTCAATTTAAAATATACAGTAACTAGAACACACAATATTGAGTCTGCAGAAGAAAGGTGTTCCTGCTATTCTGGTTTCACAAGTGGGTAAGGTGATGCTAAATGTAATCAGTAGCCATCCTAAGAAGACTTGAAGTGACTAAGGAGTGGAATCAGTTCATATTAATTAGCAGTTATCAATGCCACTCTCTTAAATATAACAGATACACTATGTCAGTGTAGTGTAAAGTGTGAAGATGAGCTAAAATGCAGCAAATACCTTGAAGATACTCAAGCATGGGACACGGTTACAGAGGAACAAACCTATTGACCATCTTAACACAGTACTGCAAAAGCAAAACAACAATGACTACGGGAAACTCTGCTTCCCTTGTCTGCTCAGCTGGGGTATGTGACTTGCATTAATAGCACCGGGAATAATGTACTTGCACTCAGACCCAGGACTGACTGATGTCAAATGAAGTTCAACCATTCATATTAATGGGGATCAGCATTTGTCTGAGGGAATAGAAGTCTCTTAGACCTTAGGGTCATGAATTGACAAGCTATCGAACATTTTCTCTATTACGCTGACCATCCTCTATCCTCGATGAGATCAGCTGTCTAGACCCTTGGTCCCACTGCAGCTGCTTTGTGCTCCTCCTGAGGCACAGAAAGAGTTCATTGCTCATTCTTTCTGTGTAATGTGCAATGCAGGGTGAGGTCTCACAAATCCTTCTCTAGGACACACAGAATAGTCACATTTCTCTGGAACCCAGAAAAACCATAGACATCATGCACATAAACTGTGAGTTTTACTATTCTGGAGATCTGTGAATGACTAGGACATATGGTGGCAGAAGTGCCATTAATGACAATTTAAAAAAACAACAACAACAACAAAAGCCTACTGAAAGCATCATCTAAAAAGAACAAAGATGACTAACAATTTATACCAAGAAAATTATAGCTAAACTGCACTCGTGTCACACCATTAACAAACGGGGAGGAGGCAAAAAGTTTTTTTTTCAGATGGACTTTCTGGAAAAATACCTTCACACAGCAATTTTTCTTGACAGGTTCCAGCGTATCTATAAGCTCGTGGGTTGTAATCACTCTAATGATCAGCAAGCAGTTATTTCAGATGCCTGATATAAGTCTGTGGGTGATATCATCTGCCAACACATTAAAATATGCAAAGGAAAACACTGCAGCAGAACTGTTGTTCAGCAGAACTGTTGTTTCTTCTTCATATTAAGTCGAGCAATTTGGGGAGTAAGGACACATAATTTTCACCACCATCAATACTCATGATATTAAGAGCAACAACAATAACCCTGATACATAACTTTTTTAAAAACTTTTTTTTTTGCAGCAATTTTGTAAATTTAAATTTTATGGATGATGAGAAAGTTCTCTCTTTCCAGTGTCATTTACAAGTTATAACCCAGCTCTGACAGTCAGGACATGCAGAGACAATTCAAAAAGCCCACTCAAACATGAGGTTTTCTATTCCTTTAGAGGTACCTCAGCCAGATTCTTGTTTTTGAGAAGTGCTTGTATAAGCATTAAAAAAACACAAAACAATAAAAAGATAAGAATCCAGCATGCAAGGCCAATCCTAACAAAGGAAGAGACAAATGAAAGAAACACAAGATTAAAATAAATGCCTTATGTGCATAATAAATTCCAATATTATGAGTCACTGAATTGTCTCATGAACTATGAATTGACCATGCCCCTTTTAATTGTTCTACATAACGATCTCCTTTCTGAAAAAGAGGAACATCTTTAACAGACATAGCTGTTTATCAACAGTATATGTGTACTGCAGTGCAAGTTATAGTACTTAAGCCTGACTACAGTTTTAGAAAGCAGCACGTAGGACATAGGAGATGTGCAGCTAGGTCAGCAAATGCCTTCTGTGTGTATTTGGAGAATAACTGTGACAAATCACCAAAAAGACAATGCAAATTAATTCCTCGCAGTAATATGAAATGAAATGAAAAAGCTAAAAAAACAAGACTGCAAACCTGTGTAACTGAGAAAGTAATCACACTTGAGCTTCTTTCAACATTAAAGTTGTCTCTCAATTTGCTTTCCTTAGCAATACGTATCACAAAACACATTACATTTCTACATTTAAGCAGGTCTGGGTTTTCTCCACCTTCAACATTCATTTCCTGTTCCAGAAAAATCCTCTCACACAACAACTCCTTACTTAAATAAGAGTATAAAAATGTTTGTAATGGCAAGACTGAGGGCTCATCCAGGCTACTAGTCTATTTTCAACAGTATGTATAAGGAAGAATAAGAATAGAACATTTATATATGATATTTCCCCACCCCTGGTGCTCTCTCTTCTCTCCATCTATTTTCAGCTCAGGAGATTTCCTGAGCCTATTGTGGCCTGTCTATTTTGTAACCCCCAAGTAGATATCACTTTCAAGTACTCATCCAGCCTGCCTTTGAGCCCTTGTAAAATTCTTGCATCTGCAACACCATTGGGCAAACAATTTTGTACATCTACTACCCAACGTGTGAAGAACCACTTTCAAAAACAACAATGTAATGTGACAACATATTAATTTCCCCTCATATACCACCATCTCCACAATAGCCAGAAAATAGATCCCACTGAGAAATAAAAATAGGAAGATTCTGATTGAGTTGTGATAATCTTTGAACTAGTTTAACATTAGAGGCATTATGCATGCTAGCTCATTACTTTACTTTGTATAACAGACTCACAGAGTGGCTGGGAAATTAAGAGAAAATTGGTCAGAGAAAATTAAGAAGGTGATAGTAGTGGCAAGCTCCAATGAATATTTGCTGCTGAATAAAAATATCTTGCTATGGTCACTGCACAAGATGAGATGTAACATTTCACAACTAAATCTTTGGTCAGAATCCCGGACCAGGTTTGAATATTCAACAAAAAACCTTTTGCCAAGGTTGGTAAATCCATAGGGTGGGGCAAAAATCACAACTTAGATCAGTGGAAGAGAAATCCTTGAGGTTTCATAGCCAACAGTGGCTCAACATCTGGTCTTACCCACTCTTGGTGCCAGAATGGCAGACTGAATGAGCTGTTTGCTCATCTGGACTCCTGGACTTTATGTTAAGACATGATGAACATCTTACTTCCACTGGAGAATTTTTACTTGCATGAAGTCAGTAGGTCAGAACTTGAAATTTACAGCTCATGAAAAAGATTTCTCATCTGGGTTTGTTATATCCTAACGGATCAGTAGAAAAATATAAATACTAAAAAAAAAAATTTACTTTTTATACTTCATACTTATTCTTCATACATACATAGTCATTAATTTAAGGGCCTGTCAGATATTGCTTCTTAAGCAATATCCCTTATAGTGAATCATGAAGGGTATAAATATCCAAATGCGTTACATCTCAGAAATGCTACAGAGCCCTACAGAAAAAGTTACCTTTCCTTTTAGAACAACAACAAATTTTTCACCTCGCTATTATAAACTGTAATTATTCCAAAGGATAAAATTAATTTTATTTAATTATTTAGAATAAAAAGTTGTTTAATTATTTTGATTATACCTATCAAAAGTCAAGTTTCACGAAAAGTTAGTATCTGCAGAGGATCACAACGATGAAACAACATTTCTGTCATTGCCTAATGAGTCTCAGAGCTGTTTCAAAAAATACACATACTCTAAAGTTCCATGACGTTTTTTATCAAAAAGTAACATTGAAACGATGATGGAAAACATTGCACTTTCTGAAATAAAATCCTCATTAAGTTTTAAATCAGAAAAGTTACACCTCCTTTTTCAATTACAGCTACTTTTAATATTTTCCAAAGGTAGCTACAATTTGGCACTGAACCTGCTCTTGCAAAGTGCCAGAAATACCTAATTATAGCAGGGAAAATGTTGTGTGTACACATATGTATGTGTTTGTCTACAGTCTGCATGAGCAATTGAAAAATATCCAACATATACACACAGCAAACCACATAATTAAAATTACCCTTATGCAGAGTAAATTTGTCTTTAAAGCACAAAATAATGGAAGGACAGCAGAGATTTCTTAGTACTAAATCATAATGCTTCATTTAATGAGTAATCCCTGGAGCACATGGATGTTTACCTCACTCTGGGCAAGTTTAAGTGCATGGACAGACAATTACAGTGCTTCGGCTGATGTGCAATAACTTGTTAAACAGATGTAATACAATGGCACTCTTTCAGGGGCTTATAAACTGCTTTTCTATATTTTCCTACATGCCAGTATGACTTTTGACTCCCAAATATTAAATGGCTAAAAAATATCAGCATCCTCAAAGCTAGAATGCCTGAATCTAGATCCATAAAGCATTAGAGACTGGTGAAAACTAGAACCTGTGTCTGAAGTCTTTCCAAGTTTGGCAGGCGCTGTGTCTGAATCTATTCCGCTTTCAGAAAAATAAAATAATAATGATTTTTTAAAAAAAGACAGACAAGGTTTTGCAATAGAAAAAACACAATACAGCTAGCATGCATTGTTTCAAAGGTGAATAATGCCTGGATAGCAGAATTGGTTGATTATGATTCAAAAACAAATTTTAAAAAATGTAGATATAGGTTGTAGATTAATAGTAAGTGCTGGCAAACAGCTTGAGAGGGTCTCCAAGTTTTGCTTTGGGAGAATGGCAAAAGGAAAAAGGATACTGCTAAAGGTTCACTTCCCACCACTTTTACACCACTGCCTCTTGTCAATATGCGGGGCGCAAAGTGCTGAGACTGGTATTTGACAAAAGCAAACCTAAATTATAAAGAAAAGAAAATCTAATAGATGATTCAGGAGTTACAATGAACATGGAACCTCTCAATATAACATTAACTTTCTTTCAGCTGTGTTTTAATGTTTCATCATGTTTACTGGACACTGATTTCAATGCTTTGGTCAGTCCGGCAGAGGGTATTGAGCACCTTCCTTGGTGTGGTGACTTTTCACTTCTCAATGAAATCTGTGAAAGCTGAAGGCAGTACTTCAAATTATTCATTAATTTTCTAGGCTTTTAGACTTTAGATAAAACTCTTATTTTTCTATTATTTCATATTACTAGGTAAGGAAAGTTAAATACAATCAGAACATACACTGTACTGCTTTGTAATACATGAAGTCTACAATCTCAGAAATGACCAATTTTCTGTATTTATTTCAATGTATTAGATCCAAACTTTTGGTTGCCAATGTAAAAGGAGTTTTAAAGTGATCTGTAATGTTGTTATATCCATAATAGTCTAAGGATATAAATGACGCAAGATTCACAAAAAAGTAACTTGTGCGTACTCAGACACAGGCATACATATATGTGTGTCTTCTTAAACTGGGAATTATTGTGATTCACAGTACCTGAGCATGAGCTACCAGCTTATTGTGATCTTATCTCTTAAATAGTAAAAATAGAATGCATTTTAGAGGGTTTGGTTTTTTTATTGGATCATAAAGTAACAGTCAATGGTGATCTATATTTTTGTTGGCATAGTTCTGCATTTCACACAAGAGACCTTTGATACCAAAGTATGGCTGAAATATCAAAATTCCTTACTCCTTATCTCTTTTAATGATAACCGCAGCTGCACTCAAAAGCTGCTGCCCTTTGTATCACTTACATTCCCAGAGGAATATAAATTTTTGAGAGGCAAGGGTCTTAAAAAAGGTATTATTCTGAGGGAACTGGAGAAACACAGTTTTATTCTTTTGATGCTGCATAATAGTATTATTGGGCTAACATGTTGACATATATGTTCTTTCTTTCTTTTCTTTTTTTTTTTTTTCCTGAAGCTTATCTACTCTCACATTATTCGTCTGAAAACAGGCTGAAAGAAAAAAACAGGAAGAGAGATCCAACAAATTCAGAACTGTCATTTGGGCCACTGAGTATCTTCAGTGGAAGCAATTTAGACTAATGCATGGGAATATTGAACAACAAACATTATGAAGAGACATTACTGAAAGCTAGTTTCTATCTGAGATCAAAGCAGATCAAAGCAAATATGAAATTGTCTGGTAGGTGAGGCAATAATGCACTTAGTGATCTTGAAATGAATTGTATAATTATTCATATTTCTATATTTCATTTTAAAATGTGTGCATTTAAATCCCATGAGCAATCCAAAAACGGTAATCACAAAATAATAACAAAAATTTAAAACCAAGATCTGTTCCATCCTTGAATCAAAGTATTTCTTTCATCACGGTAATGCCATATTGTTTTTAAAACCTAGTGACTATATTTTTTAAATTTAATGTAAGTCTCTGGTTATCACTGCAATTGTACTCATACTTAAGTCATCTAATGTGCACTGCTACAGCTGTTTGATGTATGTTTCCAAAACCAGAAAAAAAACTAAGACTGAGAGACCCGTCACCACCTCTTGCAGAAATGTCACTCATGTTATGAATAAAGCATAAGCTTAGAAAAACATCATCACCCAACAAACAAATAGCATGTGCTGAACCAAATACATGTGTCTGGAATTGTGCTCCTGAGCTAATTGGAGGCAGGCTCTGGTCCTGTACCGCAGGACGCCGCAGTTGAGAAATCTCTCAAACTGGTCATGCAGAGTTCAGTGCACCCTGCGACGGCAATTGCTTAACTCTGGGGGCAGAAGGCACGGTGAGAAATCTCAGAAACCAGACTGGGAAACAATGCTGTTGTTTGTCATGGACAACCTCGGTGGTGTGAGGAAGCCAGTGAGAAGGACAGGGACCTGAGCAAAGCTGGACATAGAGCAGCAACGCGCCACTGCCAAGGGTGAGCCCCAGTTGGGGGGATAGATGGGGCTACCAGTGGTAGAGAGATGAGGCAGGGTGAAGGGTAGATAAGAGCAAGAAATGATGGAGCTTCCTGAGCAAACTCTTCCCACAAGCACCCCCCACCTATTTCTGCAAGACCTGCCCCAAACCACCACTGCATCTGTATTCATCTGTGTCACACTGGAATGGGGCAAGCCTAAGACCAGGATACGGCGATGATCAGTATGGGAGGGATTATTGCCTCTCATCAGTCTTCCCCTCAAAAATGTAGGAAAATCTATATGAAACAGAAATTATTTGCTGCTTAAATAGCAGAAGTTGAATGGGAATGTGCATACCCACCACTGGAAGATTGTCTTATTCAAGGAGACTATCAAACTCAGTCACAGGACACCCAAAACCTCTCCGCTCATGTTAAGCACCTAATTCTGATGTTTAATTTAGAAAGCTGCTGCTGCAAGATAGTTAGCTACGATGCCCTGGTACATCCAAAGACAGACAGAGAAACAAAATATAAAAAAAAAAAAACAGCTGAAGGAGCTTGGTCACTCTGAAAAACCTGTTCTAATTTTTAAAATTCTGTAGGTGCAAGTGATGAACTGAAGGATACATTCGCTGGGATCTGGCCCCGTCTGATATCCCAGTTGGAGGACAGAAAATTTCGAAACTCTCCGTGTCAGACTAACCCTGACCCTGAGTGTATCTTCTAGTTCAGCCTTGTCCAACATGTGGTTTCAGGCAGGATGTTGCCTGTAAAACCCTCACGCATTAATTCCACTAATTGGAGCATTCAAAATAAAAGCAGAGCTTTCGGATGGGGACCAAAAGGCGATGTTGCCTTTCTGACTGTAACATGTTATCAGCCACAGCCAAGGCTGGGAACTCATGTGTTAGTGAGGCATTGAGCTAATGTGCACTCACAAAAAACAATTGACCCAGCCAGACAAACTGTGGACCTTGATTTCTCTGTCTGACAGCCCTGTTCAGCCCTGCTGGGTTGGACTTTGCCCAGTGGGAAAGCTGCAGAGCATCTCTGTGAAGAGCACCTGCAAAAGGAGCAGGGCAGGGCGGGGGGGCAGGAAGGAATTCTTCAGACTTGGTAAAATAGGTTTAATAGAGTTAGAAGTGGAAAAAGGCTGAGCTGATTACCCTGTGTGAACTGACTACAGGAACAATACCCAAACAAAACACAATCTAACACAACTGTCACAACAAAGACAGTTCTGAAAGACATCTGACAAGGCAACATCTCTTTTTAAAAATCCTCAGGATATTAACTGCATATTTGTGTCTTGTATTAAGAAGACTAACGTCATGACAACAGCTCAATTTAGCACAAACAATAGGCCAATAAATACAATACTAGTGCTTTAAAATAATTAAATAACCATTTATTCTTGTATTTAGGTTGCTTCCAAATACTGGCAGAATTCCTTCAAATAAACAAACAGCTCTCTTTTTTTAACTTTTAAAGATTACATGTTGGCAGAAATTTAGGCAAATCTGAACATTTGTTCCATTCATCTGAGATGAAAAAAACAAAGGCACATCTATCACGTTGCATTTTCACTCTTAGAAAGCCAAAACAAGGGCCCTCCAGGGAACAAGAAGTTTAATTATAAACTATCACTGCAGAACAAGATAGATTCTGGGACATATATCTGGGAACACATTCAATACACTAAGCCAATATAATCTGAAATGTAATTTTTAATTTTATTTTTACTTTTAATGCAGGACCATGATTCTTTTTTGGTGTAAAAAGAAAAAGGTCAGCAAAATAGCGATCAATTACAGAGGCACAAAGTTTGTTGCAAAATAATGTTCATAATATAGCTAGTGATTCTTCAGAAGCACTAACAAGAATAGAGAAACACAAGCAGTGTCATTGATTAGCAGTCCATTTGTTTTTTAAACTGTGCACTAAATTTGTACTGTGCAATACTGAGAAAACCTGAAGTATAAAATACAAGTCACAGTGCAAAAAACCATCACCTTCTCTGCACTGCAGTTTTCAGTTCCAGTTCCTATAAAGCTTTTTATAATTGTTATATCATTTGTCACAGCAGAAACATCTGAATGAAAAACATAATTACCCACATTTTTTTTCCTTTTCACCCTCCATACCAAGAAAAAATAGAAAATTTATTCCAGAATCTTCAGTTTGAAATATTTCTTAACCACACATGATACATCAAACAATAGGTTCATTTCTACTGCAGAAAATTCCCGTAATATGAAAATGTACTTGTTAATAAATAAAATTTAGATTAAAGAAGAAAAAGTTGAAAGGAGCTGTAACCCTCCTACAATTCAGTGAGGTTATTTAACAAGGCTGCATTTTTGATTTCCATTGTGTAAGAGAGAAGAAAATGAGTTATGTCAATAACGCTGTCAACAAGGTCAAGCCCCATAGGAATCCCTATGAATTCCTTCTAAAATCCTGTGTAGAACTGTAAACTATGTCATGATCTTACCCACCACATCGGTGAAGCACGGAGCTTAATTTAAACAACTGCATACTGACAGCCTAATTCTGTTTCCACAAAGATGAACTCAATCTCTAGAAAGGCAAATAGCTGTCTCATAACATGAGAGGTGTTCATCAGGTAAATTGATTCTCCTGAGCAAATGAGTTGCAAAAGTAAACATCAAAACTTTGTACTGAATCTAATTTAGAGAAATAAATACTGAAGATTCCATGTTTAACAATCCATACATGACATCAAAGATGAATGCTAATTTACCTTCTCTAAGAAGTTACATTTCTACTTAGATCAAATATATAAATTGGTAAGAATACTATTACCCATGGTAATACTATTGCTCATGTTCAATATCTTTGAAGGCTTTCAAGTCTCCTGAGATCATACAATTTCTAAATATAATAATGTGAAAATGTGTTTCTTTTTTGCCTAAATCATGATGATCAACACTGTAGAAAAGCTCACAGTTGCAAATAGTGATTATCTGATTATTCATTCTCATCTTCCTTCTTCATTCTTTTCCCAGCAATTAATTTCCTTGTATTTACTGAATGTCTTCACATTTTCAGTGAAAGAAGCAGGTATTTATCATACAGATTTATAACAATGTCTCCACTATGGAGTTGTATCAGAGCAATGCAGAGAGTAATCAGTAAAGGATACGTTAGTGTGTGTCCATTAACTTCACTGAAGTTGCACTAATTAGGTAGAAAAGGATCATTACCATCATGATAGTTCACTAGTACACAAGTATTAAATTTATCTCCTTAGTTCCAGTTCTGAATTCTTTTGACAGAATAGTGAGCACATTCATTCAGATAATTTGAATGAAAGTAGGGCTTGTCTTTAATAAATTTAGTGTAAAAATATTTTATAGTCTCTCTAAGGTTTAGACTCACCTCCTTTCAATTTAGGTACCTGAAAAATAGAAGGTAGCAGCCTGGTCCCTGGAAGCTACATGCAGAACCAACAGAGAGAAACAGAAACCACCAGAAAGTGAAACTACCAACCTGAGCTATTTAGCACCTTCTGCTGACTCTAGTTAAATATCAAATCCTAAACAGGAGGAAAAAAATGTAGGTCCATGCTTGTTTACCTTGTTTATCTATTTGATTATACCCAGACCAAATAAATGCTTCCAAAACCAACAAAAAACATGACTAGAACAATTACTTTTGGTTCTCCAGTTCCAGATCTGCATATAGTTACTCCCTACATAATGCCCTTCACTGAGTGGCATTTGCTGAACCATCATAAAACCCTCACATGTCTGAACATGGTCCTCTCCTGTAGGAGGTAAAGGAATTAATCCCTCTGATGGTTGTGTAACAGGCTCTTATCCTCCTGACGCTAAAAAGGAAAAGTATATTAGCGATATTAGGCGTACATGTCCTTATTGTGGTAGTATTCTGACTTCAGAGGAAATGAGAGAAAATGCCACGCTACACAAAAGGGATTCCGTGAGAAACGAAATGAGAAGATTATCAGGACAAGAACTGAAAAGTTACAAATGTCAGTGCTACAGCTGTAATGTGATGGCAAACAACATAATCTTGCCTCTCGCAGTAAGTCTGTGAAGCAGCAGGAAAATGAAGGCAATGTTTTATTAAACTCATTTGAAAATAACAAGACAACATTTCCACTTCCTTGGTGTCTTTCTCATTCAGTGTCCAGCCTCTGCAGGCATGACCCAGAGGTCCTGAGGAACACATGTTTTCTGATTACATGGTTAAAAAATGCAGCCCAGTGCATATACATTAGAGAATGGGAAGGAATGAAAGTGCAGTTATCCCTTGGGATGCTGATAATGAAAGCACTTATAAATTATTTCTCATTGTTTCCAATGAAGGGGAGCATGGCTGCAAATCACTGAAAACTGACATATCTAAGAATCTGTTAGTGCATTATTATTAATAATCAAAATGAAAACAGCATTTTTTTTCTATTATTTATGCAGATATACACTCTGTATGCAAGTAGCTTGAGAGGCCTGATTAATCCTGTGTACTATCAAGGATTATATCCCTGCCTCCTCTTGTCTTGCAAAGCAGCAAAGTTCAGAAGTGAAGAACCAGTCTAGATGACAGAATAGCCGTGTCACGTTCCAGAAAACTTCTAAAAATGTGACAAAAGATTGTTGTCCTGGAGATAAAGGAAATGGGATGGGGAACTTGTCCCAGTCCTAGACTAGAAAATAAAGGTGAAAAAAGAAAAATCTTTTTTTCTCTCTCAAAGCATTTATTTACAAAATTTATAATTATTTTCTTTACATATATACACATATAAATTTGCAAATGTTACTGAAGTAAACTGATTCAAGGAACTGAAAACTTATCACCACTGTTTCTTAAGATCCTATATTTGTCAAACTGCCCATGACCAGCTTCTGATACTACTTCTGTCACCAAGATTTGTGTAAAGAGCAGAACAGCTTTCTCCTGGAAGGTCCCAGGATGTTTCACTTAATCTTCCACCTCCTACTCTGGGTCTCACTCACATATTTCAGTTGCTCTCCCTGTGTGGCCATACTGGGAGCACTCACAAGCTAAACCCACAGGAAAGAAACAGAGAAGAACAGGAACCGCGCAAGAGCCTGCCTGGACAGATTGAATAATGCTCCCAATTTGTTAAGCACTAGAAGATGACTGAACCTCCCCAGTGTTATTGTTTTATCATTCTTTTGAAATCATAACTTAATGCTTTTATTCTCTATGAACTAGTGCACTAAACACAGTAATTTAATGGTGAAGTATTAGAAAAACATTAACATACAATAATAATAATAATGTAAATGTACTGACATATGCTTATGATTATTGTTATAAATGCCTTCTGGGAAGGCCATATCGAATCTTTAAAATTTATCTTTAACCGTGGCCCAAAATTCAGGGTTCTGTTAAATACATTCAGCCTGAATCTTTCTGAGTCTCCATGTGAGGAAAGTATAGGCTTTCAAAACAGACCGAATCTGGCCATAACACAACAGGATCAGAGACATACTTCTGCCACAAGGGAAAGCACTTCAAACATCAGGGTGCCAGTCTGTCAGCACTTATCACTCAGTGGGTTATACTATCTCTCCAGCAGATTCCCCTTCCAAACTTATACTTCATCACACTCCTGACCTTGCTGCGTACAGCCCCTTCTGCAGAGTTCAAGTCTGCATCATGTAAGACATGGAGAGTTTATTCACTGCTTCTCATTATCATCTCATAGCTTTGTTCATTGTAAGCCAAAATTATTTACTCTGCAGTTTTGGGGGTGATCATGGAAGAGGAAGGGGATGAAGAAGTCTAACCAAGAAAATGTTAAACTGCAAAGAAAATGAGCAAATATCCGCCTGCTCATGAGCAAATGATTGCTTCTGCGCCTGTTTGGTGCGCAACTTTCCATCCAAAAATGGGATGGAAACTGAGACGGCCAGGCCATATTGCGCTCCAGCTAATAAAGTGTTTCAGATCAAGAAAAACAGGCAAAACTGCATCACTCTGGCCTGCGTCATATGGACTCTTTTTTTTTTTTTTTCCTTTGAAACATTCCATTTGCTGTTCAAGCCAAGACAAGAAAAGAAACGTTTTTAACCTTAAAGGTCTGACATAAGCCTACAATATTAAATAGCCAGGGCTAAAATGAGGCAGGTTTTACAGTTCTTAAGTAGTTATCTTTTGTTCCTTCCCTAACAGTGCAGTTATAGCCAGGAAAAACATCACAAGCTGCAAGCAAACAGGCAAGAGCAGATTCAACTGCCTTTATTTGCATTGAAATCTATGCAGGTCAGGGCCACACAGTACTAAATACTCTACAAATAAAGAGCAAGTGTCAATACCTTCCGTGATGAGCTTACATCTGAGAAGACAAAACAAACAAAAGATGGGTGGAGGAACAGCCTGTGTAATCATGGGAATATGGTAGAGTAACCCCCAGTGCAGCTCTGACTTGAGCGTCCAGACCTGAAGTCTAAGTCTGTATCAATAAATAAAATGTGCCAGACACTATTTGCAGATCCTGAGACAGAGCAGCCTGGCACAGCTTCTGTCCGTACAGCTAAACCCTCATTCCCTTCAAAACTGAGTGGTCTCATCCATATTGCCTCCTGGGACCCCCCCTCACCCTCCCACCTTATAACAGGGCAGTTTGTAAATGTGCTAGTTGACAAGAGCAAAAACCAGTCCAGCGAGCACGCTAACAAACATCACGGGTTATTGCAGACCAATACTGTCTTTTGGCCTTGTTTAACTTGCGAATACAGATGTGACCCATTTGTCTCCCCTGAGGTTGGCTTGAGAGTCCCTGCACCCATGAGGGAAACGTGCCACTAACGCCATCAGCCGAGCAAGACAGGCAGGCAGTAACAGAGCCAGCGAAGCATCCCAGCACATTTAGGCACTTAAAATGTACTGCCTTCCATTGTGTAATTGCTGTGGCAAATACAACATGTGGCTAGGACATGTAAAATATTCCAACAGTGGGAATACAGATGCCTAAATGGGGCTAACATGACTCTCAGGTTGAAAGTGAAAAGGGAAGGTGGTTCTAGGATTTGTGAGGGTGTGGGCAGATAAATTACAGGCGAAATTTTTGAAATTTAACTCTAGTTTTAAAGAAGGTATAGGCTGGTTTTTGTGATCACAGCTTTTTTTCAGAAAAAATTGGAAAAAAACAGCAAACAGCTGATAAGCACTGCAGCGCACACAAGTGTCCTCCCACAAGGTCCTGCTCAGGGACATGCTTTTAGAGCAGAAGTTCACCGGTTTCTCCACGGATGTTCTTAGTTCACCTTCCGTGAGATACAGACCTCCAAAAAGAGAGAGGGACAATAGAAGGCATGCAGGCAGCACTGTGGCAGGGGGACCTCTGGTACTTGTCACAACCATGTGTCAATGTCACCACCTCTTCCCTTTTGCCAAAGGACCTGTTCATGGAGTCACTCTTAGCTGCAGTTGGCATTGGGTGTTTTACTTCAAGTAACTAAAGTCCAGTCCTGCTGTACTTGCTGGAAATGGACCTCCAGGACTGAGGACAGAAGGCTCACAGTGAAATGAGTGTGTAAATAGTAAATTAACTTTTAAGATTACAGACAAAGGGTTACAGACAAAGAAGGATATGTGACGAATCCCTTGCTCTCTTGCACCATATGCTCAGAAGAAGGGATTAATAACTGATCACACTTAAGAAACTAGAAAAATTATTGCTAGCATCCTCTCGTCATATTCAGATTAGATGCCTAATCTTTTTTTAATCAAATCAATTCATGAGAAAGAAAAACTAAAACAAATAAATAATCAGCATGTATCTTGGAAGAAAGGAAATTTCAGGAAATGTTTTATGGCAGAGAACAGCCCTTCTGCCATCCAGCTGTTTGTTTTGTTTTAACAATTCATGAGAGTTGAGCTTCTGCAGCTTCTTTTCTTTTTCCTATTCCAAAAGCCTTGGGGATGTTTCTCTTCTAATTTTGAGCCTACTTTTGAGCTGGGAATTCTTTTCCCAACGTGTGAGTGTGAATGATACGAATGAAGATTACACAACTGCTTACCTCTTCTCTTGCTGCTCAAGTTATTTGCCTAACTCTTCCTGAAAGCAATGAAAGAAAACTTTTTCTTTTCATGGGTTTATTTAGATCTATGGAAACCAAGGACTCTTAGTCCCCCTACACGCATTTTTAAAGCCTTCTGCAGAACTGAAAGACTTTGTTTAGTATGAAGAAACTCTGAAATCAAGAGCCACCAGTTTGCCCAATACAGGAAGAATCGTGAATCTGACTTGCACAGTTCCCTGCAATTACATCTCCGGGTGTGCTGTACCTCCAAAAAACTAACAAAAATAAATCTGATGCCACAGAGAAGTCTCCTTCTTCATACCTGGGCAGAAAGACAGCAGGAAAATGGCCACTATGGCTCCAACTAAGCCATAAAAGACTAACCAAGTGCTATGGAAAGCAGACAAATAAGGTGGCTTGTCTTCCTCTAGGTGTATGTTGTGCCTATAGACACAATTTTGGATTTAATATGCCAAATCCAATTCTTTGAAATTAAGGTAAATGCTTTGGTCTCTTCAATCACATTCTCTTTTATTTACTTATTAATGTCATTTGTGATGTGACATAAAAGCACCCCAGCAAGTTATTATCCTCCCTTCAACAGCCAACCAGATGCTCAACAGCCGTGACAACAATGATCCTAAATCAAATCCTATGTAATTTTCCTATACTAAATACATGACACTACACTACAGTACCCTTCTGCAGCCCTGCCAGTGAACAACTGCATAGATCAGCTCCAGCAGCCATCATCATGGAAGCCCATCCTGGTCCATGAGCATAGAAGCCAATTCCAGTTTAGCACCGGAGATTGGAGATGCTACCTCTGCTCCAAGTTTGCAACAGCATGTTTTTCCAAAAATGAACGGGAGAAAAAAAAAATAATTAAAAAAAAGAAACCTAGCACAGAGGTTATTTGACTGAAACTTCAGGCACCTGTGTTGACAATTATGAGACTCACCCCAGTTCACTGCCTCAAAGCACTGCAACCTAAATGACCTAAATATTTCAGACCAGGGGTTGCTATCAGAGATGCTGCTTTCCAAGCTGTTGCTGTAATTGATATCCCAATGTCTGCAAAAGTAGTGAAAATGAATTAAAGAAATACTCCTTCAGTTATTTAAAAGCCAGGTGTCAGTTTGTCTAATTTCCTTTTACAGTCACTAGAGAGAAACAGGCACTTCAGGGGCTGATTACTCCCAGCCACTTCAGACTTCTTGGATGGGAAGCTGAGGTGTCTCCCTCTCTGCTGATTAGGCAGAGAAACTGTATGACCATCTTAGTTGAGATGCTTAGAGCTAGCCCCTTGGAGACCTCTGTCAGTGTTAACAAACGGACATGGAGCTGCAACAGGATCTGTCATTGGTCAAATAAAAAAGTACTTGCACAAAAGGATCTTTAAAATGAAAATGGATCAGAGACATGAAAATGATAACTACAATAAATTTATCTCAAAAAGCATCTGAGAATTGGTGCTACAGAACCAATGTTTTCCTGTCACAAGAAACAAATCAGTGGCCAAGGACTTCTCCATTTTCACCTTCCAAAAACCCCCTCAGCAATCCCATCAAATCAATTGCAAGGAAAAATTATCTACAACTATGCAAGAGCAAATCACTACACTTCCATGACTCAAAGCTGAATGAGAACACTAATATTTCATTTCTGAGGTACGTCTTTGTTATTTAACATACTTATTAACTTTTTTTGAGAGGAGTTTTAACTCATGCTCTTTGTACATCGTGTGTAGTCTAATGACGCTCTCAGTGCAGATGAACTTTACAATAATGTCTGTAATCCAAGTGATAATATTAATAATACCCATTTCTCTTGTGTATTGTCCTTGCACACCTCAAAAGCTGTCTGTATCACTCAAATAAATTGTTTTCTTTAATGTGATCCTACCTGGTGTAAAATGAACAATCAGTGCTGTGTCAAGAGACAGGAAGCTGCTGTAAACCCCTGGGCTATCGCAGCTATTGCTGCAGCTGAAATTTGGTCTGATTGCTTCACTTCACAATTTTTGGCTGTTTTTTACTATTAATCTTGGAAAGCTTCCAAAATAAATCTGATAAAATCCTGAACATCACAAAAGATGCATTCTTCCCTATACTTGTAAATCATCTTTGGCACACTTCCCGATTTTAGTAATTATAGATTTCCCCCAAGCTTGCTGCACATTGCCCATAGATATAAGGCTTTGTATGATCTATCTTCTAATTCAGAAAACTACAGCAAGCTATTGCATGAGGCCCACACTAGACAGTAGAGCAATTCAATACTAAAGCACTGTTTAGGTCTCTGTATGGTTTTCTTGATGGATGTTACGCTGCTGATCTATTTATATGTATTATTTATACTGGGATAGTGCCTAGAGGCCCCAGTCAGGGGCAGGACCCCATAGTGCTGCACATACTATGAAGGAGGATACAAGAGCCTCTCCTCCTTGAAGTTTATAATCTAAGTATATAATGAATGACACCAGATGGACAAGACAGTGAGAGGGAGCAAAAAGTAAAATAGTTCTTCATAACAGTAACAGGCAGAGCACAACAGCTACTTAGCTATATATAGTCAATGTGGTGTTTCTGTCATTGTTGTCTGCTTTGTCTCTATCCTCTGTATTGCATTTTACAACATGCGGTGACCTGTGGACAAGCACTCTTACACAGAGTTATCCTCTGTGTGTTTGAGGCACTGGGCACTAGGAAGCATCTTTCACTGCCTGCATTAGGCATCTAGGTGAGATTCAGAGGATGTAAGCCAGAAGAAAGAGGATGATTCAGAGCCCCTGAATTAGGACATGAATCAGATGATGTGAATTCACAGGTTTGGTGTCACTCATGGGAAGGATTAGGACTTTGAAGTTTCAAGGGAGGCCAGCAAGAAGCTGGTCTCAGTGCAATTCACATATAGAATCATAGAATGGTTAGGATTGGAAGGGACCTCAAAGATCATCTAGTTCCAACCCCCCTGCCATGGGCAGGGACACCTCCCACCAGACCAGGTTGCTCAAGGCCCCATCCAGCCTGGCCTTGAACACCTCCAGGGATGGGGCATCCACAACTTCCCTGGGCAACCTGTTCCAGTGTCTCACCACCCTCATTGTAAAAAATTTCTTCCTGAGATCTAATCTGAATCTTTTTTCTTCCAATTTATAACCGTTTCCCCTTGTCCTATCATTACACCTCCTGGCAAAGAGTCCTTTTTATCTGCGCCTTTATTCCCTTACGCATCGATGGTGCAGAATACATGCGTGCATGTGTGTGTTTCTACAATAGGAACAGCCAAGAGTCCTTACAATGTCCAGAAACATAGTGCCTAGTTCAAGGGTTCAAGCCCAGGCTCTCTGGGGAACCAGCAATAGGTGCATCTCCCATCTAACTCACTAAGTCTCACTCAGGTTGAAGATGGGCTCTTAAGCTCAGAGCCTTGTGACTCACATACACCTCTTCAATTAGCGAGTTTTATTTCATGTCCTGATCTGAGTCAGGATTGCTCCACACCCAGATAAAACCCCCACTGTGTTTAGATCCTCTGTGTGAACCCTAAATATCCCTTGAAGTTTTTAGGACAGTTTGTCTCTGATTTCCCAAATCAATAGGTGTTGACTCTGCAAGGTCATGAAAAAGCAATAAACATAAACTCCTGCAAAGACATTTTGCTCTTCTAAATTCAGCATATTTTAGAAATTCTCAAGCATAAGTCTAGTCCAGTATCATATGTAGCCACAGGCTCCCTGATACCAGTTCCTTGCCCCTGAAATGACTTATTGCTCACTGATCCCTGCCTCTTCATCAATAGATGAGCCAGAAGACAGAAGGCTGAATAGCAAAGAGACTCTTTCCTTCCCTCCCCTGCAGAGTTAGTCAAGTAGGCAAGTGACAAGCAGTTGTGAGGAAAATAAGAGTCCAGCTGCGTGAAGATGAGCTCTGGAGAGGCTGGAGGTGGGGGACAAGAAGGACAAAGCCTGAAAGCAGGCCTTTTCTTTGAAGAGTGCAAACCAAAAGGAGTAAACTAGTCACAAAGAGATGTTGCTGTCCTGCAGGGTAACGAATGTAATAATACAAGGGAGGACTCTATCCCTGAGTCACACTTACAGCAGGATAAACTAATTAAGCTCAACTTTCTTTGAAATGTGAACTTGTGCAATTGCTTGGGTTAGCAGGGACCTCAGATAGGTCACCCCGGTCTTCCTCATGAGTCCATATTGCTCAACCTTTCCTCAGACCCCCAGCATCCTACAGCTGCTTTGAACATCGACCTCCAGGAGCTCTAATAGAAGTTCCCAGAATTTTTGTATGAATAACTTACTTTCATTTTCCACATTATCTTTTTTTCTTTAAATACACAGTGTCCATAATTGTATTTTCTCTGAGGATCAGTCATTTTCAAGGACGTAGCTACTGCTTAGGGGTGACACAGTATTTCCAAGTAGTATGAGGCTGCTGTATTAAAGCAAAGAGACATTAGGAATAGATTTCCACAAGAGTTGAGCTCCTATTTAGGTATTAAGACCTAGATTTTCAAATGTAGTATTAGGTAACTTTTGACATGTAGGCCTTGCTGCCTGCACCATTCATCAGTAGTACATGCGCCACAGCACTTTTGGGAGGTTGCTAGTCTGCACAAGGACTGCTTCACAGAAACAGGAGAAGTGGGAGCTCTATCATGTAGTTCATTTTTAATAAAAGACTTCCTGAATGTTTTATGAGAAATAACAGGAGGAAAGCACAAGTTCTTTGAGGTGGTTTCTGTAACTCTTTTAGAAGAACATTTCAGCAAATACACTCATTAAAGATATTTTTTTAATCTTAAAATCAAGCCGACTTGATTTTATTTGATCCTTTTATTCTTAAGATAATATTAATCTTGCCTAACTTCAACCATCTAAAACGCAGGCATTGTCTTCATTCCCTCCAGAAAGGGTGGACACAGGCACTGCTGGAGTGAATTCACCCCCCTGTTTCAGATACTGTCACAGAATCAGGCTTATTGCCCTTTGGAGCACTTCAAAAAACCAGAGGAAGAACCTTACACTACAGGCAAGTGAAATAAATCCCATCTTAATTAGTTTTTCTACTCAGTATACTTGCATGGCTCCCATTGTTACCACAACTGAACACCCGTACTTTCCAAACCTATTATTCTCACACTCTTTCTATGACAAAGGGCAGTTTTTACCCATTTACAGGCATATATAGCTGAGGCAGGTAGAGGCCAAGATCCAGAACTGCAAAGGTATTTAGCAAGTTAATTGTCTAAATTAGGTGGGTTTCAGTCTCAGCTGACTAATACTCAATGATGTAGACAAAGAAGTGGCAGTTGGGTGCCTTTAGGAATTTGCTAGGATCTAAGCAGAAATGACTTGCCTAAGGATGTATGTCATGGAATTAACCCCAGGTCTCCTGAGCTGCTGTCCTAACCTTTGGAATGTCCTTAACATTAAGCAAATCCTCTGCTGTTTTTGGAATTAAACTTTTGAAGTATTTACAGTCGTGTCTTCTTCTTTGTCAAACTCAAACAAGCTATGCACATTTAAATCCTTTCATTTTTCCTCATAAATCAAACCTGACTCAAAGCCTCCCTTCTCATTTTTTTTGCCTTTCTCTAAGCTCTCCTTAGATGTTAACTTACTGGTAATAGCACAATGAGACCAAAATTCCAGATTGGATCTTTAGGTGTTACTATGATATAAATAAACACATGAATGCAAGCATAAAGACAGAGCTTTCACTAAAATCAGTGAAAATGTTATATTTACTCCAATGAGCACAGAGTTCTACTCTGATACGTAGCATCTGAGCACCATCCATCACAACACAGTGCACTAATATTCTCTGTTGCACTTATAGAAATAATTGACCAAGACCTCAAAATTTAAATACTTAGGACTTGTCAACATGAGAGTCCAGGCACAGTAAGATGTGAATTAGCAGCCTACTGACACACACAAACACGGACACTGCAATCACATCAGACAGACGTGTGTATTAGACTTTTAATTAGAAAGCAGCTTACTTGACTTCAAAAGCAGCCTTAGGACATACACCCTGTGACTGGTCATGCACAGAATTAGTTGAAGAAGATACCACACTGTACACTGTTATTCTAGTTCACCAGCACGCTGACTTCCGCATGTAGACAAACCTTATCAGACCAGAGCAGGCTTCAGTATTGGGCGATATGTGTTTCTTAGAATAATCTTGGGGAGAACTGCTGAATGCTAAGCGTGTCCTCTGACTTCACTGGGACTTGCACCTGGGTTGTAATAAGGGCCAATTTATAAAATAGGCTCTATTCATTTAATCTGTGTTGATATTTTTTTGGAAATTATCTCAGTAAGGTGAGACAGAAAATCAAGTTTCTGAAGGGAGAGAGAGAGTCTCACACTATTCCAACAAATGACAAGATGAAAACCTGTTTCTGGTACTGCACAGGTGCATTTCTCCCCTTCTAGGACAGCAGCCTTGATCTCTTAACTAATGAAAACAATCCTATATCAACTTTGAATTATCATCAAAGCATACTCATGGTGGGTTTTTTTTTTTTGGAAACTCTAAGTACAGACTATGGACAGTTTGTGGGAAACATACAGGTAAAGTATCATGCATCTTTCAAGAAAGAGGTTTCAATAATTGTAAAAGGTTTTCCAGACTTCACATAATTAGAGGCACATTTGATCGACTCCAGTATTAAACAGACCACAGAAACCTCATACAGTTACCCTTATACTGAATCCAGTAGCTTGTTTATGGACTAGCACTTATTGTCCAAATAGGATTCAGTTTCTGGGGACATCAAGAAAACAAGATTCTGCAATTCTTCCATTGAATTGCCTTGCCTGTCTTCTGAAATATAAAAAGATAATACTCCTACACCAAAATCAGAAAGTTTTGCCCAATCACACAGCTTCAAAACAAGGAAACATGTTTGTTCTGTGTCAGGGTTTCCAACCTATGTCTTGTGAACCACAAGAGGAACATGCTGCTTCAACATTTACACAAACCAGAGGATCCCACGCACCACCATATCTCTGTAGGGAATGAAGAATAAGTACTTAGGCAGCAAACACTGCCAAAAACTCAAATGCCTATTTTGGGACTTTCTCCCAGCCTAACAGAAAAGCAGGAGGTGGAAATGACAGCTACAGAAGAAAAGACACCCATGGGACTGAGGTCACATCTTCAACTTGAGCATGTCCAAAAAGAGCTCTGAGCAATTGCTGCTGCTGTCACAGTATAGCTGGGTTTTCTTTCTGAGTGGTGGCACTCACAAGCTAAGCCTGGGAAGCTTTCCGTAACATAATATATTCGTACCTCAGACCAGATTGCATCAGTAGGATCTAATAAAACTAATTGGAAAAAAGCTTCTGATCTAGAAGAAAACACTGGAGACACTGAGGATCCTGGATCCATGCAAACATAATGCTCACAAAGTCTTGCTGGCTCTACAGAACAAACTATTTCCACAATGTCAATCATTAATTTCTCCATCCTCTGCCAACACCTTTTCAACTTTTCTAACTGCTTGTGCTCACACCTCTTTTCCCATGTGGCTCAAAGAAGAATGAAGAGAGAAAACACAATTTTAAAAGGGTCGTGCCTTCCAAGCATCAAAACACTATTTTGTTGAGAAAAGAATGAAAACAAATAGTACAGTGCCTACTGCAAGGCCTTGTGAGATTCCCTCAAGGCCATCACAATAGACTGTGGTAATCTCTGCTGATACTTACACCGGAGATAATAACACTACTTATATTCAAAGCCACTGTGTCCCATACAATTTCACTTACAAAGATGAGTGTAGGGCTTTATAGATAGTCTAATAGCTTATCTTGGAGGTGTTAGATCCCACTTTCCGTTGTGTCATGTGAATTCCTGGATGGAAAAAACCCACAATGAATCACAGTGCATTCCAAAATGTTCTTCTCGCATCACTTCAGTGGCATTTACCTTGTTTGCGGGGAAAGGAAGGAAGGAAAGGACAGAAAGGATGGAAAGTACTTTTTATCCTTTTTTTTTGTTGTTAAATCCTATTCATTAGAGCAGGTTTTGTTATCCTTAAAGCAGGGTGATAACCTAGAATAAAAATAGAATTAAAGCCTGTCTTTACTGAGAAAATTACCATCCATATTTCAGCACTGACCAACTGCAGAACAGCTGTGTCTGTGGTATCGGTGGCATAAACGCTATCATAAACAAAGGCATTTTAACCATTGTCATGAAAACCTGACACAAGACCTGAAATTTGTTCAAATACTCTCCCTTTAACAGCTTAACACCCAAAATGCAAGATTGCTACTGAGTAGAGTAGCCTTAGGGAGTGAGGTTTCTTCAACATGTCAGGAACATTTCTGGGAACTGACAGGATACGGGATAACTGTGCCTGAACTTCTTACAAAAGCACAAGAAAGAGTTAAACTGTAGGAAGGAGATGAAATTTCAGAGGCAAGAAGAGTTTGGAGGCAGGAGCAGCTTGTCCTGTGCCTCAAAACCTTCTGGAGGACTGCTGCAGCAAAGAGGTGAGGATGGGCTATTTCAGCAAGGAGACACCAAGCCCCTGTGCCATAGGACATGCTGGCAGCCAGCACGGACCCAGCACAATGGGAAAAACAGGGATAAGCCAAGCAGAATCTCACCTTGGGTGTTAAACTGAATATGACAATTTCATTCTACTTTTTTTTTTTTTCCCCTCTTGCTTTGAAACCAGATGTTTGGGATTAGGAGAGACAAACTCCCCGCACTGTCTGCTGCACGTACCTCCTGCTTTTCTGTCAAGGTGGGAAAAGGTACAGAAATTGGCATTGGACCTTTCAGCAGTGTTTTGTGCCTAAGTATTTATTCTTCATCCTGACACATCAATGTACAATAGCAACAAATTGAGGAAAAAACTCAACCCTTCCATCACTGTAAGAGCCAAAGCACAGTTTTTCATCTATCACCAGGTAGCCAGGATTTGATTTTAAGCACCATTGAGGAGATCAATGTTTGTGTTATAAGTTTCATAACGGTGCTCATGTTGCCATTTAGGAAAGCAATGAACTGCAGCAAAGTCATAGGAAGCAAAGGACAGAGGAGCTTCAGGCAGCATAATAACTGATCTTTACTTGAAAGTGTAAATCTCCAGGGAAAAAGAAAAAAGAAAACCAAAAAACAGATATATGAATTTTCAGAGGGATACCATAAGGATATCAGTCTGCCATTTTCACCCTCACATATATTTTATTTTGTGAGTTTAATCAATCTTCAGCCTAAGCAGTCTATAATGATTTTATCTACAGGTGGAAAATCTTCCCATGTGAGAACTCCCTTAATTTCACTGAAAGGTGCACAAGTTGTTGGGTGTTATATTGGGAAAGATATTTCTTTGCCATAGATTCATTTTTAACTTTTTTTTAAGATGAGGCAGCTTTATGAGATAATATATGTCTGCTTTTTTGTAGATGTCACTAGAGGACTATAAACACCAAGTCATAACTCCAGAGCAAATCTGTACACTGCAAATGCTATTACCCAGGACACTCATCTTAAAAAGATAGACAGCACAGAACAGCTGAGGTAAATGCACCTTTTCTTGTAAAAAGAGGACCCAAAAGACCCTTAAGCCTAAACAATGTTAGTAACTATCTTAGATGCATCAATTCTCTCACTTTTTCCTATATTAGGTGGGACTGACATTCCAAAAATTACATCCAGCCAGCTTTTTCTTAAAGCCTTTAAAACTAAGTTCAATTTGCAAAAGAGTAAATTGGGTCTTAAATAAATACCTTGGATTTCATCAGGTCTGAGAAAACCTCAGTTCTGACAACATTATATACCGTAGAAGACATCAGATCAACAGACCACAATGATTCAGACAGTCATTATGTAAAACATCCTTGTCTACTGAAATTGTTTTAGCCAAAGGATTAAATAAATAAGAGAGATTTATGATCTTAACTGCCTCTTCAGTCACCCAGGTTCAGCATTAGAGACCAGTATAAAACCTGTCTCCTGCTCTTACCAGGCTTTGCATGTAGCCAAACCTGCTTAACAGCAGGTCCTCCATGGCACCTGGGCCATTGGATCCACAGACAGCAGTCGGGACCATTCCAAACTGCTCAGTGCTGTGGTGTTCAAAAGCAGGCATTCCTCTGCCCAGCCTACTTGCAATGCCATAGTGGGCTCCAAGCGTGCCCAATTCTCCCACAGGCTGAAATCAGAAGATCTGCCTTTCCCAACACCTTTGTCTAGCAGCCCCAAGGTTAGTGCACTCCTTCAAGAACAGGTAGGATTGGGCTCCTGATGATTAATTCAATAGTGTAGGTCAGTATCAAATCGGAAATATCAACACTGATATCAAAATGTTAATTGGAGCAGGTCCAGTAAGAGAAATCTTATCCCTGAAAGATGATATTGTGACCATATCAAGCCATAGTCCCTTTCTGTTTGAGAACAGAGCACTGACAATAAAATGGAACTGTGGTGGCTGGGAAAGCCACACTCCCAAGCACCAGCAACACCACTGCTCAGCCATGGGCCTGAAAAACTGCCGTTCCACATCACCTCAGGCAAGAGGTGACCTGAACCACTGAAATATGTGATAGAGATATTTCTTTTTATTTTAATTTTTGACACAAAGAAAAGACTGACCTTACATAGATATCTATCTGCTGGGTGAGCTCATGGCTGAGGTGCTCACATCTGCAGCTCAGGGCCTAAGCCGCAGAGTGCTCCTGCTAACATTCTGCAGGCTGGCTTACAAGCCTTTCCACGTGACTTCTGGCTTTTGGGGAACCCACCTCAATCACCCAGTCAGCGCACAAGAAGAGATAGCACTTGCTTAGTACCTCAGTCCCTGCTTCTCTTTACAGCTCTTCTCCCCAAATGCTTTCAGTATCTACCGCTAACTTCAGTCTCTGCTTTCCTTTTTCAGCTTTTAGAGGTGCTAATTTCTTCTAAAGACATAGGACGTAGCTGTTATCTCTCCACTATTTGGAGTTATCTCTCCAAATCACTAATTTCAGTTATGTGCCTCTAACTTACAGCAACTGAAGAAGCAGCTTGTTATATCTTGATTTTCTTGGAACATAACAACTGCTGTGATTCCCATGGACACTCTCCACTTCCTCAGGGCAGTGGTTTTATCTACAAGCTGTAGCAGAAGTTTGCCCCTCAACTCCAGAGTACATCACATTAGTGTGACATGTAGAGTGGTTTGTGCTAAATTAATACCCACCGCTTTGAATGGTTTTCCTGCCATTAAAATGGTCATTAGGAAACCCCTGACCCAGGACTACTTTTGCAGGATCCCATTCCGGAAGTATACTTTATTAACCTAAATCCCCAAAACGAAGACACGCACATTTAAAGATCCATTGACCAAAAAAAGATCCTTACTGAAAAGTGGTACTACATTTCAACTTTACGAAGAGGACAGAGGTAATAAAGATATCTGCTTTTATTAGCTCACCCTTTATGCTTGGATTGCTGTTCCATTCAGTTGACCTGTTTCTACAAATTAATGACTTACAATATTTTGCTCTTAGAAACCTGGATGACACCAACTGTCTCCACTATCAATGTGCTAAGATACATGAAGATCAGGTAAAAATTGGTATGCCTGCTCCCTAGATGAAAAAAAAAAAACAACCCTGAATTATGTTTTCTCCTTCTTGGCAAATTTGTGTTTCTACATAGTATTTCTAGCAGATTTTTTTTTTCTTTCTTTTGAAGACAAGAGGTCTGCTCCAGTTGAAACACAAATGCTTAGAGTCTCTGACTCAAAGTATTACATGGCTTAATGGCTCCAAGAATTCCAGAACAGCTCATGTGCAGACTTTGTGCCTCTAGAAAATCCTCTGACTTCCTTATAGTATACGTCCCCAGAATAAAGTGGAATATTTGAAGCTGCATTGCTCAGAAATTAATCTGCTAAACTAAGGAGGTCACAGAAACTAAAAGTCAGGTTAATTCAATTTAATTAATTTATTGAGGCATTAGGCCAAATTTGCTATTTATCTTTCACAATAGGGGATCTCATAATGCCATTACAAATTCAACTTTGCCCTGATGCTTATATCATTCAACAGCAGAAAAACAGGCTGAGACTTCTGTTTATTCTACGAAATAAAATTGTTTTTGTTACTTGTCTTTTAGAGGAAGCCACATCTCTTCATCTTCTGTACTTGCTGGCTCTTGCCCTACGCTATGGTTGAAAGTAGGGTTTGGGTTTTTGTTTAGTTGGATACATCACTGGTGCTAAACACAAAGGGATTTTCATTTCTAGCTGGGACCTCTTGATGCTTCTGCAATATAGCTAATAAATCAATAAGAACTTCTCTGAATTACGAAAGGGTCACTACTTGCAACTAATGACTATACATACAGAAGTGATAGATCATGACTATCCATATCTTATGCATGCTTCCTACTAAAATAAAGATTTTAAGAAATATCGAAGTCAGATACAAATAAATTTGTTCCTGTGTCTCCTCTGATTTCTGTTAAGCAACAACGGATCTTCAGAAATGTAACATGGGATCACCCTGTTAGCAGAACATAGTATAGTGGTTTTGAAGATGTATTTTTGTCCTTAATAAAGGTTTTCAGGCACCTTCTTAAAAAAGAAAATGAGTAATGAAATTAAGCAAATTATTTTTAACCTGCATTTTATATGCAGGTGGAACACGTCTTTTGGAAATCAGAGAACAGAAATAGGAATGTTACATCTTGTAAAGGTACAGAAAGAACCTTTCTTATGAAGAAACTCAGAAAAATACTGTGGAGAAACTTAAAGTTGAGGCTGATTCTTTCTGTAAATCTTGGAGAAAACAAACTGCATTTGCAACACTGTGTCATTACTTGTCGTTGCCTTTCATTTCATTTTATTTCCCTTGCTCAAAGTGTGGCTGTTTAGCTGTCTTGATACCAAAGGATGTAATGAACAGTTTTCCTTTATTACACTATTCTAAAGCCTTTTAGCATAAGTCTTCATAAAACCTCACATATGTGCATTATAAAATTACATGGAATAAGTTCCATATGAAAAATTCATCATATTTCTTCTTCCTATTTTTTAGCAGAGATTCTGACATTAAGCATGAAAGCAAGAGACATTGTTTTAATTCTTCATTGTGGAAGGAAAAAAAAAAAAATCAACTTTTTGCTTTTGGTTGGGAAAGAATTTTTTACATACTCCCTCTTTGCAGTCTCTCCCTTGCAAAACCAAAAAAGGATTTTAGACAGACAAAAATTAACCACAATTACATGGAGTGTGTCATTGATAAATTCCAGGGGAATATAACAGGCTAGGTAGGCACATACCATTAGATCTAGCAGTTCAAAATGTTTAAATTCTAGCCAAGATTAAGCTGGAATATTTGGCCACATCAGCTTTCAGGACTGCATTTAACTTTTAAAAGACTTGATCTGACTCTAGATTTAGACTTGAAGAAAGTACCTCTTTCAAGACAGCATTTTGCACAGCAGTCTTTAAACATCTTTAAACATGTGCTTAAGTCCCTTGAAGTCAGTAAGCACAGACAGACTGAGAACAGGCGCAAGTCTTTCATTTCATGACAGCCTTAGTTTTGTATAATTTTCAGTTAATCCCAGGCTTTCTCTTTCCAGTGCATTTAGTCCTGAGTTATGCTGAGGCAAGATGAGATCAGAGTCAGGGCTGCAGGGTCCCCAGGATTTTTGGAAGGGGACATTCCAAGAAAATCAATAACTTGTCTCCTCCCCATCCCCTTGGAAAAAAATAAATAAGAAAACAGCAATAACAAATACTCAACATATCATTGTAGTATGCTCAGATGTTACAGAACTTCTTAGCCTCTCTTCTTCTGCATGACATTTGCTTCCTGCAAGTCTACTGATTCACTGACCAACTAGATTGGAAACTGTTTAATTGTGGATATTTGTTTTGCTTTTAAACTGACCACATTAAAAGAAAAAGCTCACACGACTCTTCTCGCTGTTTATAGTAACACAGGAAGAAAAATACGCAAAGACGTACAAAAAGGATCCGTGTTACTGAAAGTTGAGTAATACATACATTGTGAAAATCACGCAGTGCAGGGTTACAGGTCTCCCTGTACATATAAGTTCTAGAGGATTAATTTGTCTTTAGCCATATATATCCTGAACCCTTTAGGAATCATCCTGCAAATTAAGGTTGTGAATAAATGCCTCTAATGTACTGTCCTTAGTCTGACCAGTGAAGCTGACTATTAGGTAAACTGTTAGGTGCCGGCAGAGCTCTGAACCTTAACCACATTTTCCAGTTGTGTTGCAGGGAAGTGCAATGACTTAGTTAAGGCCAGTATAACGTTCTAGGCTTAAATACCACACCCATCACCCTGATAGTCGAATTGAGTCAATGATTCAACACAGATGGGAGTCCAGGTTCTTCTTGGCTTACTGTTATCTGTTCTGCCCATTAGGCTATATGACTTCCATAAATTATTTTGGAGTTCCTGTTAAAAGAAAATAAATCCACATGATGCTAAATGCTGCCTCCCAACTGTAACACAAACTGGAATTTTGGACCACAGCACTGCTGCCTGACTCATCCTGGATCCCCTCCATGTGACGTTGGATCCATCTAAGCTGAGGAGAGTGGAATAAAAGGGTTGCAGGTTTTCTCCTTTTTTTTTTTTTTTATCACCCACTGTCAGATAACACGTGGATGTTCACTCAGCATGTCTCCGGGATGTGAAAAATAACAATAGCAAAGAGGGGCCTTCCTGAATACACAAGGATAGAAAAGAGAAGATAACAGGACTAAGGATTTATATAGGGATAATTTAAGCATTGACTCATTGCCATTGCTACGTTTATAAAATACGTAAAACCCAGACAGAAATAATGGGGTCGGGGGGAGACTGTGTTAAGAGGTACAGCAGAGGTGCAGCACTATAAAAAAGATAAAAATAGTTCACCCGTGGAGCAACAATTTGCTTCACACGTAGTTTAAATACAGCCACCCCACTTCACATCTCATGGGCATGGCTTTACTACGACCTTCTCTGTTGCTTGTTTGTATTTGGAGAACATCCAGACAGCAAGGGAAAGAAACACATCACACCTTCGCTCTGTCTGTTTGATTTACTGACTCTCAGCAACCACCTCAAGCGTCTTCCACGGGTTAAAAAGACAATGGGCCAAATAAAGCCCTGACTATCCTGCAGGCTGCCTTGCCAGGAGAGTGCGGTGGGAAAGCCTGCTTAAACCAGCGTCAAAGGATTCCCTCATATAGGAAACCTCAAAGAGTATAGAGGTGGCTCAGTGGCCAATCCCAGCACCAGGGGTTTTAGCCAAAGAAATGCCGGCATGTGCTGGGAATTCAGCTGATTCCCAGCTGGTGACTCAGCCTCTCTGGAGCCACAGGTAACCGGTATGTCTACATTGCAGTGGTGCACAGTGAAGAGACACCTGAGATTACAACTTCTGTATTTTTAACAGCAAAAAGAAGAACAAGAGAAAAGGCAGAACAGGGATTCAAAAACTGTCCAGAAATACAGCATTATTTTGACCACCCTAAGCTGACAGCATCCTCACAGAGCGACTATGAATGATTATGACTTTCTGCAGATTAAACCATAAAGATCCTGACTGTGTGGGGCATTTGAACCTCCACTTGTTCTTTGATAGAGTGGAAAGAGATGCCAAGTATATTCCTTCTTCTAGGACCAAAATAGGGTGAGGTTTTATTGGGAGTGTTTCATTCTTCGGCTTTGCTTTTTAACATCTTGGTGTTTACAGTGTTGACTTGCTTAATTATCATTATTTAATCTCTGAGTAATGATGATGCAGTATCCTCAAGTGTTGTAAAAGGCTCTTTCCCAATGAACAACATCTATTTCCATTTAATATTCTAGCTTAATTAAGACTTTTTCTTTTTTTTTTTTTTTTTTTGTTTTCTTTTTTTTTTTTTTTCCTAGGGCCTTGTTTCATTTAATTCCATTGCAAAATCCCAATAGAATCTCATGGGTGCAGTGTAATTTGCATAATGAACACAGTGGTATCTGCAGTGAAAACATCACCTCTCAGGGAAAAGAAAAAAAAAAAAAAGAAAAAAAAAAAAAAAAAAAAAAAAAAAAAAAAAAAAAAAAAAAAAAAAAAAAAAAAAAAAAAAAAAAAAAAAAAAAAAAAGAAAAAAACTTCAAACTATTGAGAAGTAGAGCGAGATCAGAATTTTATAGTATTTTGGAAGGTCAGCTGATGCAACAACCTGCAGTGGGAGAGAAGCAGGTGGAGGCTGGTACTTGGGAGTGGGATCCAAAAGAAGTATCACTTTTCTGGGGATCTGACGGCACCTACCCACCAAACCTAAACTGAGGGCAGGAATACAACTCAAAATTATATTTTTCTGAGATTTAGTCACCCTACTCAGCACAATGGAAGATACTTCTCTTTTCCCAGGGTTGTTGTCCTGAAAGCATCTTACACCAGCTCTTGTAACTGCAGTTGTCCTTATGTTTTGAGACACGGCAGAGGTTACTGGTGAAGCTGTTATTTCCATTTCTGGTTAAAGCACTGCCTAGGCAGAGCCCACATACTGGCTGTGGGAGACTTTGGCTCAAAATCTTACTGCCCTGTTAGGAGCTCATCTCTCTGCGCTTGGACGCCTCACCTAACAGGGAGTCTGCTCTGTTCCCCATACCCTAAGAATCCCTGTTGGATTGAACCAGTGGTAAGGAGAGGGAAAGTAAATTTAGTTCCTGGATCTCAGGCTAGTCTGGATGTCCAAGCCAAAATAAAGTTCAAATAAAAGTGAAGCCAAGCTGCTCAGCCTGATCAAGGCTAAAACACGTCTATTTATGAGGCATCTCAGAGTAGGACTTGTCTTGGAAACTTTAAGAAAAAGAGGTGTGACACCTGCAGAATTTGAGACCCTCTATTGACAGCAGGATTACAAATATGGATTGAAATACCCCAATTCCTCTTTAGAAAGATATTTAGACATCCAGCTTTCAGATATTTAGTAAAGACCTTGGCTCTTTCATACCTTGCAGGAGATGATGAGTAGTGCTTTTCTGGATTGGGCCCATAATAAGGTAAACAAAATGATTAAAAGGCAAAGATGAAAATCACATCAACTATACTAATAAGGGTTTGAAAAACACTATTAAAATGTTGTAACATATAGTATTAAAAACCTCATAATGGTAAACAGTGAAATCAAGTCTCTCTACCAGCTCCCTAGATCTGCAAGTGAGCAGTAAAAAAAAAAAAAAAAAAAAAAAAAAAAAGTTGCATGCTAAAATTCTTGCAAAAGTTCTTTCCTGCATCTTCATGGCCTCTGTCAGAGCCACAGATGAAGCCTTTAGCTGCTGCTTTCTCAGCAAAGTGCTCTCTGCTCGTGGTCAGACTGCCCCATTGATCTCTATTGTTCTTGGACAAATATTCCCAATTCAAATGAAAATAAAGGTTTTTTCAAGGCAACATAGGTGCCTGCTTTGTGCTCCTTCAGTACACAGCCACCAATTACCTACGGCGCTCAGGAATGTTTCCTTTCTAGAAACAACAACTTTAATTTTGTAATAATCACTGCAAAACAAGGGGCTTTACCACCCTCCGTGCTATTGCACAGAGCAAAGTAGAGGTTGTCAGTGTGAGAAGACGAATAATCTCATTTGAGTTGAGCACCCCAGGCCAACCAGGTGCTGTGCAGCTCCTGGTGATGGACACGTCCGGCACAGATGCGCCCATATGCTGGAGGACTACATGGAAAAGAAGGAATTTTACCACCGCTCCAGCACGCAACAGTTTCGCTGATGGACTTGGGGTGACCGTGCCCACCCTGCCCTTCCCATCGCCCTGAGACACCTTATGGGACGCAGCAGCAGGCGCAGAGGTGCCGGGGCTGAGGGAAGGAAACACCTCTCCCTCCTCCCGCCCCGCTCCCATCTCCCCAGCATTCACACACACACACACCCGGCTCCCCAAAACTGTCTCCTCTTTGCCCCTGACTCCCCCCAAACCCACCTCCCATGGCAGAGCCGAGGGATTTTCCCAATCCGGCGCACCTCACCTCCTGGATGACAGCAAGGCAGGTGGCCTGGGGACCGCCGCCAGGTGCCGGCACTCGCTCCGCGGCGACCCCGTCGAGGCAGAGACAAGCGGAGGGTCCGGGACAAGCAAGAGGAGACCCCACGCACTTTTCCTTCCTTCCACCCACCCTCCCTCCCTCCCTTTAGCCCTTCTCCGCGGCGGCGGAAAAGTGCTCCAGAGCGCGGCGGAGCGGCGCAAAGTCGCGGGGAGGCGGTGGGGGCTGGCTGGTACCTGCCAGGGAGCCGGAGAGGCGGCGAGGTGCGGGGTGAAGCCGGTGCGGGACCGGGGCCGGTGGCCGGGTTTTGGGAGGCGTTACGAGCCAGGCGGGCTCCTCCCCGGCGGCGGCGGCGGAGGGTCTCGCTCCTTCTGCGCGGAGTGTCAGACTTTCCCCTGGCTTCCCTTCCTCCATCCCCGCCACCCCTTTCCACTCCCTCGCACGCACATGCACACCCCTCCAGCAAATGGGCTGCTTCGTGTGTGTGCGTGTGTGTGTGTGTGTCAGCTCAGACACACACCCACTGCCGCCGCTCCCGCCGTCGGTCACAGCCCCGGCCAAGCGGGAGATACTCACTCCGCGGAAAAGTCGCGGAGCGCACACACGGACAGGCAAATTCCGTGGCAACAACATGCCCACCCTGCTGAGACCGGGCACCCTGTGCTCATGTCCCTTTCCCTGGACCACAGACACCCCCCCACGGCCCGAGCTGCCGGATCGCACACACCTGTGAGTTTGCACATCCCAAACCTACTCGTGTGACCACCCTCCACAGGTGCTGCTCCGCATCCTGATACCTAAAGCAGCCCCAGGTCCACTCACGTTATTCCCGTGACACATTCCCGCTGGGGCTGAGCTGTGGGTCACGGGCTGGTAGACTGGGAGTGAAAAAACAAAAAAAAAAAAAAAAAAAGAAAAAAAAAAAAGCCAGCTCCCCACACTTACGATAAGGAGAAAGCAACTGGGTAGTGGCCCAATGTTAGGGGTTGGTGCACATTTAAAAGTAGCCCACATGCAAAGCCCTAGCTGCCAGGGATACATCTGTCGTTGCATTTATTTGTTTTGCCCGTGGAATGTGCTACATCGGTGGTTCTCCAGCTTTTGCATGCTGCAGACCACTTCCTAAGAGAGAAATTTTCTCCTGGACCAACCCACTCCCACACCAAACCCTTCTCTCCAACATATTTCCTTCTGCGGCTGCCCGAGGAAGAGCCTTTCTGCCCACAGGCTGAGAGCCATTGAACTCATGGCACAGATAATATCAGACACCTCCAGACAAGGCACACTGGGGCTCTTTCAAAAACTGTGTTTCCCCTAGTAACGAGTTCAGATTGAAAGTCCTCAGCTGGTGATTTGGTTGCAGAACAGACTCTGACTGTTGCTCCCATGAAATAACAGGAGAAGCAAAGAAGTCTAGAGTAATATATTGGAGTTTCCACCATGGTACTCACCTCAGTAGAACTTCATCCTCACCTACCATTCACAGAGAAGTCAGATGGGTGGTCTGGGTCTACAGGATAGCCTCTAAACATGGGTTTCTTTCTAAGTTAACCAAAAGCCAGATTCACACTTTTTTACTTATGTTTTTTAAACAGTTTGTTACTACGGTACCAAGCTGATGATGTTTTTATAAACTCTGCACACACAGATACACAGACTGTGCTTGTCTACATATGTTTTATATTCCCACAAAATTGAAGAATTTTAAAACAGGTTGTTTCGTAGTTGCCATTGACTTCTGCTGCTTAAGGCCTTCAAAAGAGCATTTGATACCTGATTTTCCACATTCATTTCATTATCATTAATAAAACTTTCTATTGCTTTAATCCCCGGATGGCACTGTTTAGTAAAAATATCTTTGTGATCAGCATGATGCAGATTAGAGCACAGTGTGTGTTTTAAATTCCTGTGGAATGATTCCTGCACTATACCTTTTTCCCAGATTCTCATTGAACATCACAGGCACTCTGCTGGTAATGACTTTCTGCCCCAGAAGAAGCTAAAGAAAGAGAAAATGAGGAGCAGGTTGATGGAAGAAAAATCCCTGTTGATTTTCGAAGCATTCATTCAAACTGCAGAATTGGGCTTTGATATATTCTGAAAACATGAATCCTGGTAAAAAGAAAACATACTGAAACGTAACGCTTACTTCATGTGCTGGAGATGCTTTAGACTCCTGAGAAAAGGAAATCGGTATGAATGTCCCCTTTTCTCATTTGTGGAGCCAGCCTGCAGTCTCTGTGAAATGTAAAACAAATTATTTTGGAAATGGTTTTATTATAGTAGCTACTTTTTTCTTCTTCTAAATCATGAGAACACATATTTTTGGTGGAATACATAGCAGAAGATTCATCTTTCAAGAATTATAAAAAAAGAATTTGTGAAATTAATTAAACTCTTAACTTCTTGAAGTGGAAGAAACCAAGAAAAAAGATGCCCTCTTGTGGCTGTTTGCTGAATGAAAACCGGGAAAGTTCATAAAATTTCTGTGCAGAGTGGGCAGAATGAACATGCCTTTTTATTCCTTGTTGTTAGGGCTGTAAAACAAGGTTACACAAGGTCATGCCATGGGCACAGGCTGAGAAGACGTTCACCATCTGCACAGTACCATTTAAAATGATCAGTTGATGCATTCCTTGGCATTGTGTTTTAAACCACTGTTCAGAAAATCCTGGAGTCGATAAGTACAGCTTCACTGGGAGACATTGGAAGGAATTTTACCTTCTCAGTGTCTGCACTAATGCTATTTCTTTGAATGACCTATTTGGCCAGCACTGTATTTGCCGTTTACAGGGTGTTCAAAATGCCCCCAAAATTCTAGGAATTTCTGCCAAATTTACAGAAATAATCTAAAATTTTAATAGGAAAGGAAGGGTTTCTTTCAACATTTTGAAGATGTGATCATTATAATGATGGCAATGAAAATGGAAACAGAAAGGACATTGACTATTAGGTGGAAGAAGTATTCAACAGGTTCTTACAAACATGAATTTGAAAAGTGTTTTCTTTTTTTTCTCTTTTTTTTTGCCTTTTATAGTTAATTTGAGGATCCACTGAGACCAAATTCCACACTCAGTGCCCTGGAGAATTGCTCAAATTTCCTGTAAAGCTGAGTGGCTCGTTAAAGAGCAGAAGTTGAATATCGGAGATCTGCTTTTTTCTCTTTTCTCATTGAACAATAATACAAGCAGGAATTAAATGATCGTTGGCAAATAATAAAACTTAAGAAGTAAGATAAGCTGGGTTTGTTATTTTCTGTTCACTTGCTTTTCTGCTTGATCATAACTCTGAACACTGTCCAGATACTGTAATGCCAAACTGGCATATTTCAGAGGAAACTATTTTCATCTGAGATAAATTGTCAAAGCAGATAGATGTTCTCTTAGTGAAGGCTGCAGGAGAAACACGAGACAGCAGCATGCTGCCACACTATAGGCATTTATCTTTATGTTGAATGTTATTATTCCTTCTGCAAGTAGTCACAGAAGTGCCTGCAGCACTATGCAATGCAATGATGTCGCTTAAATCTCTTAAGGAAAGAGACCATTTTCCAAAAGTAAGGCTAAACTTTTTGCTGCCTAGTGAATCTCTTCCAACTGAACAACTATGCCTTGGTTTTCTCTAAGGTCCCTCATGAGAAGACCTTGTAAGTCATGCCCAACTCTGAAAATTTTCAACAAAACTGCTCACTCTCTACTGACAAGACCAAGAATCTGGGTGTTGACATACAAACCTGGGTGGCTTGAATTCTGGCAGTGCTTGTTCCCAGCCACCCATCCCTGCCTCTACTCCCAGCAGTGGACACGAAAGTGTCAAACATGGAGAACTTCTGTACCTGACATGTTAAGTAAAGCCACTGAAACCCCAAATTGACTTATTTTAATCTGTTGGATTGCAAACTGGAGCAGTGAAGGAGATGCTGCATGTGCAGTTCAGCTCCTCACACACAAGGGGATTTTTGCCTTGTCTGAAGGGTTAGAGCCGAGTTTGCCCATTGCCCTCTGCTGACTCAGCTTGGCTGACCTTTGGGGGTCTCCAGGGCAAGACAAAGGACTCTGATCACTCCCTCTCCCACCGGTTTGGGAAGAGGAGAATCTGTGTAATTCCAGTGTAGGTAATCATAATGCAGCACCTACACAGTAGTCCATACTGATTTCATGTCTTCTCTCACCCCAAAATGCCTTAAAGCCAGGGTTGGGATCTGCTCCTTTCTTTTCTATATAATATAGCTTGGACAGTGCTTTGACATTGCCATTGTAATCTGATTTATTCATAACTATTTCTTCTTAAATAGCTTTTTGTTTTGGTTTGTTTGTTTGTTTGTTTTCCCTTTAGTGTAATTACATGTAGGTCATCACAGAGAACCGGGCAACTGTATTGTATCCTATCACCCACCACACATGGGCTTGAGGAGTATAAAGTTGCAGACACTGACTGAGCCTGCAAAACCTTACTGAAAAGGGTTTCTATAAGTTCTTTGATTTTATTTTTCACCTGAATGTCTCGAATTCTACCTGATCTAAAGCACTGAGGACAAGAAGCAGCCAGCGTAGAAAGAGGAAGTCAAGGCTCTTTCAGTCTACCAGTTTGTGAAAATGCTCAGCATGCACTGTAGATTGCATCAGAAGAAATCCTGCTGGGGGTTAGAATGCATGAAGGGAGGAATTTGTAGCCCCTGCAGCCCCCAAATAAGAACCAAATTTCACTTCATTGATTGCTATAAGGTGTAAGAGAAAATGTGACTCCACTGAGTTAGAAAAGTCTAAGATGGTACATAAAAGGAGCCAAAGCCTTCCTTAAAAATACTATGTAAAAGTAGAAGATCCATCTTTGTCTTCCTGCGAAATTCCTGGCTAATTATCAAAACTTAGTCATAAAGGATCAGATCCTAAATTAATGAACATGTTCAAATGCTATTGGAGCTCACAATGTTTAACTTTGTTCAGCACATCACAGGGTTAGCTACAAATTACGCAACATCACATCCCAGGTACTTTATTGTCACTATTTAGTCCCTCAAGTTTCTCAAGACTTGAACTGTATCATGAAACACCTACAATTTTCACTGAGTTTAGTTCAAGCTTTGGTGCACAGAGCACATGGGATCTTGCCCAAATATGGTGAGAAGAATAAAAATGTTCTCTACAGATCATGGTTGGGATATTAATTCAGTCTCTACAAAATAAATAGAACAAGAAGGAAAAAGTTTGGTTTATTTCTATGCATGTCCTGGATAGGAAAGGAAACAACTCCTGAGAGCCCACAGTTCTATGTATTTTATGTGTCAGACAAGAAATTAATGAAAAATTAACTGAGAATCATTCTCCTGCTTTGTAAAAATTATACTTTTATGTTGCTAAGGAAGGGCATTTCTACCTCCTGTCTCTTCTTCGAATGAAACCAGTGGTTGAACTAAGTGGTTTAAGGCATTATCCTGCTCTCACTGAATGGCAACAACTGCTGTATTGATTTATTGGCTCCAGCATCGAGAAGGAGCGGGTTAGAACAAAATCAGCTCTGAGCTGCATCCAGAGAACTCCAGTTCCCCTCAGCAGTGGATGTAGCAATAATAATACCCTATTCATTTTAATAAAACATGAGTGCTATTACAAGAAAAGGTTCCATGTATTTTCTTATCTCAGAACACAGGATATCTAGTTCTGTTTATCCTTAGCATGGGCAAATCTTTGAGAATGCTTGAAAGTCACTCTTTTCTAGCAAAAATATGTACTTGTGGTTAACAGAAGACAAACATCCAAGCAATGGTTCTATAGATAGAAATGTTCTTTCTGGCTCTAAAACATATCTTTGTCCAAAACACACCCTATTTATTATTTATTCTTGGATATTTTTTTTTCCTACCCAGTTTAGGGCAAACCTTAACTCTAGGTGATCACTTTGCAAGCAAAATAGTGTTAAATGGAAACACATGCCTTAGTGATTTACAGCATACATTATGTGGGATCATGTTCTGTCCTCAATAAATAGCTATTTTGATTGTATTAAAAGATTGTCTCCCTTAAACTGTAAACATTAAATTTGTTATGGATTCATCAGTGAAAACACATTGTTGTTAGTAGCTTAAAATAATATACCACTGGCCAAGTGAGTACAAAATTCATCTGAAAGAAGACACTTACAGCAGTCAAAAGGAGGAGAACCATAACTTGGTATAGTACATTTGTTTATGTGCTCCCTCTCTTCTGTTAGCATTCTGTTTAAATCCCTTCATGACATACCTGTGCAACAGCTTTGAAGGAAATGGACTCTTAACTTGAAGGTTACCCCATCATTTCTAGTGCAGAAAGGCATATATTCATGGGAGTTGTCGGTTTGGGGAGCCCTGGAGGGAAACTTCAAAAGTTTAAGACTGGGTTTCTCTGTAGAAAGAACCTAGCCCAGCCAAAAGAGGTTAGTGAGGTATCTAAATCCCAGTGAATAGAAGCCATATCCCAAAAGCTTAGCAAAATCGCTGCAGCACACATCATCATATTTTGAGTATCTCCACAATCCAGTGAGCTACATTTTGAATTAGAAATGTATTTTGTGGGGAGTTGTTGGGAAAGCACCAGTACTATTTTCTTGCCTGTTTTTACTTCAGGATTCAATGACACTTTTTTACAGGAGGACAACTCCCTGTTGCCCACATGGTCATTTTATGGTTGTAGACTTATAGCAGGTGAACTGTTTTTTGTGGGAGCTGTAGACCCCTAACCCTCACACATTGGTTCTGGTCCATATGACGAAGTGAGTCCTTCTTGCACACTACTCCCATTTCCATCATAGTTGCACCCAGGTTTGATTGTACGTGCATCTGCATCCCCTTTAGACTACCTACCTTCTAGCCAAAGGAGGCATACATCGTTACTAATATATGGCTTACACTAAATAAAGTGATGAATATTGCACTGATTGGTTGTCTCCACAAGTATCTCAGTCGACTGGTGTACGGATCCCAGGCTTTGTTCATCAAACACGTATGCACTCAAATTTGTAAATAAACCTATTTCCTAAAGCCTAGGTTTCCAATCATATAGGCTCCTTATGCAGTCAAGAGAGACTGATGCCAATCTGCCTCTATGATGATACATCCCATCATTGAAAAGAAAAATTGAAAAACACTTCAGACAAGGGGTGCAACTTCTTCCTCAGTGCTTTCTATATCTCTCCTTTGACTGCAGAGGGAGCCTACTAAATGCTTCTAAATGTCTAATGTTAAGAGAGTGAAACCCACCCTGAAGTAGTACAGCTGAAGCCAGCATAATTACATACAAAGTGTTTTCAGGATCAAGTCCAGAGGTTATTGAGGACTCTGTTATGAAAGGTGCTATTCATCTCAGCGTTATAACCTGGAAACAGAGTGACCACATGTTGGTGTTCCTTGTTGAACAACATTACCTTCAGAGTCTGACAGAAAGATATTTTATTCAAAGTAAGCAAACAGATTTTTAATTAATTTTGTTTATTTCTCCTTTGAGTATAAATCTTTTATTCGGTTTTATACTAGATTTAATTTAGTTTACATCAGCAACATTTCTAGATGTGGCTGTGCCTGGCTGCCATTCAGTCTTCAGGGCTATGGCTTAAAAAATTCAAAAAACAAAAAAAGAAAAACAAACTAATAAGTTTAGCATCATTGAAACCATGTGCATCTATATAAAATGCTTATATATTCAGTGGCTCTATCAGCTGAGGAGACTGTAACTTGAACTCAAATGTGAAAGATCCCAGCGCATTCAAGAGTCAGCATTTGATGCTGTGGTTTGGGTAGATATCTTCTGTCCCAACGAAGTGCGGATAGGAAGTGAAATGTGGTGTATAGATCAGTTTGGTTGGCTAGCTCTAACATTTTCTCTTTCAAACTTTCTCTTTTTAGTAAATGACAGCTTTTGTCATTGATTGCAATGGGAACGGAACCTGAGGCTACAGAAAAGAAGCTGCAGTGAATGAATGCTTTCAAAACCAGACTTGCAGATCAAATGTATTTATATGAGGAAAGCTGCTGTATCTACAAATTCAACGCATAGTTCCAGGTGTTTTCAGTTCACAAAGAAACATAAGAATAAGGAAAACAGTGCTTTAGATTCAAAGGAAGTACTGAAATTTTTAAAATTCAGACACTTTTCAACAGTTTTTGTTGAAAAAAAATTAGCAGTTTAATTTATCCACAGTTAAATATTGATTAGATTGACAGCATAAAAAAGAAAGGAAATTAAGCTTAACTAAAACATTCTCTCACACCAATAGACATATTTCCATAATATATTATTATTATTTATTAATTATTGCAGTCTAAGCTACTTAACAGCTACACATTAGCGTCAGTCAGATGAGAAGACTTAGTTTATACAGAGAAGGACCTTAAGGCCAAAACCATGATTTGATCACTTATCTCCGACCTGACTCCAGAATTTCAGTTGATGATATCTGAGCTTAACCTTTAATCTTGGACTGAGCTAGAACAGATACATAAGAAAAAATGCCAGTCCTGAGCTAAGTAACTAGCAGGAAGAGAAATCCCCAGAGAAATTGTTCCAATAGCTAATAACCATGATCATTATCAAGATGACTGATTTTAAAAGTAGTGTTAGGGAAAACCACATTGTAGCAGTATGTTTCATCATCTTGATTTTTGGAAGGCAAAGGTACACCAGCAAATTATTTTGGCATGTTAAGGTCTCTGAATACACGAGACCCTGTAGACCATTTACCAGACATTAATGTGTTGTCGGCAAAACCAAGGAACAGAGCAGATCCAGATGTATGTTAGGGAACTTCAGGTTATGTCTAAGCAGTACTAAAAATACCTGATAACTTCTGGGTTTACCTGGGAGTATTTACATCTGTGCCATTTTTGGATGTCAAAAGAGATCAAAGAATCACACTGTGCTTTTTGTCAAGCTATTTGTTGAGAAAGACCAAAAAAAGCAACGAACAATCATGATTAAAAAATCTGGGCCTCAATAGAAGATAATAAAACACAAATAAAAAAGAATGAGGGAAACAAATGAAGTGATTGTTCACAATAGAAGCATCTGCAAGGTCATAAAGAGCTCAAATATATATCTAAGCTGTAACTTATGTAACTGAGGGACAGAGACTGATCCAGCTTCTTACATTTTTCCAGGATAAATATTGTAAGTGAGGACTACTGCCAGAATCACTCAGTGATGGGGCATCCATTTTCTAGAGGAGACCAAAAAATATAATAAAGGAGGAATATTTTCATTAAATAAGGCATTTAAAAAAAAATACTGGTGAAAATGCAGTTTTGTTTCCTTCACTTCCAATTATTCAGTTTGTGCCCTCTTTTCTTCTGTTCATCTCTTTGGGATACTCCTTGGTCATGCAGAAAGCTCAGCCATGCAAATGTGAGCCAAAAGTAAGGCATTGATTATGATCTAGTCAACTGAGACTACTAATTAGTCCAAGAAGGGAAACAGGCATCTCCACAGAATACGTGATCCTCTCTGTTCTAGAGAGGTCAGATGGCTTCTTCTTTGGAGGACCCCCACAAAGGCAACCTATGGTGACTAGTTCATTGTTAGAACCTTAATCTTTAGATATGTGAGATCAGGTGAGATGACTATCACCCATAACTAACCCACAGGTAACCTTTTTATGTATACTGCCATTCTTCTTGTCTTTTTTGATGGTCAGTTGCTAGTTTCTGATTAAAATCAGGTGTAGCCTAGAAAAGAATGAATTTTCCTGTACATTTGTATAACATCTGATAAATAGTTCTAACTCTTTCTGAAGTCTTTAGTTATGGTGTCAATATTAATGTTTTACATACATATAAGTGAAAGCAGATTTAACTGGCAACTGCCTTGAAGAACAGAGAGGAAATTTTCACCTGCATATTTTTCTGGCGTTAGAAATTTTAAAAGCGGTATGTGCCATTGCTGACTAATGTTGGGTTCAATTCCTTCATTTACATAAATTAGGGAAAATATATTTTTTATTTAAGTTACACTGATATAACTCTAGATCTCTGAGGAATTACATTCATGCAGTTGAATTATTACGTACTAAATCAAGTATATATATATTTTTGTGTGTGTGTAGATTGCTATAATTCAAATTATGAAGGTGGTCAGTCTGTTATCAAAATCTTTATTCTGGCTTTAATCTGTGAATGAAATCCCATTCTTCTGCCATCAATGGTAAAAAGCGCCCCCAAGTTCAAAAGCCAGAATTCATTGAATGCTCTCAGTCTCAAATAACAATAAAGATACCCATTCAACATAAAACTTCCATAAACCATATGCTCATACCTTTATTGTCAATGAACAAACCCAGTGTAACAATGCTTCAAAAATCTTAGGAAATTTGACTGCAAAATGAAGGATCATTCGGCCTCAGGAATATTCACAAGCCTTTAGCTTCTGGAGCAGTACTAAATGCTCAGTTGGTCCCAATGTTATTTGCTTTTATTTTCTATGGGGTGAATTTTAATACAGTTTTTTGGCATGCAAAGCCTGTTTGGAACTTCAGATCTTTGATATTTTTATTCATCCCTTACACATAACATCATTCATCTCCCTGGTTTTATAAGATGTTGGCTGTCTAAAAGCACAAAAGCTGTTTCTCTTGGCAACATTGTTCAGAAACTAAGTTTCAAAAGAAGACCATAGCTAAGGAATACGCACTTTGTGTATATGTAATGTAGGATTTTACTTTTCTAAAAATCCAGCAAATTTATACTGCAGGTGCAAGTTGTCAAAACTTGTGGTTCTTTCAATTCAGCCCGGAGACATAACTGTATCCATATTTTTATGAAACACCAGTTGCATGTTCTAATTGAAAATTACATAGCCTCTGTTCGTTTGATGGCCTTTTCTTTGTGTTTATTGAATCTAGAATTAAACTATAAAGAAAAACAGACTTGGCAAGGATCTAGGTGGTTTTGGAATGCTCTGTAGCAACTTACTCCCGGGTTTTGTGGTGGTTGTGGCAGAAATGGTTCTGTGTTCATGGCTTTATGAAATATCTTTGGATTCCTATACAGACATACATTCTTTTTCCAAAACAGTTAGTCTGGAGTTCACTAAAAAAAATCTAAACCTGGGTTTGTGATACCACACCACTGAAGAGGCAAAATGCAAACCATGCATTGAACTGGTATTTTTGTAATGGACGATGCCCAGTAGTTTCAATCCTTTCATATGGGCCATAAGAATCTAGTCCTGTGCATCAAAAGAAGAAGCTCATGCACATCAGTCTTATTTCTGGGACAGAACAATGAGAGGTCTTGTAAACCCTACACAGAAAAAGAATTAGCAGAAGTCATAATAATAATTTTTCTATGTAAAAACAAACACACACAAAAGGAACCAAGGAAGATCCTAGAGGGAACGGAACTTTATAACTTACTCTCATCTAGAGGCCATTAAGAGAGCCAGATTTTCACCCTAATCCATGGGAAACACCAGAAAAAAAGAACAATTACAGAGATTCAATCTTTAGCACTCCTAAACCTCTGCAAAAAGGAGGTAAACTGGGGATACACTAACGCCTAAACCAAATCTAGAAGGACTAACTAAAAGGCACAGTTGTGGGAAGGAGCATGTGTACCACGCAGCTGGACACAGATGAAGGTGGCAATTTCTGCTTTGCAATCACTGCACTTTGAACAGGCTTGAGGCACAGTCAAGGCTGCTGCAGAAATTTGCCTTGTATCAAGACCTCTACATAGCACTCTTTCGCCATAGATACCCCTAGCAGAGGAACAGGGCCCTCAATATTTTTTTAAGCAGGAAACATCATAGCCCCAGAATGTCACTGTTATTCCTTTGCAGTCCAAAGGAGATCATGGGCAGGTTAGTAGTCTGCAAAATAATTAAGGCAAGATAAAAACCTCGGGGGAAAATACCCAGAACCAGACAAATTTCACTACTCCCCTGAAAAACAAGGGAGGTGAAGACTTGTGGTGGGCTGAAATCTGAGGTTCCATGAGTCACAGGATGGATTTTTCAGCTGCTAATCTCAGCTTTTAGGGAGTGACTCTAAAAGTCCTGAGTAGTCACATCTTCAGGATAATGGAGACAGCAAATGATTATTCTCTCAGGATTATCCACTTAATTAAATATAGAAAATCCACTCATTTTTAGCCAAACAGACCCATTGACCTCAAATTTTTAGTCTCACAGTCAGGAAGAAAAATGTGATAGAACTTACAACTGCCATATTACATATGTTCTCCAAAGAGCAGATAATCTTCTATCAGACATAAACTCACCAATTTGTGAAGTAAACTATAGTATTAAAGCATCACATATTTTTCTTAACTAATATCCCACAATGGCACTAACATTTTTCATTTGTGATCTGATACATGTTTTGAAAGATGATGTGTGAAAGTAGACTTAAGGTTCAGTCCCACTATTTTTCAGTGAGGGCACCGTTCAAAAATGGCATATATTTTTCTAAGCACAGCTTCCCTTCTAAAAGATTATTTTGTCCTTTAGAGGAATTCTTGCACCTTCCTCTGAAAATTGAAAAATGTGGAATCTGGTGGAGCCAGAATGAAGAAGGCACTTGCTATTGCTTTGAACAGTTTTGTTCTTTTTACAGTACTGGAACCAGAGTTCCAGTTACAGAACTGGAAAGAGGGGTTTGAAATAGGTGCTTCAGGTTCTTAGATTTGATTAAGGCAAATATACATTTTTACTTAAAAAAAAAAAAAAAGTATGGAATTTTTCTTTTTTTTCATGCCAAACCTTTCTTCCAACATGAACTAAAGACTCCTAGGATGTTTTTTGTTGTATTTTGGGTCTCCCAGGTAGCTCTGCTGATATCTCTATTTCTGTGTTTCATTATGTCTCTTTGCCCCTTCCATGACCCTTAAGCTATGTTATTTTCTGTATCTGGTATAGAGAAGCAAAATACCCTGAAATGAATGTCTAGTATGGCTTAGTGAAGAGTGAATCAAGAGCCATTGAAATCAACAATAACTGTAAAATTTGTTGATTGCAGGGGTTTTCTTGACTAGGGACTCAAGCCTTTGTTCTTGCTGTTTCAGTATGAATAGGGCATTTTTTTTTTGTCTCTGTATGTTACACACTAAATTTGCAGCTCAGTTCAATAGCAGATCCTTGGCTGATGTAATTCGTTGCAGCACTGACCTCGGTGAAGCTATGCTGAAACATTGCAATGCACTGAAAGTATGAACTCTGTTGTGTATTGCACAATATCCTACCACTTACGCCAAGTAATACACAGTTTTCTCTGAAAAACCAAGTGGTGAAATGATTTATTAAAAAATGTATATATAAATTACTCATTTTCCATTGCAAGAGGCCTAAAGTCTATTAAACATGTTAGTCTTCTATGTTGCTAGCCATGCCTTAAGAGATCAGTTTCAATGGTTAATTTGTGCTAGCTGTAGGGAGAGACCCCACTTGACACGTGAAGTGAAAGCCATAAAATACCTTAAAAGTGTCAACATTTTGCTGTGAGGGGTTTTGTTGGGGGTTGTTTTGTTTTTTTCTCAGAACAAACAGAAACATGAACTTCAGAAGCATTTTTACATTGATAAACTTTAACCTCCTTGGAATGATTTTAACCTTTGTCTTTTCTTTCTCATTAATGATTTGGAATTTGAACTATCTTCATTCTATGCAGATCCCCTTGAAGCTGTGAGCAGAGAGAAACAATTGTGAAAAATCAGCTGTGTTTACAGTGTATTTCTTGTTCATGTAAAAGCATTTCCTAGGTGTTCATGAACATAATCCTTTTCTTGTTCCATACCAGTTTGATGCTATCTTTGCTTTATTTTACTTCTGTTTTTCAGACAAACCCACACTGTCATCTCAGTTTTGCCTTTTGTTATTTTGTTTTTCTACACACTCACATGTGTACATGACTCAGAATTTCTGCTGTAGACCACTGGAACATAAAAAGATTCCACTAATGAGAATAAAACTCTATGTAATACACAAAGGTTTTCTCATAAAACCGTAGAATCACAGAATAGTTTGGGTTGGAAGGTACCTTTAAAGGTCATCCAGTCTAACCCCCCTGCCATAGACAGGGACATCTTGCACTAGATCAGGTTGCTCACAGCCCTGTCCAATCTGACGTCGAATTTGTTCAGGGATGGGGGATCTACCACCTTTCTGTGCAACCCGGGCCAATGTTTCACCACCCTCATCATAAAAAATTTCTTCCTTCTGTCTAGTCTAAATCTACCCTCTTTTTGTTTGAAGCTATTACCCCTTGTGCTATTGCAACAAGCCCTGCTAAAAAGTTTGTCCCCATCTTTCACGTAAATACTTTGTGACACTTAACCCTCTATCCTGATTGATACTAATGTAGACTATATAAAAATTAAAACCAGAAGAAATATTAAATTAAAGGCAGCCTGAGAATTCTTATTTTGTTTTTGTCATAAAAAGAAGAAAAAAAAAAGCTTTCAGAGTCTGAAAAGTGGCTTTTGAGTGAGGTTTCCACTGGCTGAATGCAGTTTAGTTCCAGTCACTGGTAGGAACAGTAAATTGTCATCCATGGAGTCAGCAACCATGAGAGGGAAAGAGATGCAGGTTATTGTCATCACAACCAGGTGTTACCAGCTGCCACTTGGCTACACCGCTGATCTACTTGACTAAAGGAATTGCACTAAGCCCTATTCATAGATATATATTTTTCCAATCCACTGTCAGTCTCCATTAGTTAAAGGGTGAAAGAAACTCTGCGTATATTTGTCCTGCTGTGCACTACCAAAATGCAGAAGTTCAAATAAAGTAGAGACTTGCTGAGAAGCCCTGCAAACTTGTGTCTTTCATTCCAAATAAAATAATGTGTAAAATTATACAAAAGAAATTAAATTATATATGGATGGCTTGTCATTTTTCAGCCAGTAGGAGACATTCTCTTTATAGCAAAGATGGAGTTAAACAGGTTGCCTGAATATCTCAGCATATACATTTTGAAATATTCTAAATAGGCTTCCCCAGTGTCTCACTAATTTTAAGATTGTCTTACCCTCTAAGTGACCTGATCGCAGTCACTTATACAGCCAACTAATTCCCTGAATTGTTCATTAAGATTATTATTGAAAACCTTAAAAATTCATGATGTGTGAGCACAATGAGAACAGGACAAGTTTTTGGCTCACTGCTAATAAGAGATAAGTTTATGTTTTACCTTGAAAGGGAAAAAGAAAAGATTCTATATTTCTCAATCTAAGCCTTTAAGAAAGTCGATTCTTGAATATCTTAAATTTATGCACATAAAGGACATCTAATTCGTTCATATGAAAAGAAATCTGTGAAGGGATTTTACTCTGGGGCATAAGTTAGTGAGTGTATCAACTAAATTTAAGTAAATCATAGGAAAATGATGGGATACAAGACAAAGCAAGCTATTCAAGCACTAGAGAACTAAGCAACTGGAGGCAGGAAGTTTTGTATATACAAAATTATAAAATATATAGTTTAAATGACTATAAATACAGGAGTTGATGCCTCATGGAATAAACCTCTTCAAGAATTTTTTTTTAGAACCTAAATGTGATAGAAGATAAATTTGATTTAAGTTTTTAAGTTTCAAGAAAGACGTGGAAGAGGTGGAAAATCACTTGTTTACCATGATAAGGATAGCTATATATCTACCTGTATATAGGTATAGTTATGAAAGTGTCTATGCACTAAGTGCATATCCATGAGCCAGCAAAGTGTCCTTGTCAGCAAGAGGGCCAATAGAATCCTGGGCTTCGTAGGGAAGGGTTTGGCCAGTAGGTCGAGGGAGGTCATTCTCCACCTCTGCTCTGCACTGGTGAGGCCACAACTGGAATACTGAGTCTAGTTCCAGGCTCCCCAGTTCAAGAGAGACAGGGAACTACTGGAGAGAGTCCAGCATAGGGCAACTAAGATGATTTAGGGACTAGAGCATGTCCCTTATGAGGAAAGGCTGAGAGAGCTGGGACTCTTTAGGCTGGAGAAGAGAAGGCTGAGGGGAGACCTTATTAATGCTGACAAGTATCTAAAGGGTGGGTTGAAGGATGATGGATCCAGACTCTTTTCAGTGGTTCCCAGGGACAGGACAAGGGGCAATGGGCACAAGTCGGAACATAGAAAGTTCCATTCAAATATGAGAAAAAACTTCTTTACAGTGAGGGTGACAGAGCCTTGGAACAGGCTGCTGAGAGAGGTTGTGAAGTCCCCTTCTCTGGAGATTTTCAAGACCCGCCTGGATTCAGTCCTGAGTAATGTGCTGTAGACAACCCTGCTTTAGCAGGAGGGTTGGACTACATGATCTTTAGAGGTCCCTTCCAACTCTGACAATTCCATGATTCCGTGATTATGGGGCATTGCTGGATGTGAATGGAACTTTGAAAGGCCCTGAATACTTTTCCCAGGCTTTTTTCATTTTTATTATTACTTTTTACGTGCTTACATATGTGTTAGTTACAAAATTGTGTGCAACGCCATGCCAAAACTAACACACAACATGAAAAATCATAGTAGTTTACTAAGGACATTTTTTAATGCAGTGATAAATGAAATGTTCATTTCTCTAGATCAAAGCACCTCCTGTTGGAAACTGTGTAACATGTTGTATTTAAATATATCACTGATGCTGAAACAGCCCTTTCAGATGAAAATGTGCTGACAACATTTTTATAACCATTTCTAGATATAACAAACAGCTCTCATATGCAAGTCATCTCCACTGTTGTCTTCTGCCAAGGTGGAGAATGAAATGCCCTCTGCAATGTTTTGCCAGGTGATTTCTTGGGTTGGTTTTGCTTGTTCTGTTTGTTAATTAGGTAAGTAATTTTTTTTTTTTCATTTTCAAAGCAAGCCAGGTTTGTGGTGTCCCTGACTTCTCTTTAGCCCATCTTGAGTACTGCTCACTTCTTTTTTCATCATGTTTCTGAAAAAAAAAAATAATTGAAAATACCCTAGGTTTTGTTAAGAATAATTTTAGAAAAACTTTCTCCGTATTTCCAGCTTGTAGGAAACTTCAAAGAGAAATCTTTTTGATTTAGATGACAAATTTTCTTTAAGAAAAGCCTTGAGCACACATCTTTCCTTGATTTTTTTTAACTTTATAGCCAATTCTATCAGAGACAAACAGAATTGAGCAGAAACCTACATTCCACTTGCCTGTCAAATGAATAAAGTACTTCATACAAAATGAGTTTTAATCTCAGGCAGAAGCAGGAAGTCTACGATCAAGAATATACTGAGTGTGTGGGAAGACACCAACATTGTATTTATTGCTCTGTTTCAGAGTCCAACATGCTGTAAGCAGGTCTATTGAGTCAGGTCATGCAGGTGGGATAGGCAAGACAAGAAGATGCAGGAGGATAAGGGCATGAGTTTAGCACCTTGCTCCTGGACATCCTCAAAATAGACATTTCCTGCCACAGAAATTCAAATGTCCTGGGCTGCTCCTAAACTGACCTTTAGCTCACACCATGGAAGACCCTGCAGTGTTTCAAAACAAAGACCTCTTAAAAGTTCACTGTAGATGACAGCCAGCCTCAGTTATCTTTCCCCAGTAAACAAGATTTGGGAGATGTCTGAGGTATGCTTAAATCCCACTTTCATGTGGAGTTAGGACAGGCTAAGATTTACACTCAGATCGGGAACCTTCTTCTGCTCTGGAGTTTCTCAGTTTAGATATCACATGAAAAATTATGTGGAATAATCACAAAGGACAACATGAGGGAGACTGATGTCCACCATTCCCTTTTTATTCCCTGCTGAGAAAAGAATCTGCCCTGCAGGGCATTTTAGAGCAGAAGCCTAATGCAAACCCTTGGAGTCAGCCTGTAGGCTTGACTTTCTATCCATTAAGAACAGAAAAAGCAGCACGATGCTAAAGTTCTGTGACTAGCCCCTTAATCTGTTCAATTACACATTTAAGGTACCTACAGGGTTATGTGGGAATTTGATGAATGTTCATGGCACCTGAATTATGGCTTGGGATCCTTAATGCAGAATTTAGATGCTGAAAGTGCCTTCTGAGATCACCCGACATCTCTGTGTAGCTATGAATACCAACTACAGGCAAACTTATTTTGTTTCAAGGTGAATAGGGACTTTCCTGGCACACACTTTTTCAATCTGAGTGTGTGCTTCCTTCTAACCATTTAACAATAAAAGGACCCGCTCTCACAATTTTGGTAGAAAGCTTAGAAGATTTCATGTGTCGTATACAGAAATTAAGTCATATTTGTCACATAGAAAACTGTCTATACAGTTAGATAAGGTCAAGACTGGGGCACTTTTACTCAAGTTAAAGAAAAGAATACCATTTGTACAAGAATGTGCTCTCTTTTTAGCGGGACATCAGTTTGAAGCTTTACAGATATGCTCTACTTCAGAAATATTACATGTGGTTACTTCATAGCTCCACACTCTGGTGACACTTTCTTTTGTTCTTGCCTTCTAAGCCAAATGCACAATTCCAGCAATGAGATTACAGCACCAGATGAGGTGGTTCATATTGGAGCACTGAACCCATAAGCTATTATAGTTAAGTGGTCAGAGTATGCTATTTGTTCTAGGAATGCAGAAACAGAAATTTTCAGAAGGCCTACTCCCTTCAACTCTAAACACCACCCTAGCAAGCTTGGGAAGAAGGGAAGGAGGAAACTTTTCTAAATGGCCAGCTTCCTCTGTTGGCATCAGTGCATAGTGGCCATCTGTTCAGGCTGGTTTCCAAGGTCTACCAAACAGCCCACATCCAGGCTAGCTTTGTTTTACTTAATTCAGAAGTTGGGTTAAACAACCATATGGCTCCAGGGAGTCAGAATGTTAAGTTGACTTTTGGCTTTTTACCTGCTTAAGTTCCACCCTCCATACCTTATCTGAACAGAAAAGCCTCTTATGATTTAATATATTGAATGTCATGTCTAATTTAAAGAGCAACAGTCCAGGAACAGAACAAAAGCCCATCTTTATCAGTATCTGGTCTCTAACAGTGGGTAGTCACAGGAGAACAGGCAAGCAGGTGGTACTTTTATGCAAGAACACTCTTGAAAATCCCATGCCAAAGACCTCATTCGCAGCTAAAGTGGCCTCCTCAAGCTTGATGTGGTGTATTTTTGTGAGAAAACCTTCCATTGTCCATTCCTTTAATGAAATGGTCAGTTATTGGTTGTCTGTAACATTTCATGTGTTACATTTTTTGGTTATATGATAATAGTCACTCCCTTTGATTATTTGAGCGTGCATCCTGCTAAAGTATTTGGTGCACCAAAGCTCTGATATCAAGATAACTTGTGAGCATTCACTCCCTCTTCACCTTTTCCCATACTACTTATGTTTTTTCAGAACTCAGTCATAATCATCCCTTCAGTTTTCTGGTTTTCATGACAAATAAGTTTTATTGGTTCAGACACTTCTTATACAGAAAACAGTTATCATCAGCTGTCCCTTTCTGCATTTTTTTCTGATATGACTATATCTTTTTTGACATTATATTCAATATATCCTATACCTTTTGAGTGCCTAATAGAGAATAGCTTTTAAGTAACTATACAAGGGATAATTATGTCTCAGGAATTGATTTTTGTGGTAAGGTCATACAGATATAAAGCATTTTTGCAGCAATTTTTAGTAGATGGTCTATCAGAGAGCAAGTAAGCAGAGATCACGGAATAGGAACATAAAGAAAATATGTTTTTTGCAGGCTGGTTAGATTTAGAAATGAATCTAAAATGTGCACTTCACAAATGGATTTAAGATAGAGATATTTTTAAACATTAAAAAGTTTTCTTTTACTTCATAATAAAGGAATGCATTAGATTTAGAAACCTAAGGTGTCTAAACCATTCTTCTCAGATCAATAAAACCTTTCAGATGTTTATTTCTCTTAATGTCAATAAAGTTTGGAACAGATTCCTAATGACATGCTCTTACCATACAGAATTTATTGACAAAAACTCAGATCAAGGTTATAGTTCTCAGTATATATTTCTGTGTATATTTCTGTATACTGTTCTCAGGATATATTTCTCAGTCTTTTCTGTGTTTATCTTAGGACTTCCACAGAAAAGCTAACTTGCTTTCTTTCTAACACCCAGTATGCAAATGTATAAAGACAGGGATTTAGCTTAGAAATATAGAAGTCTGTGACAAAGAACAACAGTATATTATACTCCATTTCACCCTATGAAAAATTGTTTTTCCTTCATATAATGTGTTCTTGTAAAACACGCTTTGTACACACAGTTTTTGCATGCATATGTTTATTAAAACTTACTAAAACAAGTTAGCTTACAGAGTACTTTTGAATCTATGTTTACCTGTAAAGCCTGCCAGCCTCTGTTGTAGCACAGCCTTAGCCTCAGGAGTAATGGAATTAGCTCTAATTATGTCAAAACAAGTCCCTGGTAATCTTGTCGAGAACTAATTAATAGCTTTGTTATGTAAAAATGTCTCATTCCATCAGATAAAGGGAGAATGCAGATAAAGCTGTTATAGGCAGAAGCCTTGGTGTAGCATGGGAGCCTGCTGTGGGTGGGTGGCACCAGGAGCAAAGCAGACTGTGACGCCAGACAACCACCACCCGTTTCTGCTGCAGCATTTCCAAAAGCAACATCTTCAGTCCAAGGACCTACAGTGTGCTAACCCCGAAAGAGCTGGTTTACTCACTGTTACCTGCAAGCCTGAACTGTCTTTTATGTTCATCTGCTTCTGTCTAGGACCCCTTCTGCAGCCTACATCTAAATCACATCGGTAAAGAAACACCGAACACGAAGTTTCTTCTCCAAACTCTGATCCCATACAAAGCCAAAATCGATGTAATCATTTCTTAAGTAAGAAACATCTTCTCAAAGTCAGTGAAGATGATTACTACAGCCTGAAGGCTGTAGTGGGGAGGACTATACGTGTCCAGAGCCCACTGTCTTTCACCAGGCACAGTGCCACCACCAGGCACAGCGTCACACACCTACAAACAACATATTCTTTCTGAACCTTTTTCTGAAAGAAACATATCCTAGTTAACTTTTTTCACTCAAAATATTTGAAGTCTATGAATAACATCTGACAGTACTATAAAATAAACTGTGAAAGCATATATTAGATAGCATGTTTTTGCTTACTCAACCCAGGGCTTTTATTCAATACTCTTAAAATGCTCTAAGAGTTGCTATATCCCAGTGCACCATCAAGTTGGTACACTTGTATTTTCAGATGCTAAAAGAAGTATCAAAATACTAATTTCCTAACATGTTCTTTTAAACCATGTTGCCATCCTGTAAACAAGCTACAGTTGGGGTTTTTTCGTGTTTCGTCTGACAGTACTATAAAATAAACTATCAAAGCATATATTAGAGAGCATGTTTTTGCTTACTCAACCCAGTGCTTTTATTCAATACTCTTAAAATGCTCTAAGAGCTGCTATATACCAGTGCACCATCATGTTGGTACACTTGTATTTTCAGATGCTAAAAGAAGTATCAAAATACTAATTTCCTAACATGTTCTTTTAAACCATGTTGCCATCCTGTAAACAAGCTACAGTTGGGGTTTTTTCGTGTTTCCTTCTGTCCTTACTTCTCTCTCTCATTTGAACTGACAAGTTTCACAATTATTAGTGTTGTAAAATTAAATATAGTCCTCTATTCTAGGATAATCTGAAATGTTTTTCATACTCTGGACTCTATACAGTTGCTTAAATGTAGGAATGCTATCTGTGGTGCTCTAGTATGCATCTTCATGCTCAGCTACGGTGGCAACCTCAGCATGTAATTTCACAAGTAGGCATCTACATGTATATATATAAATTTAGGTTTCATCCATGAGCTGAATCTCATTCTGAGATACTGAATAATTAGCTTTGCCTAGATTTTATCCCAAGTTTTCCAATTTGAAAATGTATCTACCTATACTTTACATACTAATACTCCTAACTCCTTAAGTTCAGGATATTAAGCAAGGATACTGAATAAGCATCCTAAAAATTTAGGTAGGAAGTAAGCATAAATAAGCAGTTGCATTCTGTGTTTATCACAAAGGATTGACACTGAATCCTTTGCTACAGAAGGAGAGAGTTTCACTTGTATTGGAAAGAACTCTGTGAAGTTCTTAGCACTTAACAAGAACATGCAATGGCAAACAAGAAGGCTAGATAATATCTTAGTAATCAAATTGGAAGAAATGTCAATCTAAAACATTTTGTAACCATTCTCATGGAAAACTGACATCTTTTCAAGTTTCATAATAATATGCTGGTTTGCTATAAAAAAACCCACTGCTGTTTTCAAAGTATCGTAAGCAATAGATTAATGAGCAGTTTGGAAAATGTGTGAAGAAAAATTTATCTTATTAATAAATACATTTCCAGGGAAAGACAATGATGCTGCCTACCCATTGCAGCATATGTACAGGTTTGTCACAGGTAAGCTGTGAGACATTCTAGGCTGAGGAAGAGCAGAGCCGATATCTGCACACAAAACTCTCAGAACTCTCCCTCCTGTCTGTAGCTCTCTGCGCTGACAGTGACACGTGGAATAATTCCAGCAGGGATAAAATGGCAGGGGAGATATTTGCTATGAAGGAACACTATTCAGCATCACTAAGTGCTCATACTTTGCCAGGCTGGACAATCTACAAATGACTCTGAATCTATTTTCATAGAAATTAATGATATGCCTGCCATGCTGGCCCAACTGGCATGGGTCTTCATAAGTGAAATTTCTAGCCCATATCCCTGACACCAGCCAGATGCCTCTGCCAAAATGTCCACCTGCCTCTTCTCTACTAGACACCTCAAAATAATTTCATGTGGTTTATAGATCTTTCCTTTCACTTCCTCCTCAATGTGCAGAAGATCCTAGAGGTCCAGCTCTTCAGGCCATTAGGTCACAGACAATTTCAAAATAATGATGCTGGAGAGGAGCAAACTTTTTCTGAAAAATGAAAAGCTAACACAACAAAGGAATATGGAAGTGGAGTTCATAAATGAGGTCACAAGATTTAAAAGAACTTGTTGCTTCTAGAAAATGAACAGACAATATTTCTGGGTGAGCTTTCTGACATAAAGGTAAGCTGTCAGGTTGATGGTGTTTACTTCCAGTTGCTTTTGAAGCTAGCAGTTGTCTTTTGGTTCTTTTTTGCACCTGTACATCACACAGCTTAGCTGGTCACAGTATGTTGGAAATGACAATTCTTTCCTGTGACACAAGAAACACTAAGCATCAAAAAAATTACCCTATGTCAGGTCCCAACAGCCGGGGAAGCACCTGCTCACACAGTGCAGAGTTAAACTCTGGGATATACTATAACAGGCTGTACTGGATGTCAAAAGCCTACAGGAATTAAAATAGGGATTAGATAAATAAATAAAAAAAAACCAACATCAAAGTCATCCAAATATCAGAAAGTTCCTGGTTGATAGAATGCTGATAGAATGATGAGACAAGTTTGTCATTTGGACCCCAGTGCTCACTTGGGATTTTATCAAGTACCAATACAAACAGCAAATAAAAAACTTAAATTCAAATTCACTCTCTCAAGGCTCTTCTTTCAACAGAAGCTTGAATACAAACCAGACTTTTACTGAAATATCCAGTGCCTATCCTGTTTTTTAATCTGAACTGTTCAGTCCCAAGAGAATGATTTTTGGGATGATGAAATTTTCCCATGTGCTTACAAACAAATCCAGTAACTTGCATGTTTCGTGTCATGGTTCCCAAAAGTGACAATGCAACAAACTGCTATGTTAATAACATTATAAATTAAAATCATGTTAAGTAATCCAAGACATAGTCACTAAGAATGATTAAAGCAAACCGCTGTGTAAAAACCCAGTGACAGCTTCAATGTCCAAAGAATGCAGTCCTCATCAGACTTAATAGTCCACTGTTGGACAGTTTTCTTACTGACATCAAACACTGGAAAATGAGATGAATTCCTTTTTTTTTAAAATATATATGTTAAGCAACTTCCTGTGAAAGTGCAGAATTTTACATTGTCACTCATAATGCATTTTAGAGATTCCCCTGTTTTGGTAGATATGTGAATCCAAAAGGTGTTTGAGTTACAATAAAGAGTACAAAATTTTTTAAGCTATTATCTTAATACTGAAATGTTGCATTTGTCAGTACTTTTTTGAGTGCTTCATAAAAACCAATAGGTACACTATCATGAAGGCTTTCATAACCTTTGATTGTTTCAACCTATTTCTAGAGATGGTTTGATAATAAATAAAGAAGCAGCAAAGAAGTCCTGAGAAACATTAAATAAATGAATAATTTTAAATCTGTTTCCCTCCTCTTGCTTGAATTAAGGTGTAGAAAAACAGTTCTACAATGGTGGGCTATGTAAAGTATTTGAATGTGCAAGATGTTATTGCAGGAACGCCACCTAAAGTTAGGTGCAGAAATCTGGGAGTTCACAGTAGATTTCAGGGTAGCTCATTCAGAAATTTGAATCTAATGAATAGGGGCTATAATGTACTTTTAAGCATTTTTCACTATTCACAGAGGACTGGTTCCCTGTAAGCCTTTTTGCTCCCACATAATAATGGAGCCAGCAGAACAACTCATATGTGCAAGTGCTCAGAGCAAACATTAAAAAAATTACATATTGTGAGGGCAAACCAAAAAATATAATAATGTCCCCTCCCCACCTTATGGTCAGATGTGAAAAACATTCAGAGATCACCAACTGTAGGTGTAAGGGGGGAAGGAGATGCTCAACCAAGGAAACTTTTAATGTGGAAAGACTTATTTTAAACGACAACTTCTGCATGGAATTTCCTCTCATAAGATATAAAGGACACCCAGAAAAAATTGTAATTGCAAGGAAAGCTAAACTGTGTAAGAAGAAGGGGG
>NW_015094506.1:50405554-50527832 GCF_001431845.1 Calidris pugnax
GGGGGTGGCGGGGAGGGAAGAGGAAGGGGCAGGGAGAGCAGGGGGAAAGAGGTGTAAAGAATTAACTTTCAGCTCTCATAAATCTGTTTAGTTCCACTCAGTGCGACTGAACCATGTCAGTGTATGCCAGCCAAGGGAATTACTCTGTGGTTATAAAAAGATTTAGTGAAGAGATAATGGAAGTCAGTGTAGTCAGATGTCTAAGTGTCTTTGGTACTCTTCAAAAATCCATCTTGAGCCTTTGTATGATGTCTTAGTATAGTGGCTACTATGTATTCTGCATATCTAATTGATTAGCTCTAATCTAACATCAATTGCCCTAAGATAGATTAATATAATTCTTTTATTTGTGCTGCAGCACTGTTTTTGTTGAATTATTCATTCTTCTCTTTGACTCCTATGATATTAAATATCACTATATATTCTACCCAGATGACCTCATACCCGGCATCACACACATGATGCTAGGGCAGTGAAGATGGGTAATGTCCTCAAATTGTTTCTGTTTTTCAGTAAAATGGGGTTTTATAAAATATCTTATTCCATCTGAACAGTAATATTTAGAATCAGAAATGAAGGATGGGATTCATCTCACCTCCCTCTGGGTTCCAAAAAATTTAACAGGAGTTAAAATGTCCAAGAGTTTATTGTGGCTCTTGATTCCCCGATACAAGAAGACATGCTGTCTGATCTCTACAGCAGATCACGACAGGAGTCACCATCAGGACAAAAAAATATATGTAATACATGAAAGTTACTATTGTGATGGCTTGGAAATGCCTCCCTCATCTATGGTTTTATCGATATCTGGCCTCAGGGTTCTGAGTGGGCCAGAAGAACTCAATGAGAAATTTTCTAAGAAACTAGGTTAGGACGCTTCAGTGAAAAAATATCTATTCACTAATACCAAATGTCTAAATCTGTATCCTTTTCAATAATGTACTTTTAAGGAGTGTAGAGTATCTGATCAGAAGTATGCAGCCTATAGCCTATCATGTTTAGATGATGATCAAAAGTAATTCTGTGGTTAAATCAGTAGAGCTCCATTTGTGTAAACCAAAGTAAAATGATCACAAGTGGTCTTTACACTGTGTATTTTGAAAAGAATATCTACTGTCTTCTACTGAATGTAATATTATGCTCATTTTGCACTTTCACTAAAGTCCAGATCTAATTTATGCCATCTTTTGCATCACTGCTAACAGTGACCTAAGGACCATTTTTGTATTACAAGTGAGTACACAATTTCCAGTTTCCCATGACTGGAAATCCTTAATCTTCAAATTCAGAAACTGTAGTTTTTTGATTTTGCCAAGTTAGAATATCATTTTAATCTTATTGATGCCAGATGAAGATGGGAAATTCAGGGATGCCCTATGACAACAATAAAAATATACACATGAGGCTTACAGAGGAAGCTGGGATTTGAGTCACAAAAAGAGTTTGTTTGGCATCAAGTCTTGGCATAAAAATTTTTTGTATTGATTCCTTCATAAAACAAACGAGTTGGCTGTGACTCCTGTCATTCTCTACTGTCAACTAGAAGCAAGGCTTCCAGTTGAATGTCCTCCCTCAGAGAAATGGTGACACAAGTCTGGCTGTATTCATGCTTTAGTTGTTTACCCTAAAAAAGCAGTCCAGAACAGAAGTCATATGAAATATAAATAAATAAGCCCTTAAGTGATCAGGCAGTTGGACTAAATGATCATTGCAGGTCCCTTCTAACTGAAAATATTTTGTTCTATTCTGTTTTGTTGTGTTTTGTTCTGTTCTATTCTAAATAATTCTATAATTTCTAATCCTGCACATGTATGAGATTAATTTTCCATACAGATTGAAAAACAGTTATTGGTGTTATTGGTATGTTTCAGTTGTTCCAATGAACAGATGTTTTTAAGAATAGACACTGAGCAAGAGATAAATGGCTGTAATTTTAAAAGCTGCAGGGTCATTGTACAAGATGTTAGAGACATTATGGGAGAAAATGTTGCTCAGTCTATAGAGAGTGGGAAAAAAGGATCAATCAATGAAGAAGCTGCATCATGGAGGTCAGAATATGTAAGGATGGGGTAAGACCAACTTTAAAAAGAAAAAAGAAATGAAGATACAGCAAAATCATCAGTGTCACATGGCAGCCATGCAGAGGAACAAAGAAAGAAGGTAAAGGTAGCTTTGCAGGGCAGACTAAGTTGACATTAAAGGAAGGGCACCTAAACCCCTGTGAATCTTATGTTTCAGCGATAACAGTGTTCATAAAGGTGGAGTGACTAATGGAAATAAGAGTGAATTCATAGGATCATTTAGATTAGTAAATTCATAGAATCATGACCCTTAAGATAATTGAATCCAACCATTAAAATGGGAAATAGCATGTGAAGTGGAAAAAAGCTCAGTGTTAGATGTTTTGACCTGAAGGAGCAGTGAACAGAGGAAGAATAGTATGCATTCAAGATTTCTGTAAAACCAAACAAATAAGCAAAATGCTGGTAAAATAACAGGTCTTATATGAAGGAGTTTGCCAATTTGGCAAGTGTCATCATATAATAGGAAACTAGAAAACCTAGTAGTTGTATATCAACAGGTAAAAAAAAAAAAAAAAAGAAAAAAGAGAGACAAAACAATTATACTCTTAATGATATTACTCAAGGCTTAAAGAAAGTTTTGAAGAAAACACAAAATAAAATCAAAACAAAATTAAAACAAAAAAAAAGTCATTTGAAAATATGACAAACACACAGATTGTCCAAAATATCTTGTGTTAAAGATCCTCAGTCTTTTGATAAAATACTTCAATTTCTCATGAGGAAAATGCAGGAAATATAGTCACATATCTGGACTTCAGTAAAGTATTCAATACTGGGTGACAGGGGAAATTTTTGGGGCTGGAGACAATTAATACAAGAACTGGAGCTTGGCTAAAGAATTGCTTAAACAGGAGATGACAAGCTGTATCTAAATGGGAAACCTTGGATCACATGGACATTGCACTGGAATTTCTCAAGGATCAAACTTGGACTAACTTCATGCAATGTTTTCATTATGATTTTGGCACAGAAACCCAGAAGTGATCTAATAAAACATGACAACACAGAGTTGGAAGTCATTGTCACTGTAGTGAAAGATGAGAGTGCCACAGAGAAAGAATTGGATGGCCTTTTGTTAGAGAGAAAGAAATGCGAGAAAATTCAGTACTATGAAAAGTGAGAACATTCATTTAGGCAGTACTAAAACTTTCTTCTGGAGGAGTTGGATGCTGAGGGCTTGACAGTAACAAAGAAGAAAAGTCTGTATATTAGAGACTCACAGCATGACTATGAGCTGCTAGTGTGTAAAGGCTTATGTGATCCGAAAAGAATGAGGGAAAAAATGTCTGTGTACAAGGTAATGGTAATACCTCATCTGGTGCAGTGCACTCTGATACTCAAACAATAGAAAGATGGATTAAAATGGGAACAAATTGTCAGGCAGCACCATCTATGATTCTATAATTCAATAATATGGAAGTCATTTAAAAATTTCCAAATACTGATTATGGTTTGTTTCTTATTGTGAAAGACAATCAATTTATAGTCTGTCTGTGACAGTAATAACTTTTGTGTTTTAGGCTTTCTCCCTCTGCAGAGCCATGGCGAGGTGAGAGCACATCCCATAGCACAGTGAGCCTAAGGAAGCACTGATCATTAATGTTTCTTCAAAGATACCACATCGTGCTGAAGAATGAGCAGGGAAGGCTGAAAAAGAACGTTAATCTCTGAATAGTTCTCACTGGGAGATTTTCTGTACAAGCTGCTTCACAATCTCATTGTGTCTATGTGCTTTCCACATCCAGCAGTATGACCTGGTATGATCTGACTCCGTAAAAATAAGTTAATTAACATGGCAGTGGTCCACTCCAGCCTCGCCTGAAGTCCCATTCAGTCTTTGAAAGCTCAACCATCTCTATGCTCCTATTAGAATTGCTTCTAGTTCATTCCCAAGTTAGACAAACAAATGCAAACATCTTACTTATCCTTGCCATCTTAGTTAGAAAAATTATGAACATTTTCCATTCAACTTTATCTGATTTTCTCTAAAATAAGAAGTGAAGAATTTTAACTTCAACAGCTAGTGCACTGTCTGCCCAATCCATTAAACTCTACTCCCTGGACAAGAAAGTTGAAGCAGCCTAAAAAAAAAATTAATAAAAATAACAATAATAATTAAAAAATCAGCCAAGGCTGCAATATAAAACTTAAGTGTCTGAGAGAAGCCAGTGAACTGGGACTTTAATATTCAGCTATTTCTTGTATCCTTCTTTTCACCAAAGGATACAAAGTCCTTAGCCTGATTATTAGATTAGGCTATTATGAGGAACTGATCTGTCTACTGAAGCCTATATTCTTTATATTCCTTTTAATCTTGGACTAGGATATTTGCTAGTTCCTTCTCAGTGTTTTCTTTGAGAACATTCTTTATTATATCTGCTTCCAAAGTGATTTTCCAGTGCTGGGCGATGCTTTTCAGTAAATACTTTATTTCTATAGTTGCTTAAAAACAAATTTAAAAAATTCCCAAACTTCATGGTTACCAAAATATGAAACAGAATCTGAGAAGTAGTTTCAACTAAAACAAAGAACCAAGGGGGAAAAAAAACAACCATCAATTTATCTTTTTGAAGCATATGCAAATATGTTTCTAATTCCAGTTTGAAATTATATTCTACATTTCAAAAGCTGAATTAAATTTAAAGAAAAAAAAGAACAGTTTTTGAAAAGGGTTCAAGAGCTAAACCAAACCTTCCTGGGTCCCCCACAGTAGAGGTTTTTGATCTTCACATTTTTCCTATTTAACCTGAAATTCAGATCCTGAACATACATTTTTCTTCATTTTTGCATTTGGCTACTAACACTGAGACCCCAGGGTTAGTTTGGCTCCAATGACTTGGAGCCTCTTCAGCTGTGAGCAGCGAGAATCAGTAAATACCTAGGAGTATTTCAGCTGGGAGGATTACAGTCCTGCCACTGTTTCCCAGAACAGCTGCTGCAAGAAGCTTTCTTAATACCTGCTGCCTGTAAAAAGAATTAAGCAGTAAATGAGGACTTGCCACAGGACCTCTGTCCAGGTTTACTGAGCTTGCCTGGAGAAGCAAAAGCACAGGCCTTTTGCTTTCTTCAGGGATACAAACGCCCCTTAGCCGGAGTTAGCTGTGGTTGCAAGAGTAGGTGTTTCAAAGTTTAGAAGAAGCAAGGAGAAGAAAACCTGCTCACACCACCAGTGTTTCTCTAACCTGTGCGTGAACTTTTAAATTAAGTAGCTTTGTTCATAAGCCTTAGTTATCTGGCATAGAACAGCTTCATCGCTAATGCCAAAAAACCCCATGTGGTTTAGAAAAAGCAGTCAGTCCCCTCAACTCCTCACAGCCTTTAAATACACTAATCCAAGAAATAAATATATAAATATGTTGTAAAAACTCATATTACCCAAAATTTGTTTTTAAAGGCCCAATTGCTGAATAGTAAAGCTTGAGGGTCTTTTTCATTGAACTGTTTTGAAGGGATAAAAGAAAAACAGGTTTTATGTGTAGAAAGCAAATACCAAGCAAGGGTGTTTCAAAAAAGCTAAGTAGTTTGGTTTCAATAAAATCCTTTTGGGTTTGTCTTCAACTTAGAAATCACAGTGGGTAAGTTTAAAAGGCTACTTTCCTGATAGAAATAAAAGGCAGGTTAAACTCCTTCTACAAACTTAGTGTCTTCTTTGAGAGGAAGTAAAAATGCAGTTTAAACTCAAAGTGTAATTATAAGGAGCTCTATTTTTCTGAGATGGAAACAAAAAATGAATTCCACCTGGCTGGGTGAGGAAGAAGTGTGTAGTCTGGTGATGGCCCAGGTTCAACTCTTTTGAAGACTTGTCCAAGGTAATCTAATCTCTGTGTCCTGTCTCCCAGTTTACAGAAAGGTCTAATACCGTTTCCCTGAAAATTGTCGAGAAGATAAATACATGGAGACTGTGATAAGGAAGACATCATATAATTACTATAAATTCCCAGTTCTTAAAATCTACTGAAGGAAGTGCAATGCACTTCATAGATCATGACCTTTTCAAGCATCAGTCTTGCAGTACTCTGCTGTAGTACCTCACACATTCTGGTTTTTATTCCTTGTCTTCTAGAGAGAGTGAGCAAGTGATGCTATTAGCTTACCTTGATGTAGCACTACATAACAATATGGTTTCTGTTGTCTCCCTGTCTTGGTGTAACCCCAGCCGACAAACAGGACCATGCAGCTGCTCTCTTACTGCCCCCGAGTTTCAGATCGGGGAGAGAATAAGAGGAGTAAAAGTGAGAAAACTCAGACAGAGCCCCCTGAATAACCATGTGTGACACTGCAGTAGGAAAACCCACACAATGTAGAATCACACAGGTATGATTAAAAAATCCCAAGAGATGTTTTCTTGGGCCCTTCTTTGCCAGACTTTCCATGGGGTCATTTGGGAAGGGAACCTCTCAAGCCACCTCTGAATCAAAGAAGTAAAATACAATGCTGCTTCCCACTACCAAATGCCAACCTGATGGATCAGTTATTCACTTGAAAGAGATCTGGGGATATTTTTTAGAGAGTTGAATGCAGATATCAAAAGCTTAGGACATTCTTAACTTTTTACCAGGCTGGGAAACCCATCAAAACACTGCACAGAAAAGCCTTGCACATTGTAAAAGGCTTTTTCATGCAGTCTTACTAATCTTATAACATGGTGTGTCATATGCAGTACATTTTCAGTGTTAAGTGGGTGGCTTCTTACCTGACTCTGTGATGCCAAGTCTCATCATATTATCACAAGTTTTACAATAGTTCAAGGATTTCTGAAAATTTAGCTCCAAGCTTTGCATTCATATGAGATCCATTTCCATTAAAAGTAGATAAAGCATCCCCTTCCAGCCTGTGGCAGAGAAATGGTTGGAAAGTCAAACCATAGCAACTTAAAAAACAGAAAGCAAATAAAAGATATATGAAGACTATGCTTGGAAAACATTGCGTATTTTCAGTCTCTCACGTAAGCCAATGACTGATTTTTCAAGTGTTTGGGAATGGTAATGATTAATTTTGCCTATAGAATTCCTATTAATATTACTCATTTCATGTTCCTTTGAAACTCCTGAGGGATATCTTTTCATCCTTGGAATTTGTTCCTGCTCTTTTTAAAAATTTCTTCAAGCCTAAGCCTTGACTGAGCAAAGCAGACATGAAATGAAGACTGTATGAATAAAGATTTACACAGATGACATTGCAACACCCATCAAATGAAATTCAAATCTTCAAATTAAAAACAATTGGAGATATAGGAATATTTGGACAAATTCAGAAAGAAGCTGGCAGGGTAGTTGATTTTCATTCTGCATACAGACACTTCTAGCATTTTCTCTTTATTTATTCAAACAGTGTCTTTCAAATGGGTCCTTAAATTCACATTCAGAAACTAGATTAGCTGTTTAATCTTGGCTGCTACTGGAAAGGTATGTCCTAGATTAATATCAGCCAGAAAAACTAACTTGTGATTTCTACTTCAAAGTAGAAAAACTGGGTGATGGCTGACAATCAACCAGAAATCAGCTGCCATGGGTCTCCATTAACATAGGGAATGAGAAATCACTGTGGGCAAGAACTTAGGTCATTAAACCTTTTCTAGGAATGGAGCAAAAAGCTCTTTTGGTAGTTCAGTTTGCACACATTATATAAATCCTTGTATCTGCATTTAGAGTTAACAATGAAGCTTATGCCTATAACATCTCAAGGGTGAATAGAACTAAACAGGGAAACATAAGCCAAAGGCTAGTCTTGGAATGAGCGTCCTTTTGTAACACACATGTTTTCCAGATGCAACACTATCTCCTCTAACTTCTTTTAGTACTTCTGACCGAATTGTTTGCTAAATCTATCCTTCTTCCTTGTGATTCATGATTTTTTTCTTCAAAATATAGTCTGTAATTCAATTTGTGAATAGTCCAAAAAATTTCTAAGAGTAAAGGACTTTGTAGACACAAAAAAAATCCACAATTTCTAAAATGAGGAGTCACATTTCTTTAATGGAGGTATGATATTTGAACTAGGTGATCATACAATCCACAAGAATTTTCATTATGAAAACTGAATTATAAAAATAAAATATAAATTCAACATCTGTATATGAGAAATATGGACAGATGCAAATGTATACCTGTCAGATATATTGTTATAAAAAATATAGTATGTTTTTAAATTCTAAGCCTGTACTTGTCTAAGTCAAGGCTATGCTCCCTCCGCATTTAAATGATTAATTGTTGACAGGTAAAGTGTCCTATTGAGCTTCTCAGGTTTGCAGAATGATGACATTTTGGAGTGGATAACTGATCCAGACTTGTTCATTTAACTTTCCAGACATTTTTATTGTTATACATCACTCCATAGTGAAAGACATGCATCAGTTCTCTTGCCATACAAAGCTCCAAAGCTGGAGTGTGGTCTGGAGTTTAAACATTTATTCACTTAAATGGGACTTTACCATGCTTAAAACTCAGCATATCAAGCAACAAGTGAAAAGCTGGAATTTAATGAAGTATACTGCAACAATTGAACAAGGATATGTGTGAAGAGGGGAGAAAAAACAACAAACATTAAACTTTACTTTGGGTGTTTGGATTGAAAACACTTTTAAAAAGTAAGCTTGTTTTAGAAACAATGGTTTTCAGTCTGAGCAGGTTCTTTTTCAGCTGCAAAGACCTATATAGTTTTCTGCTGTTAAATGTTTTCTTACTTAGCATGACAAGAAGCAAGTAAAAGCTGCCTGATGTGCTCAGCAAGAACTTAATCCAGCTGGACTGAATGAGTATAAATACAATTAATATCTTTTTACCAGGAAATGTGTCTTATTTTTCAGAAATTATTCAAATAAAACATCCTGACCAGTATCTAGTCTAGGAGACAGGAATTTTTTAGCTGTTAGAAATTCTCTGGGCAATGCAATTCCCATTTTGTAGGCTCAGATGTTAAAACTAGCCAGAGATTTTTGGTACCACTTCTTAGATACCTCTGTTGGCAATTGATATTCCAGGTCAGTGCTCAAGTTAGGACTCCATCAGAGTTACACAAGCTGGACTCAAAACCTAGCTCTTTTGGGATGTTGATCTTATGATTAGCAGCTCTCTCTGCACTAAGACAGCTCCTCTAAAGAAAACAAGGACACTGCTGGCCTTCCTTTTACACTGTTTTGTAAAGAGCCCAGGAACTGGTATGATTTCCACTTCTATGTAAAAAGCAACTACAAAATGTCAAAGGATGTCAAAGATCAGCAGTTCATGAATAGAAGAGTACTGCCTACCCTGTCTCTGTGGCCTCCAGAGTATGTTTTTTTTCTGTCTCCTGCTACTTTGTTAGGGAATAAGGTTTAAGTGTACTGGAGGGCTTAAGAAAGTTAATACTGAGAAAGAAAGAACAAGGAAAGACAGTCTCTACTTTAAAGCTTTGAGTATCTTCCACTTCTTTCCAAGGTCTTGATGAGAGCTTACCTTGGCAAAGCTAAAAGGATATGAAAAGGCAAAGGCCGCTTTGTGTTGTTTCTTTGTGTGTTTTTTTAGTTCATGTATGTCAGACAACAGTCACTGGAGGAGGACAGGCTAGATGGACCTTTTGTCTGATCTGTAATGATGACCTTCACATCCTGATTTGTCAGGTTCAACACACTGTTGTTTGATATCTGTGGAGAAGAAGGGTCATTTTTTCCAGGCAGCCATAAATGCTTCTTTTTTGTTAAATACTTTTTTAAAAGTGCATCATATGTTCAGCAAACATCAACAACATAGCTCCAGAAACAAATGTAACTACAGGAATTTATATCAATCCAGGTCTCCTTTCTCTGTCATTTTTCTGGGAATCATCTAGTCATATGGCGATAAAACTATGAGCCAGGGTCTTATAAATACTAATTATCACTCTTTTCCTCTGTAACTTTGTATATTTTGCGGGAAGTAAGCCTTTAAAATCAGCAGTAAGTTTCAGATGTTATTATTCGGACAGAGAATACCAAAATATGGTTTGCAATTCCCATGCTTTTTAGTTTATCAAGCATACAAAGGAAAACTATGCTATACAAAACGTTATACCTTCCACCCTCAATTCATAAACTACAGATTACAACTATACGTGAGAAAAAATGCATATCCACACATTGTATATTGTATTCTACACACTTTCCATTTTGTTTGCCACTTGAGATACGGTTTCAAAGTCATGCATAACTCTTCATTCACAGGGCTTTTGCAAGCTTGCATTGATGGATGAAACTCACACTATGTGTATGGGAAAAAGCACTCTATGTAATCCTCATAAATCCTGTAGTGATGTGAGTGCTGTTTCAGCTGAAACATTCCAAGGGGAAAGGAAAGATCACACTCCAACTGCATGTGTTAATTAGATAATATTGCTTTTTGTACAATTGTTATCTCAAGGGACTTGTATAAGAATAGACAAATGTGTAGTTGATTGGGATATTAACTGATCATCTCTGGAGGCCTAAGTTAAAGTCCTACTAAAAGTCACATGCGTCTAGTTATACTCTTAATTGTGCATTAGACAAAACCATGACTTAATGTGGTAAAACCGGTTCTTTTTGTTCAAGGAGAGGTCAAGGGCTGTACTGACAGAATACTGTAGTTCAGGCCTGAGATGTGCTGGAAAGTTTGGAAGAAGGAATCCAGCTGAGCTGCTTCTCATATTATGCCCTGCTTAAGCAAATGCATCTCCATGGGGTAATGAGGAGAAAAACTGGAAGAGCATCAGGAGCTATTTACACAACTGGAACCATTCCATCCTCAGTCAAGTGAAGCAAATAGCTGTAAAAGCGTTCTCTTATTTCAGCCATCCAAGAGCAACACGATGAAGTGGACATCATGAGAAGTCAGTTGCCATGGGCACACAAGTGTCTGACTGGGAGAACACCCACAAACACTGAACTTTGTTTCAGCAAATCCTAGTTCTTGTCCTTTTCAGTGCAAGTGTTGCTGTCACTCAGCTTTAAAAACAACCCAGGAGCTTCAAGGGAAACACGAGGAGGCACTGAACAGGTCCACCTCTGAGATGAGACAAGAAAGAAGCAAATGCAACATCCAGCTGAGACAGAGGTGGGATATCTTGTTTTCTCACACCAGGCTCCACAGACACTGGTTCCACTTGACTAGCTCTTCAAGTCTGTATACCTAACCCTTCTGAAAATAGGGGCTGCTCAGTGTTCATATCTCAGGCAGTCTTTGGATAAATTCTGATAGGGATGGATAATTCTTGAGTTAATTCAAGTATCAGCACCAAAAACTTGTGTGAAAAAGTCTTTGGAGGTACTCAGAATTTTTAAAATCTTACTTATCCATGGTTCAGTTTTTAACATGGGTTACAGGTTTCTTCCTCTGCTTGACAAACTATAAAATCCAAACACAACTGAGCAGAATTTCACCAAACTAGTTGGGCAGTAAAGTCCTGCATTTACACATTTTTAAAGCTGGACCAAATGAAAAAGGTCATTTTCCTTGTGGATGCTCCTGCACGTTCTTTTTATTTTAGGAACCAATTATTCTTTTTTTTTTTCATTTGCATGAGGCATGAACATAAATTCCTGTAACAACACAGCTATGCAGTGCCAAATGCAATAAAACCTCATGACAACAAAAGAAATTATCATTCATGGGTCATAATTTAACTCTGCTGCCTCCCTTGCTCCCAAACTTCCTTCTATCTCTGCAGTGCCTCCAGCCTTCCCTTCCACCCCTCATAAAAGAAGAGATTGGAAAAGAGATACTTAAGCCATGGCCAGCACCTTATTTCAGGCTTTTTTTGGACTTAAGTCTTTCTGAAGAATACAACCCTTTGCCAACTGCCAAAGCAGAGGTTTCATCTCAGAGTCCAATGATTTAACCTGGAAAACACTTGCTTAAAGAACGTGCTCCACAATAACCTCCAACAACAATTTTATGACCCTGCTAAGACAGATCAAAAGTGTTACTTTTTGGAAAACATAATCTGCAAGCTATGTTACTCTGAGATGTGATCTCCAAAATAAGCAGTTGAAGCATTTAATCCAGCAACACCTGCTTATTGTCGGTCATTGTTTTAGTTCAGCTGGGGTTAGACTTCTCTCTAAGAGATTTCTACATGTATATTCAATTTCGGTTTTAAGAAACATTGTGCTATGGGAGTTGTATTTCTTCAAATAAAATATATCACAAAAGACATAGTGCAGAACACAGTCTTACCATGATATCATAAGGCAGTAAAAAATAATAACCTCTAACCAATATATACTTTGTCACTCTCTGATTGGTTTTGTTCAAATTTCTCCCTTCTTACATTCTCAGAAAAGTCCTAATGTGCCTCCCATTAGGAATTATTGCCTCAGTCTATCAGGAAGCCCATACATCAAATGCATAGTAGCTGCAATATGGATCAGAAGATACAGAGAATTTTCAGGATAAATAAATGGGTAAATATTCATGTGTGGACACAGCAATGAGACTCTGAACTGTGTAGTGCATCTGGAAGAATTGAGAAGCTTGGATTAGGTTAAATTAGATTAAATCTAAGAACAAGGTTTGCAGTGAAAGCTTGGAATTCTTTAATTTCATTTTTCTTCTTCTTCTTTTTTAACAAATGATAGCAGTCTTGAGTTCTCTGTCCAGAAAATCTTATGAGGTTGGAAGGAAATGTGTTAGTTTCTTAAATCAGCCTTAAACAGAAACAAATTCTCCTTTTTTATGCAGTAATCTCAGAACTCATCCAGAATTCGGAAAGAACAGGATCAAATTTTGTTTCTAACAACAAAAAATAATTCAAATCTTTCTCCTCCCACAGGAATCCTCTCATCATTTGCTAAACCAGGTTATGATTGTAAGTGAATATGGAAATCTTATAATGTCATAAAATTTAGAGGTTTCCTCAAGTCTCTCCTTCAAGAACTTTGAGATGAATATACATTATCCCATATAAAAATATTAGCACTAGTTATTCCACTTACTATTTTTGAGATACTCACCTGGAAAATTAAAACTATGCTCCACTCTTCTGAATGTTTATTTATAGAAAGTGGAAGAGCTCGACCATGATGCTGCCATGAAGTTGCACTTATGGAATTCTTCTAGGGGAGAGGAACTATGTTCAAATGTCCTCAGGCAGAGTGATGCATTGAAACTGAACCCAACCCTGACCCTAAAAAACCCCTCAATCCTGCCCAAGGGTTTGACAACCTATACTGACAAGGTATTGAATCAGAAGGAAGGTCAAGCTGTTTTCCACTAGTAGCTTTTTTTCAGAACTCTAAGTTTATCTCTTTTCTTTTAGGTTGTGTTGCTGGAAAAAAGAACAGGTTTTCAAGTCCTGTACCTAGTCTTATACCATCATCTTTTTCTTTCTCTCTCTCCTTTTGATTCAGTTGTGGAATTAAAATAAAATAAAAAAAATTACAGCTCCCTTATTTTCACAGTCCCCTCACAATCCATGTCAGTTGTCTAATCCTTAACAAGTCTTTGTGGGCCCCACAATTGAGATGACTACACGAAAAACTGGAGGAAGGAGAGAGCAAAGGCTAGCTGTGTCCATCAACACACAAGGGTGGCACAGAGGATCGCCCCACGCTATGTCACTTGGGACTGAAGTGATAGGCAACAGAAACACAGACTGGATAGGGATAAAGGTGATGCTTTGACAGCAGGAAAGAGATAATGGACACAGGATGACCTGTCTGTGCTCCGTCTTGGTAGGACGAAAGGCGGCTTCTCCATGGATGCCAAAGGCCTGAATCTCAGTAGTCAAGTCCGCTTCAAGATAAGGGGGTGTAGTTTTCTTGTCAATCACATATAAAATAGGACTTCAGAGAAGCAGTCTAGTACCTTCAAAGAAGCTGCACTGTTCAAGAATAATATGTGATATGTTTTACTGGTTTGGATGCTTTGGGGTACTTTTGTAACTCAATTCCCCTTCTGTTTTTATGTAACATTTACTGGCTGTTTTCCCTTTCCCATCACCAGAACGATTCATATGAGAAAGCCAGCCAATTTTTCACTATTAAAAAAGAATAAGGATTGTAAGAACCATAAAATCATGCAAAATACTCAGCCAACTCAGTGATCAGTTAAAAATTGTCCCCTCATGAAGAAAAGGCATATCTTCAGTTCAAAGGAGACAACGTGCTCTCTAATACTATGCCTTCAAGAGATGCAGAAGTGTTAAATTAGGCTTGCTTGTTATATTAACATAATGTTCACATTACACGTCTGTGCTGCAGTAATTCCCACGAGTTGGCCTTTAAATTACTTCAGCTACTGTAGCAGAATAAAGTAGTGCAGAGGCAATGAAAAATTTTCACATACTACACATCCAATGACTGTGGCGGTGGTCTCATTGCAGTAAACACAGTAAGGATTGCAATGTCATCTGAACAAATTTGCCAGTTAATACCATGGAAACTACTATCTATGTCAGAGAAGATTGAATCGTTATTTAATTTCATTTTATTTATTTTATTATTTTATTTTATTTGGAAGTTACTGGGAAGACTATGACAAACCCTATCCCATTGTTACACTGTCATTAAGTCACAGAGGTCTTAGCCAACCCTGGGGAATTTTTAAGAGCTTTGCTGATTCTGCATGCCCGACTGTGTGAACAGACATTAAGAACTTGGGTTTCATTTGGAATAAAGTGCTTTTCTCCCATAGCTTTGTGGATAATTGACTTTGGGGAAAAGAAGACTTCAGCTTTACAAGATTTAAGTGATTTAAGAAAACCACAATAAATATATTGAGAAAAATTATCTGCTCCTGATAGCTGCAATCTTGGAATGTTCTTAAGTACCCACAGTCTGAGTGACTATGCTGGTCTTGTATTAAAGCTTTGTGGAATTTGCAAGCTATGCTTAAATTTTTAATAACTACAAAGTCAATATTCATACAGTATATATTCAATATAAAATAACACCGAAATCATGCTTCACTTTTCCTGCATCATCACAAAAGTCTCAAGATAGAGTAAAACAAAATTTAAAAATATTCAGTGTATTATTATTTTTTCTTGGGAAAAAAATCTCTAGGGGAGACCATATAGTGTTGTCTTAAGACCCAACTACAATGAGTGGAAGTTCAGGATGTTTGGGGCCTACTGGGACTGTGCTGTTTGTTTGTGACCTTACCCAAGTTGGCTGGTTTGGAGCAGCAGGAGATGGTGTCTGCAGAAAGATCTGGCATTCATGTTAAAGTTCACTTAAAAAAAGGAGAGAAAACTCTCCAGGTTCATGTTAAAAAAGAAAAATAAGAAAAACCTTATGAATCCACTTATAGTTTTGGGGTCATAAGTCCCTAATTTTATTTCCAGGAAGAATATTTATGGTGCGGTAGATTTGATCTCTTTGCAGAAGAAAGTTGCAGTAGTAAAATCAGAAAGAAAGTTACTTTTATGGAAGTAGATTCATTTTTCATTTGCACAGTACAGGGACCTGACACTCCTCCTTTATATCTTTGTCGTTCAAGTTATTACTCCGCAGAGACCATAGATCCAAATTCAGGTGATGTATTTGACTTACTACTTTGTACACTTTTTTACTATTTTTATTAATTTCTGTGGTGGTTTTTTTTCAGAAGTACGTAGAGTACAACTTGCTTGTTCATATTTTCAAACTCTTATGAGTATATTTCTAAGCTTTCTTGCATCTCAAAGGAGATGTCAGTATATACTATAAGGCTGTTATATGGTAACCAGTTTAGCAGTTGTTATCTTTGCAAAATTACTTTTCTGACATTATTTTAAGATTTTCCAACCCATGGCACAAAAATCAACATAATAGAGAGCATTGAACACTTTATGGGGTGTGTGTGAATGAGTGTCTGGGAAAGGTCAGGCTTCCACAAGGCAGACCAGGCACCAGTGGAGTAGGAGAAATATGCTCTTTCTTTCATCTTGACCATCATGTTCTTGAAGAGCTCCTTTTAAACATTGTCAAGGCTATGTCGATATAGAAGACATTTCTCTAGGTGCTGCACTGTCTCCCAAATTTTTCTTCTTGTGTGCTGATACTCCACTGCCTTCCTCTGTTGGCGCTTTTCTTGTGCTTCAGCTACAGACTCTCCGTCTGTGTCTGTCTTGCGAACAATGGACAAAGACTGTTCTGTGCTCCTGACCTCCAATGACATGGCACGGCCTGCCTTCACACACACTTCATCTAGCTTCTCTCCAAAGAAAACCAGGATGAAAATATCCAAACTGCTCATGGGAAACAGACACAGACTTATGCTGTCTCCTGAATTGTGCCCAGGTATTGTCTGGACAATGCTGAATGGCACAAGGCAAAACAGTGGCAGGGAGCATGGCAACTGTTAAATAACATAGATATTGACGTGCTCATGCTCCAGCTTGCTCCCTGCTCATGAATTTTTAGACTATTTACTAGCAGAGACATAACCTTTCAGGCTGGGATGAACTTTTATTTTTGTTGGTGAAACGCTGTTAACCCAGCAGGTTCTTTGTTACTGACAAAACCTCTTTGGAATGATGGAAATAGTATCCTATTACTATAGTACACTTCTGATTTTTCTGGGAAACTTAGCTTGTGAAACCAGAGTAAGATGAAATGGAGTTTGTACCAATTTTTTTCTGCATCTAAAATTATTAGTATTTTTCTTTCTGTAAGCTGAAACAAAAAGACTTGGAGTCTTCTGAGGAAAACTACTAAAAATGCCCATAATACCTTCTTTTCTACTGGAAAACAGAGAATCGTTTTTCTTTCTGAGTACCATCGAAAGTGTGGCTGTCCACACAGCCCCTGTCAAGAAATAATATGGATGATCTAAGAGAAAGAAAAGCAAATCAGGAAACTGCCTGCAGAGATAAGAGGGAGGAGGATTTAAAAGGATAGTGTTTCCATAAATCAAGGCAACTGGTGACAGCTTTAAAGTAAGGGTCAAAAACATTGCGAGAGGTGTCACTTGGATAAGAAGTTAATCCAAGTTTCCACCTCTCTGCTTTTAGTGCTTGTTCAAGTGGAAGTTAAAGATCCCATGGCATTATTTCAGGATCATAAGAGATTAATATCCTGCCTAAATTCTCTCTTTCAGGATCATCAGAGACCTCTGCACCAGTATCAATACACACAGATTTATGCGATTGCTATAAACAAAGGAACACATTTGTCTGCATACCATTGCTACAGTTTATTCAACTTGTTTGCATAGCAGCAGAGAATGTTAAATCTGTAGAAGAATGGTGGGTAGTATACATAGCAAAACCCATCAGGACGAGTTTGTAATGAGAAACAGAGGGGAAAAAAAATTAAAACTGTCTATCACAAAGGATTCCAAGCAACCATGAAAACTGGGCATCAGAGCACTCCAATACCAACTGACCAAATAAGAGGTTTTGCACAAATTTCTCAAAATTTCTTGCAAATAAATTCAGTTGATAGGTTTTGAAATGGAAAGTATATGAGATAATTGGCCTGAAGAGGATAGAATTGTTGCTTGTGTTTCAATGAAGCATAAGTCATACATCCACGCTACTCCCACACAATAGGTAGGAGCTGTGATATAAAAATGTAAAAAAAACCCTCTTCAAACTAATCTGAAGAGAGCAAACATCTAGTTTAGGTATGACCCAATCCTTATTCAGCCTTCTCTAGTTTTCCTGGAAGTCAGTCAAGTTGCTAAAGAGCTTTAATGAGTAAGCAATCTATCAAGAGAGCTATTTCTGAAAGTAGATATTATTTTGTTTAATAAAAAGAAGAAGGGATTATGTGCTAATGTTGTTTACATAAATAATTTCTGCGGATATATACAAACTAGCTAGTGAAGCATGGTGCTCAGGAATGGGAAACTGAAGGCAGTGCTAATATGATTTTATTTCTGTAATGTTGCCATGAGTCTTACTCTTCTATTTTGATTATCCAAATGGAAAAGGGGAGGAAAAAAGGTCAGGGAAGTGAAATTTTTCAGTATTAATAGCAAAAAGGAAATTAACTCAAAGGCATGCAACAGCTGGAAAAATTGAAAATTCTGAGTGTAACTTTCCACTTACACCAGTTTTACACCAGTAGAACTAACTTCATGGGATCAGGCTGTTGGACAGGTCTCAGGGCACCCTTCCCAGAATGATGATGAAGTGGAAAGGAGTTTCTTTAGGTGGTTGAGTTCCTGTCTAAATGACTATTTGAATACTAAAGAGATTTTGCTCTAATTGTACTGCAGATTATCTGCAGTCTTGCATAGAAGCCTTTATTATTCAAATCTGAATATAATAAACCTTTTTGGAAGACTCTTTTGACCTCCATTAAGTTAATTCTGACATATCCCGATGGAGTGAAAACAGTTCTTGCTAAGGGGAATAATGTTGCAGGTGGAAGGAGGAATTTAAGTAGCTGCCTTAAGGGAACACACAAGCTGGAGAGGTTACGATAGGGGGAAAAAATTGTGTATGCCAATTCGCACAATCCCTGGGGTGGCAACAAGAAGATTTGCATCTGTGGGAGATGATTTCAGTTTTAAATTGAAACACATGTGTTAGTGAGACTGAAGCAAACTGACAGTATCTTTTTAATGGAATTGGAAATTATGAGCAGCAAGAATGGCATGACCCTACAGAGCACTAGTGTATAATCTATTTATAGAGATAACAATCAAGGAAGAAGAGATAACATAAAAACAGCAGGGTTTCTTCCTAGGTAACAAGCAAATAAAGGGGAAAAAAGGTTTCCTGATTGATGCTTCAATGATTCCCCAGATTATGGTAACTGTCTTTGCTTTGATGGCTAATTTCTGGAGGACACTGAGAGGTTGCTTTTCTGAAAAGGTGTTGAGGTGGTGAAAAGCTTAAACATTTAAGAAGTGTTCAACTGCAGTCATGACAACTAGATGTAGATTCAATACTCCAATTAACTAGTCTATGATTTATTACACCGCTGAAGCTATCAGGATTAATTCAGCAAAATCGCAGAAAACGGTCAAAAAGGTCATTACCGATGCACTGAATGTTGAGTCATTTGAAAGACAAATTAAGCATATATTTTAAAATATGCAAATACCTACCATTAATAACACTTCTGAATTAATAACACCTCTGAATTATAATGGAAGATTATTAGTTTAATCAGGGAACCTTTACATTGTATGTAGATTGCAACAGTTTGCTGTTACATGAATATTGTAAAGGATCTTTAAAACAGTCATGGGCAGCATAGCTGTCTGTTTGGGAATTTGTTCAAGTTCTTGTGTTTGCAGTGAGTATCAGAGTGGCTACTGCCAACTCACTGCTGAGTGTAAATCCCCTGTAATTTCTTTAGTGTTATTTTGTGTTATGCAGGGTACAGGAAAGCAAGATTGTCAAAATGTCAGTAAGAGGCAAGAAAGAAAATATCACCTGTCCCTTCTAAAGAAATAAATTGCTTTCTATAGAAATATTGTATTAAAAAGTGACTCTTCACATAAATTACATTTATTTAAAAAGATTCATTGAGCGTTGATGAGCTATAGAAGATTTAATAAGATGTTTCATGTGTCTGAATAAGTGAAAATAAATAATGACAATCCCCGAATATAATTTTATTTGGGATAGAGCCAACTTACTGATCTGAGAAAAAATATTTTGTTTTGAAATGGGAGAAAGAGCTTTTTTGAGCATTGAACAAAGAAATCAATCATTCACAGTTAGCTCCAGATCTCAGAGCACTTTAAGCAAGAACCATAGTTCCCATATTGCACTTAGGGTGGCAAATTGACTTCATTGCAACTGCTCTGCAAGTCCAGGATCAGTGTGGGAACAGAGCTGGAACACGTTCGGTCTCCCCAGGAGGGTGAGGCCAAGCTGACTTAACCAAGCTACTTTCAGTGCATCAAGCTGTCTGTTCTCTATGACAGGGAGCTCTCTGTGGGTTAAGTTACCCAACCATGATTAAACTGCTTGCAGTTCGGAGATCTCCCCATGACATACCACAGATCACAGCATGAATTTCAGGTTTTACTTTTGAAACTTTGGCTTCAAATCACAGCCTGGTGCTCTGTCAGTCTTCCCATTCTGCTACTTTGTTGTATTTTGTCCAAACTTGGGTTCTTGGTCATGAAGCAACTACATTTCCAGGTTTTACACTTGAGTGTCTGCCTCCAAGTCTCTGTGTGTTCCTGTCTGACATCTAATAAGCACAAATCACTCCCGCTGTCCTGTGCAGGAGGACATTGGTCGGTGTGTCTCATGGGGCTGTTTGCATTTCTGGAAGATAGTCAGGCTTTGTGATGAGGGAAAGTTACAGTTTGCATCCCTCTTCATCAGGTGAGTGGGAATGGATGGCAGGTAGCTGTCATTTCTAATAATCAGGACTAAACATGATATAATCCGTGCCTGTATGAGAGCCCACATAATTGCTTTCATGCTCTGGGAGAAGATGTGGACTAGAGTTTGATTTCTGCCCTGCCCTAGGAGCAACTATGCTCTATGTCTTGCTCATTAGCAAATGAGCTCAATTCAAACTTCTTTCTTTTTTTTTTTTTTTAATAGCACCTTTTGTAAGATTTTATGCTATTCCTTCAGTTCCTATTTTCCGGGACAGTTTAAGTATGCTGGCTGCGTTGCTAAAGTCAAGTTTTGGTCTACTGGTATTTCTGTCCCTGGGGTAATTTGCTGGGTTACTCTTCTAGTGCCTGTGCTGTTACACTGTGGGGACTGAAAAGAGCCAGAACAAATGCAGGAAGATGTGCCAGCTCTTGGTACATGCTGAAAAATCCCGAAGCAACAACAACATTTGGCAGAAACAGAAACATTGTTAATACAGTAAGCCACTAAAATCTGTGTTTAATCATCAGAACGTCATCTCCCCACACTTGTAAGAGAATTTTCAAATGAGAAGGGAAACCAAAAGGCAAATTAAAGTGTCATACAGGCTAGGAACAAAATATGTGCTCAGAGGTTTAACTCCTTAGACCAGAACCTCTCTTCTTAAGCCACTTTTGTTTTACAAGTGGGAAACAGATCATGCTCGGATGCACGTGTTTTTATTAGAATGTGAGTGAAATTACCATATTTCAATTAAATCCCCAGACACCCACTAAACCGTGATTGTGTTGAAAGAATTAGAAAAAAATGGAGGTAGAAGTGACCTATTAATGTTACTTCTGCTGGTTGCTCAGCACCAAACTCTTCCCTACAGACTATTATCGAGTATTTTGGGTGGGATAGTGGAGTCACTGACAGCTCTAATGAAGACAGCTCTTTTTGCTGTGAGTAGAGAAATTTTCTCATCCACACTAACATACTGCCCCAGATTTCTGTGTATTTGTCTATAGGTCTAATTTGTAACTTCCCACCACACACCACTGAAAAGGAAGTTTCATACACAGAAATTGCTGCAATAACATAGGAATGTAAAATAGTCAGCAAGATACTGCCTTGTTTCTAATTTTCCTCTATTTCACAAGAGTGTTTTGGGGGATTATTGTTGGGGTTTTTTTGCTTTGTTCTTGCCAGGTTAGGTAGGTCGGTGTTGATATTAAGGTGTGCAGAACACATGGCAACTAGAGATATGAATGTGCCACTCTAAACAGAAATGTGCACCCTAGTTTTCCATCCCAGGTCAGCAACACCATGAACACAGCTTCTGATAATACAGTAATGATCTTATTTAGAAGCTTAGTCACATAGTCATCCAGGATTAATCAGTGTTGGTCACTGAAGACTGGTGAATTTAGAGCAACTGAGGATGACTTTTTAGTCATTGGCAGTGCAATGATTGCTTTCCACCGAAAAGTAGTGGGATAGTTGTGAAACGTTTGCCAGGTAGAATTGAAAAGAGTAAACAAAGTGCTATATGTGTAACCCTTCAGCCCGGCAGTTGTTTAAGTTTCTAGGGATCATTAATAAAAAATTATATTCCCCAATGAGGATCTGGGTAAAATTATAGTGAACTAGCTAGGTGCTTAATTAGCTGAATTTCAGTCATGCAATCAAGAAACCAAATAAACCATGTTTTGAAGGAGGACATAGAAATGAGCAACAATAAAACAAATAGGATAATATAAGATAAGAAGTAGCTCTTTGCCCAGAGTAGTTCCCAAAGCATTTGAAGTCTTCTCCTTTAATTTCTTGGGAAGACAACTGCTTGACCAACTGGCTGCTTCCCAGACACTCTGTATTAATGCTCCATTCACAATTTTCAATTTCCAGGGCTTTGACAACAGTCCTGAACTTTAGTAAGGACACATCTAAGTTTCAGCTGACCCAGAAATGTAAGATGCCATTCACTGTACTGAGCTGCTCTTGCTCTGCTAATCATCTTTATTTTCCAGTCATTTCTGCATTTTCCTGAGGGTCCAAGTAGGATGAAGGACCACACACAGTTCTTCCTGCTAGAAGGAGACTTAACAGTCTCTTCAGTGTTTCCTTATGGTTTGTGACTATTGCACCTCTAAACCACAAAATGTTTCCTTAAATTAGGTAACACCTCAGCCCAGGCATGCCTAAGCATAATTAGTTTGTTCAGGTTTTTACAGATTATTATTACAGTTATAATTTCTTCCAGGTTACAACAAGTTACTTGAACAGAAATGTTCCCAAACACCTTAGCGCAGAAAAATGCAAAGGGAATATTATTCAAACTTTCTCCTTAGACCCTTTAGTTTAGCTCCCATCTTCACCATTAGATTCCAACAGAGGGTTCCACCATGTTTGGGTTTCCTTTACTCTGAATGTGCTCTGTTGTTGGGTTGGGATTTTCTTACTTTTCAGGTTTCAAACACCAGAAGTGCATGTCTGGAAATATTAAGCATTATTACAAGGTAGACAGAAAGTGGTATATAGTAAATCACATTAAAGACATTAATCACATCAAAGATTTCCAGAAACAATGTCAGGCAGAAAATAAACATACCATGCCCATGCTCCTCAAAGATGAGCTTTTAGTTCCAAAATATAACAAACAAATGAGCAAGAACAAATTCTTGGCCAAATTCTATCTTCTTTTTTTTTTCCAAGGTTTCTGTGGTCTTGCTTAGTGAAAGCTGAGCTTTTGGGAAATGGAGTAAAAAAAGGAGAGAATATGGACCCTTACAAGCACCCAGGTCAGTTATAAAAATCAGACAGTAAGGGATAAATCTTGTTTTGTTACAGGAACAAGATTACTCTTTGGCTTCATTGAGTTTCCTTGGTATTAAAAAAAAAATCCAGTTCAGCCTTGATGTGAATAGTTGTCTCCCAAGTACGCACTTTGCTTTCCAAAAGCGTCATTGCGTATTTTTATATAATGTTAACATTTCCCTTGAATTGGACAAATGCACAAGAACGGAAAAGGTTTCATGCAAATGAAACTAAGAACACATGTTTTATTAACGCAAAAATTGTGCTGATCCATTTTGGTGCCAAAGGGGTCTCTCTACACCTGCTGTTATTTCCACCAAAACAAAGACCAGCCTTTCATCAGGTGGCCTGGACAGATTTCCATTTGGAACTGCTGTCTAACCAAGTCATTAGGCAGCAAAATACAACACTTTTGGCCTGAGCACACTCAGGTATGTTTTTTGACTGTGGAGCACAAAGCCAAAAACAAGGGTCAGCCAGTCTCTAGGCTATAAGCATGGAGGGCTACCAGCTACTGTTGTCCACTGCTAACTTGTATCAACACACCATTCACTTTCAGCTCAGTTCTCCTGGATTTTCTATATATTTGAATGTGGTTAGGTGGAAAGACTTTCCCTCTGCAGGGATATTTTGAACCACCAAAAGACTGGCAAAAGGAAAAATTAGCAGTGCAGATCCAGATTGTCTAAAATGTGTCTAAATTTAGGAATATACATGGAGACGTTTAAGTATTCAGTAGGCATCCCAGATCTCATAATGATCAACAGAGATTTCAGTAATACTGTTGACAGCACTCAGAAAAGCTATTGTGCTCCTTTTAGAGTAGACATCTGTGGCATGATTCATTCACCTGATATAAGCATCTAGTGCCATTCAGGACATGCTGGCATATCAAGTAGCACAGAACAAGAGGGAGATGTATGCTCATGCAGGATGATAGCTGGAGCCCAGGTGAGATACTGTAAAATAATTCAAATGGCATTGAACTCCTCTGTTTAGACAACCTGGCATTTGACCAGCTGTGATCTCTATTTTTTATTGGATTCGATTAATGTATCTAAATTTAAGTGTCTGACAACAATTGAAATACTCTTAGGTAGTCTGAGACTGTTGCACAGGACTGGAAGATACAGCAAAGTACAAGAGAGCCATGTCCTGCTCAATTGGCAAATGGAAGCCAGGCAGCTGCCATAAGGTATATCACCTTTTAAATTCAAAGTAAAAAATTGCCTTATTATCTGAGGTGATACAGTGCAACACTATCCTCGTTTAGCTCTTTGAAGTGATTGCAACGGTAAAGAAACTTCTGTGATTTCCATTCAGAAAACCTATCCATTAGACCCTTTTAAACTGAATTTCTGCTTACTATGATATATATTTTCCTTTCTACTTTGTTTGCTTGTTATACATAATGCAATGATTTTTTAAGATGCAAAAGTAATGGAAAATATCAAGATAATCATTCAGCATTCTAATTAAAAATAAATGCTGGTGAAATGTGGCAGATAACAGCTGACAGACTGACCATGAAAAAAATGCAAACATAGCCACGATCACAGACTATCTACAGTGAGATGGTGAACCTCATACAAAGGCCTATGAATTAAGCCTAAGAAAAGAAGTAGTTCTGGAATGAAATGAAAGAGCATGTTGTGCTACTTGTCTCCAATGTGATTAAGAAGGCTAATTTTACAAAGTTTCCTTTAATAGGTCATCACCAGTGTAAAGATAGATCTAAAAACATGAACCTTTGCTCAAGATTTAGTACTTGCAATAGCTGTAAGTCAGAATCGTCTGAAATCACTTTGTCTAATTATGAGAGATTGTGACAAGTTTAATTTATTCTAATATTAGCTATAAACCTGCAGTACAGTCAGATGATTCCATGAATATTCTTTGTTTTGCTGAAGCCCAATCACTTATTCTCTATTCTATTTTACAGTCTCATTACAAGGCAAACTTTTCTACTAAAGAACTGTGGCCAGTTACTGTACGATATAACTGCTCTGAGTGCTTCTACTTGCACAAAGTGTTGTTCACTGCAACAAATTCAGCTTTATTGGAATACTTTTCTATGTGTTTTAGCAGCTGCTGAGGTTATGTCCATGGTAGGAAAATGAACATGAAATTACAAATGGAAAGAAAAGAAATTGTCTGAAGTTCTCAGCTCTTTAAATGAAATGTTGTTTGGCATAGAAAACCTGCTGATGCTGTACATCCCATGCAATGCTTCTCCAATTCCCATTTGTTTGTTCCCATTTTACTGAGGTATTGTTTTTTTTTTGTTTATCTTAGATTGGATTGTATGGAGGTTTATCCATGTATCAGATAACAAAACTTAAGCTTGACCGGACAGAAAACAGTTATCCAAGCTCTAGTCATCACCACTGACTGAAAATAGTCTCCGAGTGAAAAGAACAGAATGGTTGTTTCAGGCAAATGAAACACAAAGCTATTAGCTTGTCTGTCTCTGCCAGAATTCAGAAGACCATACGAAACAATCTTAATTTAAGAAAGCAAGCTCTAGTTATGCAGTGACTGATAAGAGCATTGGTTGACTCTGGGGTTGTATAATAAGATAATTATGTGAGTTTTCATTGTAATACTTAGATTTAGAAGTATTAGAATTAGAATACTTAGAAGGAAACCAAGTCCTTCAGGTGTTAGTATTCATAGATCATACTCGCTTGTCTGTGAACTGATAACATTTAATATTAAAGTAAATTAATTGAAGTTTTCTAAAGCCTCTGCACTCAGGGAAACATCATGGAAAAATTGTCTGCCTTTATGTTTTAAAGACAATTTCAGCACTATTCAGGCTACAGAAATGCTAATAAGTAGCTCTGTATACATACACATTTCTATCTCTTGTCTGATACCTTCATTAGGAATAATCAGCCTAAACTCATTTTATGACCTTAGGACTGTACTCAATGGACAATATTGTAATGGGGAACTTGAATCACCTTGTAGACATGTCACCACACAGAGGGAGTCTAGACTGCAGTATCTATAGAATTCCACTATGTACGTGAGGTGATCAAGGTAAATTTTGTTACCTCCACTCTGGAACAGTGGAATTGCTTATGCAGTGACTGATAAGAGCATTGGTTGACTCTGGGGTTGTATAATAAGATAATTATGTGAGTTTTCATTGTAATACTTAGATTTAGAAGTATTAGAATTAGAATACTTAGAAGGAAACCAAGTCCTTCAGGTGTTAGTATTCATAGATCATACTCGCTTGTCTGTGAACTGATAACATTTAATATTAAAGTAAATTAATTGAAGTTTTCTAAAGCCTCTGCACTCAGGGAAACATCATGGAAAAATTGTCTGCCTTTATGTTTTAAAGACAATTTCAGCACTATTCAGGCTACAGAAATGCTAATAAGTAGCTCTGTATACATACACATTTCTATCTCTTGTCTGATACCTTCATTAGGAATAATCAGCCTAAACTCATTTTATGACCTTAGGACTGTACTCAATGGACAATATTGTAATGGGGAACTTGAATCACCTTGTAGACATGTCACCACACAGAGGGAGTCTAGACTGCAGTATCTATAGAATTCCACTATGTACGTGAGGTGATCAAGGTAAATTTTGTTACCTCCACTCTGGAATTCAGGCTTTCTCAGCTCTAAATAAAAACCCTCACACTTGATGCTCTCAAAACCCACTAATTATTTTCATTTATGGCATAGAATATTAAAGTACTGATTTTACTGTGAGTGAATCTTTGGGTGAAGATTCATTCCTGTAGGGTTGTGTATGGAGGCAATGGTCTACTATGGGTCACTGAGTTGCCAATGCCTAATATTTTGAAATACTAACCTAAATGTAGAGAAAAATATAGAAGTGTGAAAGTCGTCAGGACATAGCAAAAGTAGGTTATTCTCTCACTCATAAAAGAGAAACTGTATCAATGCTATTGAGCAAAACATTTAGATAACGACAGACTCTTAAGTGCAGAAAAGGAAAAGCAAGCTGTTAAATGGCTTACACATAGATTTCAATTAATGTGACCTTTGTAGGGCTTAATAGGTCAGGCTTTTCTCATTAACTTCTGTAACATTTTGTTCTTGCAGCAGAGTATTCAAACTACTGAGTTACTGCTGGCTATACCTGAAGAGGCATTACCATTTTTTATTCCAAACATTTAAATAACCTCTGTAATGGGTCATTTGTTAGCTTACTACTCAGATATCAGCCTTTTCCATGCTCTAGTTATAATGAGCAAGGATTTGTTTTCCAAGCTTTTACTGGGCCTTTGCTATGTAAAAATCTTGTGAGGAACACAGTGTCAGAGGCATGCACTTTCCAAACTACCCATGACAAACATGCTTGATCACATCATGTGGAAAAAAAGACATTTTGTTGCTTTTAGAATTATTTTGTTGGAATAAAGGGTTAGCTTTTCAGTAAAGGAGGGAAGCATTTTGTCTCTTATTACTTCTTCTGTTAAGAAAAATTCAGCTCTTTCAGAACATTGAATTGTTCATTTAAGCCTGCTTTTTGCATTCTTGAAGAAGTGCCAAATGGACATCTCAGAGCCTGAAATACTCTGTTTATCCACAGTGCATACAAAAGCTTCACAGGCCTCCTCAGCCACATGCCTCTGACTTGAGCCCTCCTCCCCTGTAGTTTCTGGACTGACTGAAAGCATTTTGGATGTCAATGGCAGACTATCTGTGGTATCTTAATACCAGCCTCCTGAGAATTTACTCGGTGTGTTGGGCTAACTTATGTCAATGTGAAGCCAAGTTGGCTACACTGATCCTGTTATTGGAACTATTTAATTTAGGGTGTGTGGTGGTGTATCTAAATCGGCACTTCAAAGAAAAAAGTTCCATGACTCATTATAATGTCTGCCATTACAGTATTAGAATATTTTATTGTTTTTAAACAAAATAGAGACACGCAGAGAGTGTGAGATGTCAATACTACTAAACCTAGAACCTGAAATATCAGCAAGGTAGGCCATGGTTGCTTTTATAGTTAGAAGAGGATAAGTTCCTCGAATCTCCTCAATCTCAGAGGTCTTTTATCCAAATTCATTACTTTCTACATATGGAACTGTGATAGTTTTCCTGAAGTTCCCGAGTAGCTAAAAGTTTAATTAATTCTGTAGACGATGAAACAACCTAGCCACATGTACCCAAATTCCTGACTAGTGGTCCAAGTTCTACCCATGTTCTAAAAGCATTGTAGAAAAAAATTGTTCCATTGTCCAGCCTGGTGAAAAAAAAGGATTGTAAAACTCCCCCACATGGATGCAGTGAAGAGATAGGAATATTTCTAAATGGTTCTGTAAATGCCAAGTATTATCAATGTCCTTAATAGTCACTTCTGCTTATTACAGTAAAAGCACATCTAGTTATATGCATTAAGCAGAAAAAGGTCTTTAGCCTGTAAGAGAATATTGTTCAGTCACTGAACCTTTCCTCTGAGGCTTTTAAAGTGCTTGGGCCACACTAAGACCCTTAACCTTTTGCACTGATGGTTATATGAGCATTGTCCTAAGTGATTAAGGCTCACAATGATGCAGGGAAAGGTACAAGTAGCATCTGACAGATCAGAAGAGAAAAAGCCTGAGTCTGAGGAAGTTCCTTATCACCCAGCTCACAGTCCTTGTCTGAACACAGACATCGCGTGCCAAGCACCATATTCTCAAAAGAGGTCTGCTTTAGAAGTATCCTAGTCAAGTAATACATTGTGGGGTGCTTTTTTTTCTTTTCTTTTTCTGTTTCCAAGTGGTTATTATACACTTGAGACTCAGTGCAGTTTATGGAGGAACACAAAGCAAGACCAAATGAAGTAAGAAAGAAGCTTTCCTCATTTCCTCCTACTTTCACATACAGGTAAACTGGCTGGGATGTTACCTTGCAGACCAGACCTGCATTTCCAAGGAAATACACTAAGATGTTGGGTACGATGTGCCTTTTTATTTACACAAGGCATCTTCAATCCCACATTGTACAGGGCAACCTATTGAACATTGCATTGAATATTAGACATCATGGACATTCGGAACCTATTTCGCCTTCAATATTTGAAATTTTGCTCTGTGCCACACCAATATAAATAGGATCTTTGCCACAATTTATAGCAAAGTAACAAAGAACAAATTTGTTCATGTTGATTAGAAATTCTATTAGTGGCTGAAAGAATGTCTAGAAATGAAAACGCTTCTTGATTCAGAAAGCAACACAGTCATGATGTGTTAGACCCTCAAATATATTACAAATGCAATCAAACTGTAGCATTTTTATTTTGTTTTGTTTTGGTTTTTTGGAGAACTCTTCTATTCTGTTTTAATATTTCCTACAAGAACTTTTGTAAGAAAGCAGAACATGCAAACTGTGGACTTGAACATGCTTGGATGATAAAACAGATACTACTCAAGACGTCTTTTGTGGGAAATATTTTAATACATTGGACTTTAGGCTGTTTTAAATGCATGTGTGGAACTTTGTTTATTCTTTTGTGGGTAATAACTTGAGAGGTGGATGATGATTTCAGACCCATATCAACCCAGAAATCCAAAGCAGTTGTCTTCTGCATAAGAGAGAAGGAAATGATGACCAACGCCAAGTCTTTGGGGCTAGACTGAGTAAGGTGGAGACCAAGCCCACTTGCCCTGTTTGGGAATCTTTGGGTTAATTTCAATGAATATGAGAGGACTTGGACAGTTTACCCTCAGGCCCATCTTAACAACATAAAATAGAATCAGTTTCCATGAATAAAAACCAGTTATTTCAAATACCAGCAAGACAGATCAAATATATACTGTAGGCCCTGTAGAAATTGTAGAGAGTATTAATGCTATGTGAGCACTGACTGAGTATTTGGCAGTGACATGGGAAACAGTCATGTGTGTCTTTCATTAGTTAGATTACAATTCAGTCGTAGCAAAATTATGGTTCAGTTCATAAACTATGGAAATCAGTTTAAACACAGTAATTTAAACTCTGGTGTTTAAATTTTGTTCAAAACAAAATTAGAAATTCTCAGTTGTGGGATTTTTGTTTCTCAGTGCATGTGTTGCCATGGTTACACATCACATTATTCACATGGCTTCTTGGGAATTAGCTATCAATAACAAATTGTTCCATCTCCACCACCTTTCATGGCCATCCCAGGCTGGGACTGACTCTGATCCTCCTCCCTGATCTGGATCCTGAGCCTCACCTGCAGGCCAATGTCCCAGACTGGCCTCATCTTGTCCTCATCGCCATGGAGGTGTCTGATGCCCAAGTCTGGGGCTGCCCCAGCTGCTCCCTGGCCTGCTCTGCTCCTGACTGAGAGGAGCTGCCCCTGGCTGAGATTTTCTGTCCTGCCACCCTGAGGATCCTCCTCATCTCCTCTGTCCCATAGGAAGCAGCTGGCCCTCAATCCTCCATGACACATCCAGTTTCCTTAGCAGTGTTTTCCAGGCCTTTGCAATCTTTTGTTCACTATGTTTTTGCTGAATTTCTTTTCATGGAAATATTTGTGGACCACCTTTTTGAAGCGTTTTTCCCATCATCTGTGAGCAGGTGATAAGAAGTAATTCTGATGCTGTCACTACCATCATAGCTCACCTGGATTGTAGCTTTTGGAGTAAACGTAATGGCCTAGTTTACTTCTATAACATGGTCATTTTTACTACCTCCTTAAATCAAGAAATGCAGGAATTTTATAATACTGCATTGATGAGATATTCTGATGCTCTGGAAGTCTCTGAGTGCCCTGAATCCATCTCAGCAAAAAAATTTTTCCCAGATACAAATCTGCATAGTAACAAAGTGCTTATGTCCTATTGCCACATAAGTGAAGGGTCTATAGCAATGATACCTGCCAGCAGGTTGTAATCGTTTTCATCACCACCTCTAGATATTTCATATTCTATGGTATATGCTCAATGTATCAGCCTTTCACATGGCATTTGTCCTTCACATGGAATCCCCATATTCAAGTCATACTCCTGTTTTTTTAATTCTCCAATCAGAGTTCTTCTGTGCTCTGAGCTCCGCCAGCCTCTACTTCCATTTACACAGGATGGACTTCACCTTGTTGAATTCAGCTCCTGTACATCTTCACCTACCTAACACGTTTCTGCCTTTGTTTCCATTCTAGACTTCCAGCTTTAGTGCTTTTCAATACTAAGAGCAGTTCAAGCTTTATTTTCCTGAGATAGTGTAGTTCAAAGTCATGAACTGGCTAATACTACCTAGGAGCAATTCCTGTTTCTTTCAGACCCTAAAGCAAGCACTGACTTTAGCAAGAAGCATACCATATCTTTTGGTCCTCTATAGACTTTACAACAAAATTACTTGCAACACTGATTTATTTGGATTTTTTTGCTTGAGCGTGTATCATGTACTTCCCCAGATTGATCTAATCAGTTTGAATTCTGGACTTAATATGAAGACAAGTTGTGTTCCAGCTAAGAAAAACAGTAAGGTTCTTAATTATAAAATTGGAAATAACCTACAAAAGACATTGATATAAATAAGGAAACAATCTAAAAATTAGTCTTATTCTAGCTGTCACATGGAAGGGTATTTCACAACTAGTGAACTGAGGAGCTGTTGAATGAATTAATTCTTTTAGAGTATTTTTGCCTTTCAGTTACACTTGAGGATTTTCTGCTGAATGCTGACAAAGTTTCGACCCATGTCTTAGGAATACTTTTATTTCTCTACTGTTTGAGAGCCCTGGGAATATCATGGCCTTTTTTCTAGCTGCTTGCTGTCTATCAGAATGCAAGAGGAATGCTCTTAAGCTTATTTGAGAATAAATCTCTTGAGGTACAGAAGGATCATGGAGTGCTGATTCTTCTATCTTGTTTGCCTTTTCTCTCAGGAAATCAGCTGAATTGCAGTAATAAAAATGAATTACAGTAGTAAACCTCCAATGTACCATTTTGTAAGCAACATATCATGAGAGGTATTTGGCACAAGCAGCCATTTTATTCCTGGTTTACTGGCATATTATAGAGACTACATCTAATACATTTATACACTTTTGGGTCCAGGTCACTGTGTCACAGCCCTATTCAGGGAAGAACTTAAGCATTTGTATAATATAAATCATGTGCTTCGGTCCCACAGGTGCCAATGGAAATTAAGCAACTATTTCAGCACTTTCTTGAACAGAGATTTACTCTTAAACAACATTCCTAAAATAAAATATTCTCCTTTACTCTAGGCAAGGCTGAAATAAACTAAAATGAAACTCTTTTCATACAGGGTTTTGGTTGTTTTTTGTTGTATGTTTGAGTTTGTTTGTTTGTTTTTTTAAAGATGCTTTTTTATACTACCTCAAAGTTTCCTATTCATTAAATGTGTTTGTCAACAATCGTGCAAATAATCAAATTTACTTAGAGCCTCTGACACGTAACTGCAGTAATTTATTCAGAGATGGATCTGGCAAGCTTTCACTGAAATATTGGCACCTTCACTTCTGAAGAACATTGATTATCGACACATAGCAAAGACACTTCAATTAGTGTCATCCAGTGAAGATAAAACAGGTGTATACCTAAGTGCCATAATAGTGTAGCCAAGGTCTCCAAGTCAGACACTCTTCAACACCTTGCACATCCTCTTACCACTCCTTTTTGCTTTAAAAACCTGAGGCTTCTGTAGTTCAACCCTAGTCCGTGCTCAAGCCTGTCTCCAAACTTGTCCCAACTCCACTTGCAAACCCAGCTAATCTGCTGTGAGAGGTTAGGTCAGAGAGCATTTCTGTCTCTACTTACCTTTCCAAACTTGCTCCTTTGATAGTATGCAGGATGCACTCAGTGCTGCAGAACACAGCAAGAGTAAGGTCCCAGAAAGAGGAACCCAACAATTCTCTAGTCTTCACCTTATAGCTTTCTGTGTTCGGCTTCCTCTTTCTACTAATGTCCCTCTTCCTCCCCCTCTTCTCTCTTAGCTCTCTCCCTCTCTCCTTCTCCCCCTTTCTCCTCTCAAACTTAGGGATCTTTTCCTATGAGGAACTGTTTTTCTTATTCTTAAGAAACAAGAAGCACAAAGCTGGTATTCTCCTGTCACGTCACCTTTTTAATCAAAAAATCTTTCAAGAACATAAAAATTAAGGGGAAATGAACTATGTTTCCAACCAGAAGCCAGAATTAATTCAAGATCTGTATTGGAGAACTAGGTGGTTCTTATTTCATTTCCAGCCTAACCAGGAGCCTGGGTCTCATTTCAGAGCTGGTAATTTCTAATGCTGTTGGAAAAAACAGACAGCCTGCTGTTCCCAGTCATCTTTATAATATTTTCCAGCACTGGAAATTGTTGACTAGCATGGCCTTTGAACAAAAACATTCACTATACTAAATTTGGACTACAGTCTTGTAACAAGTGTGTTTTAAAAGAGAATTACTAGATCAGTACCAGTTTAACCACCAGCTGGATCAGAATAAGTCTTCCTTAATAGTCTTTCAGAAAGACTGGAAGTCTTCCTTCTCTTCTGAAGGGGAAGATAGAGGCAATTAGGAGGCTGGAGCACCTCTCCTATGCAGACAGACTGGGAGAGTTGGGTTTGTTCAGCCTGGAGAAGCAAAGGCTCTGGGGAGACCTCATAGCAACTTTCCAGTATGTGAAGGGGGACTACAAGGAAGCTAGAGCTGAACTTTTTGCAAGGGTATGTAGTGATAGGATGAGGTGTAATGGCTTCAAATTGGAAGAGGGTAGATTTAGATTAGATATCAGGAAGACATTTTTCATTATGAGGGTGGTGAGACACTGGAACAGGTTGCCCAGAAAAGTTGTGGATGTCCCATCCCTGGAAGTGTTCAAGACCGGTATGGGTCTTTGAGCAACCTGGTTCAGTGGGAGGTGTCCCTGCCCATGGCAAGGGGGTTTGGAACTAGATGATCTTTAAGGTGTCTTCCAACTCTAACCATTCTATGACTTGTCCAGCTGGTACGTTTTATCCCTACATGGGGTCAGTGTTATAACTGTGAGTATATCAGAGGATCACTAAGAGCACCCACAGGAGTGTCTGCTCTAACATGACTCAGTTTCAGGACCTTAGAGGTCTCAGTTCTGTACAATTTATATGATGTGAGCATTGGATGCTGTAGGTAAAAGCACAGGCAATAGAGAACAACCAAAACCACTTTAGATGCCTAAGCCTAGGATACTGAGCTGATCTTTATGTGTCTCTTTAAAGGTGAATTGAACTGTTCAGTAAATTCTATTGATAGTGTTGACTATATTGCTACTAAATAAAAAAGGAAATTAAATACCTATTCCACATGTAAGTGTCTTTTATATCAGTACATTAATCTTGATTTAAATGCCATTATAAGTCTGCTTTTAGAAAGCACTATGGTGTTTGCATTTTATGAAGAGTAGAGGCACATGAACCCATATCACCAAAGGTTGAAAAATAAATTTGTGGATGAAACAGATATACATAGGCAAGCAAGGGCTTCTAATGAAATTAGATAATATTGGTCAATCTGGTGATCACTAGCAGTGGTCAATGGTCTTACCTTGATGTTTGCTTGCTTAGTTGTAAGCAGCCCAAGGAACAACTTTAAGGAATGATTTGAAAGTAAAAGAGATGGTCTTGTGGATGTGGCATGAGAGGCAGCATGAGAAGGAATATGAATATGTTCTTTCTGAAGTTGAACAAGTAATCATGTTTTGACAGGTTGGGAAGGAAAGTATTTCCGTACTTGTAAGGTTGACATTCCACTAAACAGAGCTACAAAAAGAAGTCTTAAAAAAACCCCTACAGCTTTCTAAAATGCACACATTCCAATCAGGCCTCTTCCATGGGATTTCTGGTATAAAACTGGTGATTATAATGGAATTTCAGAAACAACTTGTAGGGCTCCCAAAACACAGGGAGGAGTCCCTCCCAGGGCTGGAATATTAAATTGGCTGGAAGAGTTGTTGGCTTTACAAAACATCCAGGACCATATTGTGATCATAATGCGATTTTCTTACATTTTTTAAAGATTTACATGAGAGCTCTGCAGGGATACAGGCCACTTATCAGATAACTCACAGAAAAATAACTTGTTTAGTGTGACAGGCTTTCTCTGAGGCTGCCAGATACATTCCGTGAGCACATGTAGTCTAACTTTTAAAAATGCAGTTTCTTAAAACATCAGCAGCTGACAACTATGTAAAATGTCATTGCATTATGGAAAATATAGCTGTACATTTATTGGAATCATTTATTTGTACTGAGATCTATGTTTAAAACACAAAGAATCAAGTTTCATTTAATGCTCTCATTGCATTTGTGGAGCTCCATGGAAAGAATACAAAGTGAAACTAATTCTAACAAGTCAGTCTAATAGAATGAACTCTATCTAGAGTATACTTTATTCCAATTCAGCTGTTAACAACCCTACCCTGCAGCCTCAGGTGTGAATTTTAATACTATGATGAATCTTTGTGGGAAAAGAGACTCCTTGACACTGAAGTTGTTTATACACTTTCAGGATGTTCATGGTTCATGTATGGATTCAACGCCTCCACAGTTCTGAATTATGAAATAATCGCTGCAGATTACTGTAACTGTAACAGATTGCATCTATTCATGTAAATTCTTCCATAGACTGCCAAGAAGGCTCATGTTGAACTGCAATATATTTAAAGGAAAAAACAGCATGGTGGTAATTGCATATAGGAAGCCAACACGTTTCCTTAATAAAGTACCATCTTTCATGAATACCCAACATCAACCACTGAATTTTCTTGAAACAGATCATTTTTTTCCTTTCCATTTAGACACAAGAGTGGTGTATCAGCACCAATGAGATTCTGCTGGGAGCAGATAAGTCTGTTGACTGTTGAACAATGAAAACCCCTCCTCATTTCTCATTCAAAATAGACCCTTGTGTGTACGCCAAACTGGTAATATCAGAAGGAAATATATAAATGTATTTTCCTTTCAGTCACTACGATTTGAAGGCCCAGAAACTGAAATATTTCTTTTTTTTTCTTCAGAACTGGTTGTAAAATTCAAAAAACAATATTAACTCAGGAATGGCTCAATTAAACTGAGATTGTTTTGAAGCATTTCCAGTTCAATAACCATTTTACTAACTCCAAGAAAGGGTTAAGTGGATTTTTCCATAGAGACCTACAATTCTAGCCTCCCCATCCCTGTAAAAAACAGTCAAGCCACAGCCTCCTTGCTCTCACTTGGAAAAGAGATTCATCTGGGCAGTGGTAATCCCTGAATCTGTGAAGTCCCAGACCTGTACCTGGACTAAACTCTTAGATTTATAGTGAGGGGTCTGGTGGCCTTGAACCTGAATTTTCAGGAGCAGAACTAGCATTTACTCAGTCTTTCATGATCTTTCATGATTTCACTCTCTTCAGGGATGATTTTCCTTGAAAAGAGATGCAACTGTGCAGTGAAATACTCAGTTTTGGGCAACTGTACAACCATTAGTTTTAATGAAACTTCAAAAACATGTTTCCCTGTACACCAGGGTTTTGTGAATAAGGAGGAAAAACAAAACACAGAAATGAACACTGTGGAATTTCTGATCCATCCAATACTTTGAAAGTGTGTGATTTTGATCCAGTCAGACTAAATCCATTCTTGCAGGAAAATATAACTTCACAGAAACTGGACTGTCTGCCTTTTGTCAGTGCTAGTGTTCTTTGTTGACATCTTCAAAAATCATGTTGGTTTGGAATGGGAAATAATTGTTCTAACCAGTTTATGAAGTTGTTGCTGAGGGAAATAAAGATGAACTTTTCCATACTCCTGAAAGAAATGTTTCATACTCCTGAATGTTCTGGATGCCTCTAGATCTAACAGCTCAATAACTCGATATGCAGATTTAGGCACATTCACAATAATATCTACATATTTACACTTATCCTGTTTGAGATATGAGGCAATACAAATCAGTTTAGAGATCTTCACAACTAATTTATAACCTTATAACTTGAGGTGGGCTAATGATATCGATTATTGTCCAGACAACAACTTGAGTTAGGTGGCAGACAGCAATTAGCTAAACTGTGATAATTCAATCCTGTAGTTTTAATATTGGATAAACAACATATATGTAATTTCATTTTTGTCTTTCTCTTTCTTTGTTCCTCATGTACTTGAATTAATTTAATTTTTCCCTTACCTTGTGTTACACACCTGAAAATGTGCAGTTTCAGAGGCAGTGGTTTAATTGCTACTGGATCTAGTCTTCATACATCCATCGGCTTTGCTTGAAACAAGACTTGATGTGTATTATCTCCTTAATGGAGGTAAATTATACTTCAGAATGATAGTAGTTCTATTTTTATTAAAGTTTCTTCTGGTTTTGTTTTGTTTTTTTTTTTCACGTTTTCTAAGGCTTTTCGGCATATAAATTAAAGTTTGCTGTTAGACACACTTTCTAAACCAAACACTATCTTATTTTCTTATCACATTTGGAAATGAGTCATTTTTCCACACCTCCTTTCTCCCCTACCCTACAGAAATGAACTTCTTATCACTTAAAAATACATACCGTTTTCGTGAGGTGAGATAAGTGTTCTCACATTCATGAAACTCTCTCCAAGCTATTGGGGCTATCTTTAGATCAAATATAACAAAACTTTTGGTTTGAATCCAAGAACTGTCAATTATCAGCAACTCTAAAAGGCCCAGAAAACACCACTTGGCCTTCTCTTGCTTGTGATTTTCTCTTTATTCATCCTATTGTGTTATTAGTTTCTTTTCCCTTTCTGACCAACATTCTCTCTCTCTTCAGTTTAAGTCTTCTACGTATCATTTTCTTCTTTTAGTACTTTAAGGAATTCAGTCCTTTTTGAACCCTACTCCTACTTTCTTTTTTCATTACCACATCAGGCAGAACTCCTGTAATCACTTAACATTTCTTTCACTGTTGATTGTTGAGTCCAGCCTTTTTTATTGACAAAAAGTGAACTTCTTTCTCATTAGCATTCATGCCAGGTGTCATTGCCCCCTCATTAAGTCTGTAATCAGCACACACAAACCTGTGCCCCTGCAAGTGCAACTGGAATCCCTAGTCAGAGCAAATAAATTTATCATTATAGCCCTAAGATTATTATTTTTAAACTCCTGTTGTGAACTAAATAGAGCTTTTCAATAGCTGGACAGATTTGGAGAAGAGGCTTCAGGAATGTTTCTTCAATCACTTCAGTGCTATGTGTAAGTTCCTAATCACATCTCACAATGAAAGTATAAATGCTTGTGCTAGAATTTCTGCAACAGACATCAATAGCTGAGTTTGCAAACGTCAATAGACAGAAATAAGCATTTCCAGGGTGTGATACACTTGACCTATTTTTTGACATCTATTTTAAGATGTGATGAAATACATTCCTCTGCTAACTAACTCTGCTGCTTGCAGAGAGTCTCCGGTGACCAACCACAGATTTTGATTCCTAGGTTTTTTCATTTATGTCATATACTTCAATTCTGCATTAATAATTTGAATCCTTAAACTCAAAGCATACAAAGGCAACATCAAATAAACTATTATTTTAAGACATATTAAGAAGAAATGAAAGCATTTAGAATTTACCAAGAACAGGTAGGTATCAATAATATTAATGAATTAGTGGAATCAGCCCAGTGTAAAATCCAGAGCTTAAACACTAAGTTTCAGAATGATCAGCCAACTTATTAAAAAATTGGTAGCTTTTCAAGCCGAACAAAATTCCAGGATTTATTCAGAAGATCCATTGTATTAAACCCCTGACTAATATCTAATAGACACGATCTTCTTTCATTATATCAAAGAAAAAAACTATTTATTCCCTACAAGTCTGTTTTCATTTGACATATAGAATATTCCTTTCAGAACTCTATTGATTAGTCTAATGTCAAAAAATGAAGAATGGTTTGGATGAACATTTCCTGTCTTCTATTCTCAAACAATGAATTATTTATTTGTGCATGAGTGAAATTATAAGGTCTGAAATAAATATTTATATCGGCATAAGGCTTTTACAAATATCTTCTTGGCAGATAGGATTTGCAAAAAACATTTATTTAAATTAAGCCATCGGACTAGACACAGGCCAAGTTTAAATTGTATTTTACATTTTCATTTCTCTGGGTCTGATACTGGTAATGTAAAGCTGATGGACTGTAACAGATGACCTTTTTTGATTTCCTTCTTTCTCATCAACCATGTTTTTCTAATTACAGTTCCCACCAAAGCTTGTATTTCAATAGATCTACCTTTAGCCATATGAACTATAAAATATTTCGTTAATTTTAAAAGAAAGGTTTTAAAATGCTTGTACACTTCAATTTAACATAAATCTAGAAGCATTGCATGAGATGATAGAATGAATATCATGGCTCATTAACTTGGGCTGATAACACTTACAGGACTATAAAGTTTTGTCTTGAACGGTAAACAAGTATTTCAATTTGTTAGACTTCCAAGATAGCAATGAAATTTCCGTTCAGATTTATATTTCCTTTTTAATGTGAGATTAGATAGCCCATTTCCACTACAAAGGTCTTTAAAGTTTCCACTGAGACATGCTCTTAGAATTTAAGGCCCCAGTTTGCCAATGTGTGAAAGCATGAATAACGCCTGGTCAACATCTCAAGTGTTGGATTAGTTTTGGTTTGTATCTAACATATCTAATGGGTTTTGTATCTAACATATTTAAAACAATGACACACAGAAAAATTTATTCTTTACAGTGATAAAACCCAAAGATTTATTCCCACAAGCTAAATGAGGGCTAAACTGGGTTAAGCACATCTGTATTAAGCATTTCCTCCTTTTGTCTATGAAAGTGTGAAGCTGGCAGTATTTTAATGAGCTTAATTTATTCATAAAAGCACTTTCAGTCATGTAGAAGATGTCAAATTCCCAGTATGGAGTATAATGATTGACAGCACATTTGTGCAGTATTGGACACAGAAAGTGGAGTTGGGGCCTGGTGATTTTTATGGCTGGTAAAAATTATCATCCCATAAGAGTACTTCTATAGCAAAGCTTATGAATATGTCTCAATATTTCAGCATTCACAATGAGGTTTATAATCTCCAATATCTTCCAGTGGTTTCTTCTGGAAAGTCAGCATAAAAACATTACACTGCTTAAATAAAAGAGCCCTCATGGATCAAGCTATGAATTTGCCTAATAGAGCATTCTTTCTTCATCTACTCACATTAAATGGATGAAATATTAATTTGTATTTCATAAATTTAAGAGTTTAAATAGACCTAACATACTGATACAATTTTTTGTTATTATTGCTATTTAATGACCTCAGGGCTTTAGTTGTACCGCACTTGTTAGTGCTTTGATTTCAGGGAATATTTTTGTTCAGCATATGAATTTTAATTGACAATCCTTTTCATGAAATGGGAACTCTCTAGCTTAAAAAAAAAATCAGGGGAATTTAAACATAATTCCAGAAACAAGGTGATTTTATCTCAGTTTCAGAATATGGACATGACCATTCAAATGTTTTCTTCTGGTTCAGCTAGTTCGTCTCCACAGAGCAAAGCTGACAGAACAGAGCTTTACTTTGAAAGAGTTTACTTGGTCCATACCAAGTACTGAAGCCAATCTTGCTTAGTAGCATCAGCTAATTAATGCCAGAGAATTTTCCTCTTCTACAGAATTCCTGTTCATCATCCTTCTCTGTGTGTGAAGGCTTTCTGGCCAGGCGCTGCAGCAGGCAAGCCAATGTCTATAAAAGCATTACTTACTTATGTCAGGAAGGATGTCAGGGAAATACAGGAAAATGCTTACACATCTCATAAATGCAGGATCGTATTTATTTCCTTAAACTTTTTACTATATTTATCCTGCAGCACCTTTCAGTTGCTTTTACTTCTTGATAATACTATATCACCTACTACTAATATTTTAAAGTTTTGTGATTATTTGGTGATGTACTTGTTTAATTGCTGTCTGTACTGAGTGGAGTTAATACTCTTCATAGCAGCTGGTATGGTATTGTGCTTTGCATTTATGGCTAAAACAGTGTTGGTACACCAATGTTTTGGTTATTCCTGAACAGTGCTTTCACAACATTAAGGCCTTCTCTTCAACCACCCCCCACCATGGACAGTACACTAGTGGTGGGTTGGGAGGGGACATAGCTGGGACAGCTGACCCAAACTGACCAAAGTGATGTTACATACTATATTACATTGTGCTCAGCAATAAAAGATGAGGAAAAGGGGAGGATGTAAGGGCATTTGGGGTTATGGCATTTATCTTCCCAAGTAATTGCTGTGCATACTGAGGCCCTGATTTCCAGGAAGTGGCTGGACATCTGCCTGCTGACGGAAAGTAATGGATAAATTCTTCTTCTTGCCTTGTTTCCACATACAGTTTTTGCTTTTCTTATTAAACTCAACCCTTTTCTTATTAATCTCAACCCTTTACCTCAACCAAACTGTCTTTATCTCAATCAATATCAAGATTTTCTATCTTATTTCCTTCCCTGTCCAGTTGATGGGGAGTGAGAGAGTGTCTGGGTGGGGATATAGCAGACAGCCAAGGTCAAAGCACCACGCTGTCAATTAGGTGAAGCAAAGTAACACTCAATTAAGTGGAGAAGTCATCTAAAAATGACTTTGCTGACACTAGCACAGTCATAGGCAGTGTTTGCATTATCAGCAAGTTAAGCCAGTCAGTCATAGGCAACACTGCCTATGATTGACTGGCTTAACTTGCTGATAATTGTGTTTTTCAAGACAGAGTAAAGAACATACTCTCTCTGGTAAGGTCTCTTCTTTCTCTTTAAGCTCTTGTTTTAAATCTTTTGTAAACATTTTTGTTTAATTCCGGAAGGTCCCTTCCACTTTGCCAGGATGTATTCCCTCTTAGGTAAGATGCCACCTAAGCCCTAACCTTCTCTCCCCCAAAAAGTTCTTTCAATATTGTTGGAATGACTTTCTGGGACATATGAAATCTTTTTATGTCTGAAACACAGTAACTTCAAAATGCATGTTAAAAATGTTCACTTGCCTTTTAGTCACCCATTTTGTGAAGAAATCTGAAAATTTTCATTTATCATCTGTAGAGTCAAAAAATATGCATTGTAGAGGAGTAGAAAATAGTTTTAAATTTATTGTTTATCTAATATTGATCATTTATTTGCTAATTCTAATGTGTATTTATGAATATGTGCAAGAAAATATGGACACTGACTGAAAGCATAAAGATCTGATCATCATCCTGTGAATAAAGCTGCTAATATTAGCGAGAAATTAGTAGCACATATGAAGTTCAATATTTAATATCAAATATTGATATTCCACACTCAGGCAAAAAATGTGTATTTGTGTGTAAATACTTATATGTCTTATTGGCCAGGCCAGCTTAATATCATGTGTTCTTCATATCTCATCACTCTTCAGTAATGTAACTCAGTCCTAATTTTTTTCAGAAAATTCCACAAAACTGGTAGAACCTCATGTATTTCAGAGGAAAAGGAGCTGAAAAGAAAGCAAGAAAGTAGGGTTTATTTCCGTGAGTGCTTAGAACACCTGGCAGTTTCAGCAAGGGCTGTAGCCATTCATATACCAATAAGTCATTTGCCAGCAAATCGAGATGCCTTTCAGCAACATGACCATACTTTTCAGAACTCTAAATCTATGCCAATAAATGAAAATGAAAATACCCTAGTGGCTTCTTTTAGTGTTAAAACAAGAGTAGTAGAGGTAAAACAGAGAAATTAGAGAGCATTTATTCCTTTCCTCCCCCACTCCCCAAGGTTGTCACTCCAACATCATGAAGAAGAGGGAGGAGAAGTTGATAGGAGACAAAGAGAAAAGGGAGAAATAAGAAAGAAACTAGCAAGGCAGAAATTCTGAAATGCTTCACCAGATCAACTCCAAAGTCCTTGAGGAAGTTGCAAGCCTCAGGGGACCAACTAATTTCAATTAAAATAAAAAGTCAGCAGAATCTGTCTTAAAATCACAGTTCTCAAACTAGGGGAATAAGATGAAGAGAAAAGAAGAGGGGACATATTGCCAGGCAGATTCCCATGAGAAGCAGTGGCAGTTAGAGTGAAGGGGAAGAGTCTCTTGCTGGAGTCATTTTGAATAGAGACAGAGATGGACCGCACAAGCAGAAGTAGCAGATAGGGGCTACAGTTCCTGGGAGCCATAGAGCCAAAACGATTATTACTGTGTCCTATCCCATGGCCTCCCATCGAGAAGCAAAGAAAAACTGGTTTAAGAATGACTGATCTATCTGGAAAAAAATTTGTGTTGATGCTGACTGAAGAATAATCCCTCCAGTACCCTCTGCTTCTGCCTACAGGGAACGTGTTGGGTGGTGAAACTGGGTGGCCCATAGCCTAATAGATTGCTAAAAGCCTAGAGAAGAGGACTATATTTTATTTGAGCTATGCCAAAACTACTAAACATTATGTGAACAAGTCACCTCACCTCTCATCCCAGCCAGATCTATACCATCAAAGATTCTCTCTTCTTGTCATAATTAACAACCAGACTTAGTACATGCATTTTCTAACCTCATCATTCTCCCCCTAGCTCAGGCTTTCCTTATTCACCTGTGATAAATCCAGTCTTGCTTGTCTTCTGTCATTCTCTCCTCTTCCATCTGTATATTTCTGGGTGTTTCCTTAAGCTGCATGTCACACTGCAAACTATAGCGATAACTCTCTGTGGTGCCTCAGAGAACAGATTCCATAGCTAAATAGCTCTTATACATAGCTAAACAGCTCTTATTCATGGCAAAAGAGGTACCAAGATGAAGTTCTGAACACCTTGAGTGGTCAAAACCATTTCCACAGAAGCATATTAATGTGATATAACTACTTTGCACAGTGACAGAGTGTACTGTAGTCAGTGATTCATTTGAGCTTCCTATGTTCTCTGTCTATCCTTACACAGGGCTTAAAAGATAGGCAAACCTCTGACAGTTTCCGCTACTGGGTGAGTGTTATCCAAAGTATACAACATAAATCAGGGCATGGGTTGAATAGCTGATTGTCTCTGTTCTAAATATTATCCTTTCAGCAGTACAGAAGAAGACTTCAAGCCCTGAGGGACTCTTCAGCCATGATTGTTTCAAAGAGACATAGTTCTTTTGAGGAAACCAGAATGCTTCCATTAACTAGCCGGTCTCTGAAGCTGAATCTTTATCAAATTTCTGAAGTTACATAATATCCCTTTCTGCTACTAAAAAAAGAAATGTGAATGAAGTTTTTGTACTTTTCTTGGTGGTTAGACCAATATTCCATGAAACACAAAGGTTGAGTGTATGTACCATCTGAACTGTGTTCAGGAAACCATCAGCATTTAAGGCCATACTTTTCCCAAGTTAGTCAGAACCTTTTTACTGCCATTAGCGAGAGGAAAACTGGATGAGGGCTGGTCATGAAGTGGTATAAAGCACAATGAGTTGGATTGTGTATTTTGTAACTCCTCATATAAATGAAGGGAGAACAAAAGTGGCTTTAAAATACTTTGATGCTTTTTATACCCTAGACCATGCCAGACAGCTGATTAGTCAGTAGCAAGTTAAAATGAAGAAGAAGTTTTGTGCAAGGGTAAAGTTAATCCAGGAATTTCTTGTCCTAAGCTGGTCTCAGTTTCAGTCAAACACAGTTGTGTTAATGCAGTGCGTGTGTTTAGAAGGGGAGGTTTTAATTTAAAATATTGCAGTGGATTTAATTTCAAGTTTTTTTCAGATATTTATTTCTAAATTTTGTAGATGAAAACACCTAAGATAATCCATGGAAAGTTAATAAAACCTATCAGTGCACTGAGGTTTCGTAAAGTATTCATTATACTATTTATAAAGTGGTTTTTATACTCACATTTTCAGAATTCTTAAAATTACTCCCTCTCTAATTTTAGGACAATGTCAGTGACTGTTGGCTTGCATGAAGAACGGCAATAGAGACGCAGTATATCATCTCTGAAGACTGGTGAAATCCAGAGGAGAAAACAGATGGGTGAGAGAAACAGAGCTTTAAAGAGGAGTCTAATTTTAAGTATGAAGCAGAAAACTCAGTTCAACTATACAGTTTGCTAAAGTTAATTTTTGCTACTCTATAAATTATAAGATCCAGTAGATTACTATTAGGATAGCAATATTTTATAGTTCTGTAATTTCCCACTGAATTGGTCAGTAGGTTTTAGTGGAACAGACCTCCCAAGAGTAGCGCGTTAGGAAAAAGTAGGCCTGATGCTGTAGATCTGTATCTACATTGCAAGTTCAACCGTGTCCTAAACTTGCTGGGCTCACTAACACTAGCTGAGGCAATCCAAGAGTACTGATCAAAGATTAAAATACAAGAACAAAATGCAAATAAGCACAGGATTTTGTGCCTTTTAGCTCCTGAAAAAGCAAAAAGATATAGCAAACATAGCAGTAACACAAAATCAGAGAGACAAAAATACCACATCACAACTGAGAAAACAGGTGTAAATGTAATTGTTAATGTTAATGTTTTTTAGCTATTATTTGGAGATAAAGTTTTCTAATCTGTCATCACTGGCACTGTAAATCATTGAGATTTGGTCCATGACACAACTCTCCCCTGATATATCGGAAACTTTCTTCACTTTATCATTTTGCTTTCAGCAGAACAGGTTATGAAACCCATACCTCTGAACTGTAAAGATAAAGCATTATGTACAGTGATAAGAGTCTAAATATATAATAAACAAGGTGAAAAAATTGTCAATAAAGGTGGCCCTAGGTATATGGAAACTAAATTATGCCTGTAGCTGACAGTATCTATGGTGGTAGTTATAGCTTACAACTGCACACTAGTTCCTGAGCACCATTATAAGTTGAGAAACTGATTCATCTTTTCTTGTTTGTTTTCCAGATAGTTTTTAATTTTGAGCATGAGAAAGATTTGATTTCAAAAGGCAAAACCCCTGAAAATTGAAGTAGTTTGAACATGAACTTCCAATAAACAGTATAAAAATACTGGCGCTGAATCATGGCGAAAAAGAATACATATATATCTTTCAGGATCTGCCCAAGAACTCTTGTAGATACTCCATATTTGAAAAGAGCATAAAACTTCCTCTTACCAACATGAAACAGTCTGTGAAGAAGACTGACAAAAACAACTAAAAAAATATATTTAATTTCCAGACACATGCCATAGCAATAGCAAAGCAAGTTGAGGTCAAGCAAATGTGTCCTACTGCCAGAGGCCAAACTTATTTGTATGTTACTCCTGCAATCTCCTTTGGGAAAAACAGAGCAATCATAGGTCAAAGAGAGGGGAGCTTCTGCCTTCCAGGCAGTGGTCTTGAGTTTATGGTCTGGCCAGTAATCTAACTATTGAAAAAGTTAAAAAACCCCAAGAGGGACAGCTGAACCCCTCAAGGCATAAGAGATCACTTTTACGGGTTTCCCATGAAACAAACAAGTTTATAGATCTTAAGGGTGACATATCATTTCAGCTTTCAGAATAGATCTCTAATGGTTCTCTAAACTGGGCTAAATTTCATTTTATGTCTTCTGATACCTATCTTCATACACATAGATCTTGCTTCCAGCCTTTAATATTTTGCTCCCTTCAAGTCAGAAGCACTGACACACAACATGTCTAATAACTGGGAGTTTATACTAAAGAGTTATTTGATAACTGATCTGCAAAATATTCCCTAAAGATTGACCTAAACGATAGCATGTTCCCCCTCAAATTCCTCCTTCAATTTATAAATACTAGTCTTCTCAAAACTGTGTGTAACTTATATTAAGTTCTTGATTTCAACTATTTGAAAGTTTAAGCCATTTAGAAATCTAGAATCTTTCTAGCCCAGGGACAACAAAATGGACATCCAGGGATTGATTCATCTTGACATAAGAGAGGAATATAAGATGGATGGGAACAAGCATTTTCTGGAAGTAGCTTTTCCTCAGTTGTCTATGAAGGTAGACTAAAGAGTACAGCACTGAAGTAACCAGCACAGGAGGCAATGTTGGGTGGGATGAATTATATTTCACCTGTATATGTCAACTCTTCAGGTACTAGCAACTTTATCCTCACTATCTATTGATAAGGAAGGAAAAAATGACTCATTAAACTGAAGTAAAAGGAAACTGAAGCAAAGAGAGTAAGCAGTTTCCAAGGAAAATGTAGAAAACCTGTGATCTAGGAACTGCATGTCCCATTTCTTAAGACCTTGGGTAACACTGGAGTTTCCCCTATCATTCCTAACCTTACCACTTATTATATCTTATAGATATGTTGTATATTATATATTTTCTAATTACATATGAGGGTTTTTTTCAGATATAAATTTAAAAGAGAAGCTGAGCATATGTATATATATATATATATAAGAACATATAATGTTGACACCAAATCACACATAGTACAGTACTGACTCAAGGGCCTTGTAAAAAAAAAATCCAGATTCCGAACTATAAAAGATGGTGTAATTGCACATTCCCAAAATGAGTAACTGAAACATCATTTTGGTTGGAATTTTTCTGCCTTGCAAATAAACTAAAGTGATACATTCCTTATTCCTGTTATGTCTTCCTGGAAAATATTTTTTCAAATTTAATTAGTTCAGCAGAATGCATTAATGGCTGCAAAAAGAGGCTGAGAAAATTATGGGACCAAATCAGAAGTATAGATGAAGAGCAAAAGGGATAATTTTTCCAACGCAGAAGTCATTAATGAAACATTTGAAACTTTAACAAGTAAAAAGTTCAGCTGAGGATTTAGTCCAGAATTACCTGGTGTAGCTGCATTAAAATCTAGGTAGCTAAGCCAATTCACATCAGCTGAGGACCTGATCCAGTGTCCTTCTGTGAAATAATCTTTCTGTCTTCCAGAAAACATTACTAAGAGTGTGTGAGGTTTTACAGGTGAATTAGTCTTCTAGTGTACAGTACTAGTTACATGATGTGAATCTGAAATATCCTACCATATTTACTTACCTTCGTGATGGTCCATCTGGAGTTTTATGTCACTTAAAACAGCAAAGCTGAGACATTGTTGATTCATTTTTTAGGTTTTCCTAATATCTTTTGTTGTTCAGTCCTAATTTTTGCACATAATTCAGTGTTATAATTTCATTTACTTTTGAAACTGCCTGAATTCATTATCATCTGTCTAGCCTCCCAGGAGTGGCTCTGGTTGTCCTTTATTATCTTTTGCTACCACTTTTACCCTTTCGTCAAAAACCGGCTGCTTCTCTACAGCTGTTCATCCTACACCTAACGTTGGCTGTTGCCAAATGGAGAACCTCCAACAATTTACGAACTGAATACCAGTCCATAAGTATGTGTCTGGTTTTCCATAGCTGTTCTGTGAAATATTTCAACCAAAGATAAGTCAGCACTATAATCATATGAGATCTTTGTTTATACTTCAGAATACATGTTCTTTCTTGTTTCAACTCCCAGGCAAACAGATTGTATCTGCACTGAGTGAAAGTTTAATGACTGATAAACCCTGGCAATAGCACTTTTACCTTGAGTCATGTGTTAAAAAAAAACAGCTATTGACATTTTATTTTGAAGAGCTAAGGCACCCAAAGGTTTTACTGGCAATGATCAAGTTACTGAATATTCTATTTGGAACAAGAAAATAAGACCTGTATTTTGGACAAGAAAGATGACCAGAGGAGACGTGTCCTCGTATGCAAACACACATGTGCAGCCTCAAAGTCTCTGTTTACCTTCATCTCTCTGCAGGGAGTAACCCTAAAACACATCCCAAGACCATTCAGTAAATACATTTAATTAAACCTTCTTTTAGAGCCAAGGTTTCAAACTATGTTAATTTGTAGTAATATTTATCACTCTGAGTTCCCTTCAGAAATGCCAGATGGATATGCTTTAGCACACATGGAACTGCTCAGACAAAATATCTTCTCCAAAAGGTAAGAATTTGACTGTATTCTTAGACTGATGAGACAACAGAAGACTCTGGCTGTCTTGGAGATGACCGAACTAGTCTGGAAATATGCTTCTGAAACAGCACAATAAGAGTAAAGAACACATATGATACAAGATTAATGAGCATTTGCTCTTGGATTGTACAGTTTGTGCTTTCATTCAAATGTCTCAAAGTACCATATAAATTCCAAATTTTTACAATGTATTTCAGCATACTGTGTCTGCAATATGTCACACGTACAGATGCTAAACCGCTCTGGAATTTGTTTGTCAGAGAAGCTTTGGAGCTGGATTGCAGTGATGAAATGGAAGTGCAATTGCAATTGGAAAATGTAGACTGATCTCAAAAGTGCGGTTGGATAGTGAGAAAAGACTTCATCAAGCCAGATACATGATATGAGGGCCACCAGAAAGTCACTTGAAAGGTGATGGAGAAAACAGACATTCCTGAACAACAACTCATCTCACCCTATATACATATAGGATATATATCGCTAGGATATGTATAGGCTAGTCAGCTGAATCACTGTCTTACAGTGATGATCTCTCTCTGTGGACAGTGAAAGGAGTCTCAGGAGATCAGACCTACATATGATATAGCTAAAAATGTATTAGATGAGACCCACAACATATAGAATCACAGAATCACATGGAGTTGGAAAGGACCTCTGGAGATCATCTAGTCCAACCCCCCTGCCAAAGCAGGTCCACCCAGAGCAGGTTGCACAGGAACGTGTCCAGGGGGGTTTTGAATGTCTCCAGAGAAGGAGACTACACCACCTCTCTGGGCAGCCTATTCCAGTGCTCTACCACCCTCAAAGGAAGGAAGTTCCTCCTCACGTTTAGGTGGAGCTTCTTATACTCAAGTTTGTGCCCATTTCTTCTTGTCCTATCCCTGGCCACCATTGAAAAAAGACTGGTCCCATCCTCTTGACACCCACCCTTTAGGTATTTATAAGCATTGATCAGATCCCCCCTCAGCGTTTTCTTCTCTAGACTAAAAAGACCCAAGTCCCCCAGCCTCTCCTCATAAGGGAGGTGCTCCAGGCCCCTAATCATCTTTGTAGCCCTCTGCTGGACCCTCTCCATCAGTTGCCTGCCGTTCTTGATCTCTCTCATCACTCTATTCCATTGCTTACAACAAGAACTAATGCCAACTAAAGCATTGGTTATGTATTTATTGCTGCAACATTTTTAATAAGTAGCCTTCAGAGAGTGAAAGCCTTCCTGTTGTCATCTACGGACTGAGGTAGCTCAAGAAAATTTATTAAGAAGGCCCATTGTGAAAACCTGACTTCAAAGCAGATGACAAAATTTTTACCCTACACAATAAAAGCAAGCTTTCACTCCTAGGTTTTATTCCTAAAAATGTGCAAATAATGAAGTTTGAAAGGGGGAACTTTTTGTCTATCTTTCATCCATGGCAGGTCATTCCATATTTGTGTGTCTACTCAGCTATTTCTAAAGCGGAAACTATTTTTCTCCTCAGGGTGATTTTGCAGTTTTTTGGATGCTGGTTTTTATATTTCATAAACACTTCCAGAAAATAGCTAAAATGTGACTGCACTGCAATCTTGTTTTACAACTTTATTCCAAAGATATCACTTATGCCATAAATCCTTGAATTTAAATAGAAGTGCTAATTAATACTAGAGGAACTCTGTGCATAGTGTGGATAGTGTGGATAGTGAAATACCACCTATTTTCTCAGGATCTAGAAAGGCAGAATGAAATGTCTTTGTTCTTTTCAATCATATCCGAAACAAAATAGCATACTCTACATAATCATTTAAACAGAAATGTTAGAGCAGTTGGACATTGTAACTACAGAGAAGGATCTGAAGGGGGTCAAATCCAGGCAGTAGATGCTCACCTCTTGTCATCATAAGGTGTTTGGATTAAACCTGTCCTCCATAATAGGTTGGAGATTTTCTCCTGATAAAAACTATAATGCATTTACCCTTATTCACACGAAGTCTTTTGCAGAGGAAGCACTTCATCCATTTCTGAAATGTAGCTGACAGTAATTAGGATGTGAGAAATTGATTGCAAAGTTTGAGGTACCTGGGTAATTATTAGATGGACCTAAAAAGTCATGGCAGGACGCCTATTCAAATAGGCATTACCCTTAGTATCTAATATTAAATTTGAAGCCTTTGTGCCTTATTCTTGTAAGAGCATACTGGTATATAATGACCCCTGTGCTCTAAGAATAATACCATCTCTGGCAGAACAAATTCCTGAACAGCCAACTCTGCTTTTGATTTGGTTCAGAGTGAAAAATGCAGTGGTTTTTTACCCTTTTTTATTAGCAACAAAAAGAAAATCACTTAGAGACAGCTCTTCTGAGGTCTAATATTGCATTTTATGTCCAATACATATGCAATGACCTTCTGGGAGAGAACAATATGTTCTTAAGCTTTGTACAAGACTGGGCACATGGTCAACACCCAGCCGAGAATCAGAGCACAAACTTCTTGCACTTGCTGTTGTACTTTGTGCAGGTGATGACACAATATATTTAGCAGGGCCTCTACTACAAGGAACGGAGCAGAGGTCACTTTCCTGAAAAATCTCCTCGTCTTTCCTGTGGTTTGAGAGCCTGGTACACAGGGAACCTGATCTTCGTGCATCAGTTTTACTCTCCATAGTAATGTCACTGTTGGAGTCATGGGAGTGGGAAGGGTGGGCAAGCAGCTAATTTATCCAACTGTAATATGGGTTTTGGAGTCACTTTGCTTCTGGAAACCCAGAAAGCTGAAAGAGATCAGAAGATGTGAGTGTACTTCTTGTTAGACAAACTCAGAAAGGATTAGAAAATTTTTATTTAGCCTGACAAAAGTATTGGGGAAAAAAGGGATCAATTTTGTTTACCACAAAGTGGTGTCTACAGCAAAAAAACGCAATAAAACATCTCTTTACTAAAATGCAATGGAGCACATAGAAACAGAAAATTGGGTGAAGCCAGAAAATGAAAGGAAAAATATTTTTTATAAGTTGTTTTGAAAGACTAGCTTAATTTGCATTTCCTAAACCTTTTCTTTTTTTGTCATTTAATGGTTTCCACAATGCGTATTTTTTACTTTTAAAACAGGCTTTTGACCACTTAAGAAAAACTGATTATACTGACCTGCTGACGCTCCGAATTTTTTTCAGCAGGTTCGCTTGAAAACAAAGCTTCTGTTTTTTCGCAGATTTTAGATTGTAAAATGTGTTTCTATTCTGCTGGACAAGGAAAAAGAAGTCAAATTTGGCAAAGCTTTTTTAGAAATGGGGGAAGGGAGGCAAGGAGAGTGGGAGGTAGAGGAAAAAGAGAGGCCCAGAGAAGAACTGCCAACAATGTGGAGGATAAGGTTCTCATCTGGCATGAGAAGAACGGAGCCTCATGTTCCTCTTCTGAATCGGGCAGATTGCCCTGAGTGCTGGCCTATTTGGGTTTGGCATTCCTACCTTAAAATTAAATCCTGAATCCAAGAAGTTTGTTCAAGAAAAGTTTTGTCACTTCAGAGTAAGAGACAGAATAAATTATTTACTGCCAGAATTTCTGTTTTGGGGATAATAATCTCTGTTTCAAGCTGTGTTGAAAATCAAGTTATTAACCTTTAAACCCTAAGGATAATCAATACATTTATTTCATAGCAGGAAAAGGCAGAGGACAGGAAAGAAAGATAAAACACTAGGAATATAACCTGAGACTTCTTCAATTGAGAGGTTTGCTTAGTACCAGCTGTATAAATTCTCTTTGTAGTTGCCTGGACAAACATGCATCTTTTGTGAGAAATCTCTTATTTTGCACTCTGAAGTACTTATTTGTCCCCACTGAGTCTTGTTCAGGTAAATACATGTACCTATCAGGCATTGAAACCTGGTGAGATGCATACTCCCTGCATATTCAGGGAGTTCTGAAAGTCAATTTAAAAGGAAAATCTAATTTGGATATTCAGAATGACCGTTTGGAGCAGGATAGTCTTCTTTGTGGGTAATACAGATAATCCAGGAAGATTTTTGCTAAATTTAATTTAGACTTTCAGTACCTTAAATTTAGATTTCAAAAAAAAAAAACCCAACGCAAAACCCTGCCCATAGAAAAAAAAATGCGTTTAAACAGTCATTGATGATAACACTTCTACTGACTGGCTAAAGCTTGTAATGATATGAAATCTTTTTAGCTAAATGATTGATAATGATGGTAAAAGTGGATGGTGAATACTCTTGTCAGTGTCTCAAATGACATTTCAGCAACTTATATTATTCACTGAAAATAACCCTACATGAAACCAGCTTCGCAGTTCAGCACTGTCAAGAGGTAAGTAAGAAGCAGATTAGTTTTACAAGTAGTTGTTCAGAGGGAGAAAGAAAGAGACCAAATGATTTATTTCAATGTATAGTCCAGGGCAAATCCAGGCCTGAAGCCCATACATTCTGACACCCAGTACTTTGTTTTTACCATACATCTATCTTTTCACTCTATATTACTTTACAACATGCATAGCTGGCCTCCCAGTTGGAGTTAAAGCTGCAATGAAATGTGTGCTTGTTATAGTCAGAGTGTAAAGCAATCCCTGTCACTAAAGCTACACAAAAATTTCTGTGAGACCTCTTTCAGTTCCCTATACCTCTCTGTTTTAATTTTTCCATCTGGAATAGCTTGTTTCTTCTCAGTCCAAGCAGTAGTTCCAAATGAGATTTTCCCTAGCAAATCCAACCTTCAAAATAAGGGATGGATGACAAATTGCGTATTTTGCATTATTAGAAAAGTTTACCACTGAATTTCAATATACCATGACTGCAGGAGTTGGATGGTAGATACTTGTAATGTCATAGGAAGGTCAGAGACTTGCTGGAAAACAAATGCAAACTGAATTACATGTCAGAGCTTTAAGGACATATATAATATCTTTTGTATCAGTGTAGTAGATTTTGTAGAGTAGTTTTTAGAACACAGAATCATAGAATCATAAAATGTAATTACATGTAAATGTAATACCTGATAAAAAATCTCTCTGTCTTTCTTATGAGCCCTCTTCATAGATCGGAACAGGCTGCCCAGAGAGGTGGTGGAATCTCCTTCCCTGGAGACATTCAAAACCCACCTGGACAAGTTCCTGTGCAACTTGCTCTAGGTAGCCCCGTTCTGGTGGGGGGATTGGACTAGATGATCTCCAGAGGTCCCTTCCAACCCCATATGATTCTATGATTCTATGAAAGCCTGCAATAAAGTCTCCCCAGAGCCTTCTCTTCTCCAGGCTGAACAACCTGGAGAAGAGAAACTATCCTCATAGGAGAGGTGCTCCAGCCCTTGGGTTATTTTTGTGGCATCCTCTGGACCGTCTCCAACAGGTCCATCTCTTTCCTGTGATGAGGACTCCAGAGCTGAACACAGTACTCCAGGTGGGGTCTCACGAGAGCGGAGTAGAGGGGCAGAATCACCTCCCTTAACCTGCTGACCATGCTGCTTCAGATGCAGCCCAGGATTCAGTTGGCTTTATGGGCTGTGAGAGCACAGTCCAATTTTTCATCCACCAGTATGCCTGTGTCCTTCTCTGCAGGGCTGCTCTCAATCCCTTCCTTCCACAGCCTGTATTGATACTGGAGATTGCCCCAATTCAGGAGCAGGACCCTGCACTTGTCCTTATTGAACATCATATAGTTCACACCAGCCCACTACTTAAGCCTGTCAAGGTCAAATGATAGCAATCAATCATACTGGGGTATTTCGATTCATAGCCAAGCTGCAGGAAAGTAAACATCTTTTTTCCTTAGTAGAAAATTTGCATTATCTGCAAGAAGAAAAGGTGTCCCCATTCTCCTCTACAGATAGAGCTGTAGTGGGAATGGAGCCAGTAGAGCACCATGAGGATGGAGCAACATTAGGGGCAAAAGTTAGCAAACATCAGAAGTGGTAAAGTTTCAGTATCCCAAAGATCTGTCTCCCTCCATGTAGGATCACCTAATGGAAGGACTGGGTCCTTTGGCTGTGGAAGGCAACATCTGGCACCACAAGAAGGAAGTTCCACCTACTCTGTCACCTTCTCAGTGCTGAATCATAGTCACTTCTACTATTTCAGTGCTGCCCTTTCTCCAGACTACTGTCCAATATTTGCCCAGGAAATATAGTTACAAAGTGGAATTGATCCTTTTCTCTACCACTATGCAATCCAGTAAAACCAGTGTGAGTCTGACTCAAAGACACATTTGGCTGGGAAACAGCAGATAAAAACAAAGTGATCTTAGTCCTGCTGCTGGAGCTTTGCTAGATGAGCCCGTACTGCTTGTTCCATAACACTCACGTGCAGCTCGATTGCTGAGCAGGGAAAGCTGAACTTAGCGCTGTCCTGCAGTGCATTGCCCCCGATAATGTTTGCTATGGTTTGCATACATTGCAGAGAGAGCATGATTTATAGTGATTTAAGCCACCACTTGCACTAGAGACTAATTGCTCTATGAATTAGGGCAGTGGAGTACAATCTGAGAGAGCTGGATACTTTTCAAGCCCTTGGTTCTTGCTCCCTATATTGTACAGAGAAACTGACTTTTAATCTCTTCTTTCATCTCCGTCAAATGTGGATAACACTTTTCTGTCCCAAACTGGGAGCTAAGGAGTTTGTTCTTGTTGAAGATGTGCTCAAATACTGCTGCAGCAGGAAACAGAGAGGCACCACCAAGGAAGATTCCTCTATGCACACTGCAGCTAGCGTGGACTAAATGAGGCATAATGTTATACTGAAAGCTAACAAATAAAAAAAAAATCACAATGGCGTCGCTCATGAAATCCTGCTCATCTTGTGCTCTGATGGATGCAGTTGTACTGCAGGAAATAGAGGCTCACTCAATAAAATGGGATTGCAATACACTTGAACAAGGGGGCATGTAATGACCTGGCTTTTCAAACGCTTCCTGTTTATTTTATTCTCCTCAGCAACATTTGTTCATGTTCCTGCTTCTCTCCAGGTTGTGGACGACTTGTGACTGATGGTGCTGAGTTTTGCAGCCAGCAGGAAAACCCAAAAAAGAATGAAAACTTGTCACCTAATAAGGAAGGAAATGCAGTAGAGGTTGAACTTTCTATTCAGAGGAAAAGGTGTAAATTTGCCCATTGATCCTAAATCTGTCTGAGAAAAGGGTACCCCGTAACAAAAGCCATTGCAATACCCAGACCTGTGTGACAGATCTGTATGAAGAATACTCAGATTCCCATGTTTCCTGCTGCTGGCTCTTCAAATTCTTTTATCAATACTTTTCGTAAATATCTTGAAGAACGAAAACTTTAAGTATGATATCATCCTAATTAGTCACAGTTAGGGTAATATATTTAACCTGAAATGGCATCACATGGACATAGATACTCCAGCACAGGGTTTCATATTTGATGCTGGTTCTTCTAACCTGGAGGAGAGTAACACAATCAATGCAAGAAGTAAACTAATTTTACATAGTCTCTGGGACTAGAAATAGGGCCCTCACTATAAAAACATAACACAAGGGAAGAAAGAAATGAAACCCAAAACTTGGCTGTGTTTTTCTTGAGTGAAGTTGGTTTATTCATTGAAATAATTCCCTTTTAAGGCACACAAAGGTACACAAAAAAAAGTAAGCAGTTAAGAAGAAAATATGAATTGTAACAGTATACATATTAGGAAGTGATGAGTTGACAGAACAAGAGGGAATAGCTTCAAGCTCCAACAGGGTAGGTTTAGACTGAACATTAGGAAGGAATTTTTCACAGAAAGAATGGTCAGGAATTGGAATAGGATGCCCAGGGAGGTGGTGGAGTCACCATCCCTGAATGTGTTTAAGGGACGTTTAGATGCGGTACTGAGGGATATGGTGTAGGGGATGACTTTGTAGAGTAGGGTGGGTGGTGGGACTCGATGATCCCAAGGGTCTCTTCCAACCTGAATGATTCTATGATTCTAAGTGTCAAAACGCAATTGATTCAGAGTCCTGTTGACATGTCAAAGCAGGGACTTGAGATGAACTGTGCTATTTAAACTCATACCCTCCCTAGTCACGCCTACAACTCATATCCATTTAGTACTTAGACTGTATTACTGTTCTTGCTTTCAACCCATCTAAGGGGTTTGCAATTTTATCCATTTGTATTCCAAACAATTTCCATTTCCAGACAACTATCTGTAGTTCTTTGAATATAGTATATACCTCCAGGTGATGTTTTCTTTGGATGATTATTTCATACGACTTGTAACCAAATTTACTGTATGGAGAAATGAGGTCAAATACAGTATTCTTCTTACATGTGTATTCATTAGTATGAATGAGACTTTTATTAGATATGCAGGTAGGTCAGGAGGTTGACCTTGCAAACATAAGAGCACGAGTACAAACATACAGCCATTTGCAATGCAGCTTCTGCATTTGTTCCTTATTCATTGGCAATGTGAAAAGCAAGGGTACCAGCTAGGTACTGTTCAAGGATTACAGCTCCTATTAAAATCCCTATATCTAAATTGCTGGAGCAGTCAACAGGTGTAAAATATTCTACAGAACCTATTTACTTCTTTTCTTTGCCAACTGCAAGTTCCTATGTGCTTAGTCTGCCACTCAATATTGATTTTTAAAAAAAAAAATAATCCATGACTTCATTAAATTTGGGTTTGGTTTGCTACATTTATTTTCATTCTTGAACTATGATTCTTGCTCTAGCATGACCTTTGAGTCTGATCAAGCTTCTGCAGTTATTATTTTTTGTTTAAAGGTATTTTGACCAAAAACAGACATATTTTTTTTAAAAAAAAGAAGCCTGACTCACTTTATGTTTTGTTTACATAAGAAATCTAAAGCATTACCTTCTTCCTTTTTCTGTACTTTTCTAAGTCAAGGCTGGAAAAAATGGAGAAGAAAGAGGGTGTAAAATATTTTTTAAAAAAATTAATCCAGTGAGTTACACAAAATAGTTGCAGACACACTCTTCAAAATTCTCTGTGAATACAACATTTTTGAATTAGATCTGCTTTTCCTGTAATGCAGGAAAAAGGCTTAGTGCCAGGTTATACTTGTATTTGAATTCAATTCAAGATATTACCCAGAAATCCAAACCAAGTGCGATTATTGATATTCTCAACATGTGTAGTGGAAGACAGCTGAGTGATAATAGTTTTGTATATATTATGGTATCTCATCAAGTAGTATGGTACCTCATCAAGTATTATGTGTACTTGTGCGTCATGCTACTTATCTCTGGCATGTCAAAAAAACATCTTGAGTGCTTTAGGATGTGAAGCGTGATGTGTGTATTTCCTCTTCAAAGACCATGCTTTCTTCATTAACATGAAGAGCAGTTGCACAGGCATGGAGAAGGAGTCTAGTGATCTAGGCCAGGTGGAGCTACATGGTTTTACAGATTAACACTTACTATACTGTACGATTCACATTATCTATAGCAAAAGATTGCCCTTCTCAGAGATGAACTGCACAAATGATGATATATCTGAAAATTCCTGTAGCAAGTACTGTAAACAGAGCAACAACAAAACTCTCCCACCAGCAGACCAGTTTTAGCTGCTTACCAGGTGATGATGGGGTAACTGCCCATGGACAGCATTGCCTATGCCACAGTGCTGGTATGAAGTGTGAAGGTGGCACCTGGACTGTAGTTGGGAACCTTTGGTTTAAAGGATAAAGGATGGGATATATAGGCCACTGCTCCTGCTCGGCAGTGACCCAATATCATGAAAATGTAGCTACTCTGAAAAGAGTGGGCAGTTTAATCTCTATTCCTTGTTCACTAGAATATAACATCGAACATCTCTGCCCATATTTACTAATGTTATAGGGGTTAACATTGCAGATATAATAGCTATAAAGCTTGCCTGTTTTGGCATAGATCTGAGAAGCATTAGTACAGCGAGCAAAGGAAATGACTCCTAGTTGAGAAGTGGGAACAGATTCCTATGTTCCTCTTTTGCTAACTTATATATAGGGAAATGTAAATTTTGTTCTCTGGACCGATGACTTCCCAGGAGCTTATACTGATTAAAAACAATGCTTACAGCAAAAAGAAATCCAGAAGTCTATAAACATTTATGTCTGAGTCAAAGCCACAGAAAGATGAGTATAAAACAGATAAACAAACAAAAAAAAGCCAAGTACAATGGCTGGCAAATGAGGCAGACTGAATTCCATACTGCACACAACCCCCATACGAGGCTTTTGCAACAGGAAAAGGTGATGCAACACAAAACTTCTGGAGAGAAACCCAAAAGAGGAGAAGGCTTTCTTGCTTTCTGTGTGCACAAAAAACCCTCTAGTTTGTGCCTTTTCCACCTTCTCTGGATGGGAGAGAAGCCTCCCTGTGCCAAAGGTGCAGAGGATAAGTGCTGTTCCGAGGGTGCTTTTCCTGTTTTGCTGCAGGACTGAAATTGAAATATTCCATGGTTTACCTGATAAAAATAAACCTCTTTTAAAGGTACTTCAGCTACAGGAAAGGAGACAACAGAACTGTTGCTATTGACTTTCCACAGATCCACTCATTTTCTTCTGATCAAGGCAATATTCAGCTTTCTCTCCTCTTCCACTGAAAGAAGAGACTGGAAGGGATGCAGTTTGCTCAAGCAGCTGTAAATTTCATTGACCCAAAATCTTTAATGTTGTACTCTATCTGTGTATAAACTTTAAAAGGACTACAGTTAAGTCGACGTTCAGGGACAGGTCAGGGACACAGCAACATAGCCTTGAGGCAGCCACTTCCAATGGACATTTAAAGTTTACTAATGACTTAAAGTGTTCAGATATAGGAATAAAATTTCATGGGTTTCTTTAAATGGCTGTTTCTTCCTTCCTGAAGACACAGAACAATTGTCATTAGCTAGATCTGGATAAAACCTGTCTTAAGAGCTACCTTTAATCCTGATTTATGTGACATGATGTATGTGTCAGCACATTTCTGTAAAATTAATTTTTTAAAAAAAAAGGAAGATTATTCCTAATACTTAAAAGCTGTATAGCGGTAGGATAAATGAAATCTTTTTTAGGAAAAAATAAATTATTATAACAATAATAAAAAAATTAATGTCCTATGTGACTGACCCAGTGTAGTCACCCACACGATGTATCTCACATAAACCATTTGTTGTTATATGTAGTTATACATACAAAAAACATATTTTGAATATTCCATACAGTTTGAAATAGAAGCATATTTTAAAACATACTAGATGCAGACTGTTTCTCAGACATTTCTGAACAACAGAGCAGCACTAATCAGTCTAGCTCAAAGGACGCTTTTTTAAAAGCTGCTGTGGATCTCACACTCTGATTAGAAAAGAATCCCCATCCCTTGCGTCTTCATTAGTCATGGCAGTTTGAGATGCTCGCATATATGCAAGCCTGCATTACAGAAAGATTTCCTTCAACATAAACAGAAGATTCAGAAAGGAAAAAAAGAAAGGGGTATATGTTTCCTCATTAAGAAATACTGAACATATAGGAAAGATCTCAGACACCACATTGGTCTTGCATTCTTTAGGCCCTATTCCCAACTCCCTCACTTGTGAATATTTTCAGAGAAGTACTATGGTAGCCTAAAACTTCTGCAAGAAGAGAAATAGTCAACTTGAGCAACTGTAAACCCCAAAGCCATTCATTGGAATGCACTGAAAGTCAAAGAGCCAAGGGATGTGTATCCAGGAAGATTGATGGGCTGAAGAAAGTAGGACTGGATGTAGACATATCAAAACCACACCGGAAGAAGAGGAAACTGAGCAGCTGTGTGGGCAATCCTTGTCATAGACCTGCCATGCCTGCCACAACAGGCAGCGCTGTCGAGACAGGCTACAAATGCATGTCCTCCCCTCCTCCTAAATACAAGCTGAAGGATATTTGACAAATCCCCTCTACGCCTAAAGGAACAAAGCATCCTTCAGTGTGAGCTAAATGATACAGAGAGAGGCCTCAGAAGAATGGTGGTTGAAGACAGACTAGTATTTGGACATGTATAATTGAATGCTATATGGATGCTCGTCGTATCATGTCTTGTAGTCAGTCATATGATATTATGCTGTCCAATTACCCCATTTTTACCTGGAGGCCCCTTGAATCTGCTCTTGTCATTCAGGAATCTCTGCTTTTGTGCCCCTTTTACAGTCAATTTCTTCCCCCTCATTGTTTTTTTTTCAGAAAGGAGGATGAAGAAGGCAAGCGGGAGGTGAAAAAAAGCAAGAAAGCATATCTGTAAAATGCATTCACTTATAAATCAAACCTGAGCAGGAAGCCTGCAGGAAGAGGGGCAGACTGGAAAGTGAGGATCACCTCTTATCACAGGTCAAATTTCAAAATTTCATGCAGAACAGACAGATAAAGGCTGTATCCATTGTAGTTACATTTCATGGTGGCAAATGCAGAGGAAAAAAGTTCAGGCGGGCTTGGAAAGCTCAGTCACACTCCTCTACAGAAGGAATCACTGAGAAAGGGACCTTGTGACAAAGTGAATCCCCATCTGTCATTAAGGCAGGATAGCCATGTTGAAGATCTCAACTCAACAATCAGAAGTCTCCAGATACTACGAAGCCATGCTTTTGCAAGTGATAGAAAGCACAACAACAACTCCCTATTTGTCCTTCCTGACCTGCCCTCATACTCACCATCGTACATTTTATCTGATTAAGGAAGATGGAGGAAGTCAAGACCAAATGGTTGATTTGGATGCTTCTAGATGCACAGATACTTGTGGAAGAGTTGAAAGAAGTGAGTATAAAGATTACAGTAGATTTCTTCTGCTTCCCAGTTGTACCTCAGTCTCATTTCATTTCCAGCTCCAGTATGGCCTGGAAGTTCCCTGGATCTCTTCTCGGAGAAGAACCTTTGCTCATGAAAACAAGGTGTTCACAAACAGAAAAAAAAAAAAAAAACCCACCCTATTTAAGTTTAGAGGAGGCTATTTTAGATTCTGTTAGAGCAGGGTACTATCTCAAAAATTGGAATTACATGAGCAGAGTAACAAGGTGGCTCTTCTCAGACTATGAAGAAGGAAACATGCTGCAGTTTGTTTAAAATAACATCTCAGGCTTTTTTTAAGCCTTGTCCATAGAGTAAATTATACCTTTTCTTATCACTTTACTCCTCCTAGTAACTGTTTACATGCAGCATACAACTATTGATAAAAATATGGAACAGTTCCTGGAATAAATATATTCAGTGCATTCTCCTCTGAAAACCCCAAAGTATTTATTGCCCTTACATTCAGCAGGGAGGAATCAAGCTGTAAAGGAATGAGCTGTTCATGCAATGCTTCTCCTTAACATTTTATTGACTAGAATGGAATTCCTCATTTTTCCTTCTCCCTTCCTCATCACTCAACACAGCTTCTTAGGAGCCAAATCACTCAGTCCAGTAAACTCATACCATCCCTAACACCTCCTCCTTTCTCTTCACACATTTAAACCTCCACCTTCTTATCATTTTGTGAGAACAACTTTTTAAATTTTCCTGTAGGTTTTGAGAGTGATGAAACAAACTCGCCATTGGGTTGTGTTCCCCCAGACTCTTAAATCTTCTAAGTCTTTTCCTTTCATATACTATGTTTATATTCCGGATTTACAAGCATTTTGTCTTAGCTTTCCCATTACCATCATATATTATGAAGCACAGACTCAAAGAGACCTTCACTGGCTTCATTGCAGCTCTGCAGCTGTTTAGATTTACCATTGATGAAGTCAGATTCCAGGAGCAGAGAATTCTAGAGCAGTTGGGGCAGGAAGCTGCATAGTGGTTTCCATGGAAGATTTTTCTACCATCTTCTTGCTTCCCTAGAAGCAAAAGACGGATATACAACTAAACACTGCACATTTCAGGAAAGCCCCAAGAGTGCAGCTTATGCCTTCCAGTGTAATTAGGAGATAAGACAGTCTTGTAATGTCTGATGAACAACTGATGATTATCTGATTTGTTGAGATTATTTTTATCTTTGTTTCCAGGACTATTGTACTGAATGAACTGTTTCAGTTGTGAAGCAGAAGAGAGAAAGGAGAAAAAAGAGAATGGTGGGGTGAGTTAAGATTTTTTTCACTGACAGTGTGTTCACTGCTCAAAACCTTGTAAGACCGAAATGAAGATGAAGGCTGTTCTCATTAAGAGTTAGTATCAGCTGTTTTCTCAGCAGAACCAAAGAAAAGAAGTATTGGTATGTTGGCCAATAAGTTATCTATAGATACTAGTCAAATAATGGTAAACTGCATTAGCTAAAAGTGTAACAGTTTTGGATAAAAAGAGCAAGAGATACTTTTGAACATCATTCTCTTCAGCTGAGATCATACTTCATCTTATAGATGGTTAATGAATCTAATTTTGGAGTAACAAAAGCTACAAAGGAAGTGTAAATTCATCAGAAAAGGAACATAAACCAGTGAATTTAGATTTTCATATAAGGAAAAATTCGCAAGACTGGATTTTACCCACTATGAATCTGACACAAGAAAGAAACTGAGGAGCTGGTTTTAAATTGCATGTGACTACAATAAAAGAAAACTTCTTAACTGGCCTGTTATCTGTATCTCCAACATAGTGGTGCCTGTTGTCATTCTTATAAGGTAGTGTCTGGAAGCCCAACCTTTACAAACCTGTTTTTCAGGTGCGTGCAACCCTGCTGTTAAATTGAATCAGAGCCCACAATAGATTTAAGACATTTTCACATTTTCATTTGTGAGAAATATATTCTCTGATTTTTTCATTTTATTATGAGAATATGAAATGTTATAGAATCTTATTTGTTTAGAAATATTATTTTTCAGATTCATAATTACCACTTTTTTTTTTTTTTTAAGCAAAACTTCATAGGAACCCACTCTTAAGCGTTATACCACACCTGCAAATCTACTGACGTGAAGAAAAGGTAGGAAGACTCAGCCTGGGAAAGAAAAGAGGATAACACAGGGTTATGAAACTGAATTCTATTGACACCTTCCTGAATTATAAGGGCACATCCAGCTGTTTGTGAGTCTAAGCTGAAGAGGCTTTGATGCACTGAATCTCAGATCTAATTGTTTACGAAAATCTGAATCAGAACTATAACTTATAGCATCCAATCCATCATTTCTAAGAACCAATATGACAAAACACTAAATTCACACAATAACAGAGGAATTTTATCTTTGTATCTATCACTAAGTTTTGCACCCATCACTGGGATCTATCTCAATGACCAATGATAATAAACTATTCCTAAGGGATCAGTAGAAACATATCATGACCTTTGCTAATAGCCTTGCATAATAAATGCTCTGTATTTTTACCTTACAGAGTAGCTCCATTAAATGTTCATTCTTTTTTCCTTATTCCCAGCCTCTCACTCCACCCCTCCTGGCCTACTCACAAACATATCTTGCACTCAGCATGCATAATGCCAGCAAAATATTACATGCGTTATTCCTGGTAGTCAATTCTTATCAAGCAACTTTGGAGTAATCAGGGTCAGGAGGCTTTTGAGACCAGTCTAGATCTGAATTAATTTTACCAAGCATATTGCAGGAATCGTAAAAACAGTTAATAATGGGACAAATACAGAGGTAACTCACCAGTAGATTACGAGCACCTAGAAGCTTTAACTAGCGTTTTTAAGTGTTTTCCAGACAATTCAAAAGTCCTTGACTTGCACCACTGTTAAAGGTGGTAAGTCTGAACTTGGTATTTCGCTTCTTTGGGCTACTTGCATGACCAAGCTACAGATCTAATTACAACCTTATGAATGACACCAAGAATCTGTGAAAGGAAATTCATTTCATGGCATGTGGCATTCTGTCAATGAAGTGAAAGGAATTTTTAACTGGGGCATAGCAAAGACAAAGAGCCAGCTGGTGCTATGCTTTTTGTTGGTTCAAGTGGAATGTCACATGCTCTGAAATGCTGAAGCTCTAATAATTATAAAACAAACAAAAAAAGAAAACAAAAAAAGAAACTAAACCAAAACACAAAAAAACCCCAAAACCCCATACAACAAAAAAAGCACAATTCAATACCAGAATTTGTAATGGCAAAAGTCACAGTAAGGGCTGAAAATTAGATTTCAAAGTTAAAGTATACACAGGTTTTCTTTTTCACATGTATTTTTGGGCTAAACTTCAGAAATCACCCAGCAGAGCCAAGAATGACAGATCTGTTACCATCTCTACCAATGCTGTTCATCTGGTCTTCTAACTTTGGCTCCTTGGCCTCTGTTAGCATTTCTTCATATTATTTGCAATAACTTGTCAAAGCTCTTAAGTTACCTAAACAATATTTCAGGTTGTACAGGAGTTTTCAGAAAAAAATTCTCCAGTATTTCTGATCCAGACTGGATCTCTACATGAGAAATCAGACTGGATTTCTACTTTTTGTTCAGATCTAGAGCAAAACTCCTGAAGTACTGAATTTTCCCATAGAAAGGACTTTTCAATTTGGGGACTTTCTATACTAATAAGTCTGTATTAGTATACTAAACTCATCTATAGAGAAGGTTATAGCAACTTAATATCCACTAAAATCTTCTTTTGATGTTATAAAGATCAAATAACCAGATTTTCTGCTTTACTGTAAACATAGTTATATTTCTACCAGCTAGGAAAAACTGATGACTGCTCATAGAATCATAGAATCGTCTAGGTTGGAAGAGACCCTTGGGATCATCGAGTCCAACCATCTACCCTACTCTACAAAGTCCTCCCCTAATATCATATCGTATCGTATCATATCGTAACCAAAGGGTGCATGACATAAAACTTGGAAAATATGGCGCCAAATTCTTTTTAAATGGTTTGCTTTTGTGTGTGTTTTATCCTCCAAGGCAAAATATTTATTACTCTTTCAGAACTGGGAGATTAGTTCGCAAGTAGCAAAGTAATCAGGGTGTTTTCTGTGTTATTAAAAAGTAGATCAGTAACGACTTTATCTCATCAGTAGTGTGACATACATCAATTATCCTGTCATCATGGATTTGCAACTGTGTCACCAGAAGTAGATTGAACTTAACTTGTAACTCAACAGCAATTTCCTCACATTTAAACTAAATTTTTCATAACTATTCAAGGTAAGAACACACGGTCTTGTGTCATATGCTAACTGAAAAGCGCTCTACTTTTCTGAGCCAGGGACGATTTTCTGATGGACAAGTATAGACCAGCATACCGGGATTTGTTCTGTCTCTCAGCTGAGTTATGGTTCTATCAAACTATGTATTAGTCCTTGCAGCATTTCTGGAATTTCTTTCCAAAATTAGCCTGTGCCTTGCATTCAGCAGTTACTCAAACCAATCTAAACAGTAAATTAATGTGAAAAAATAGCAAGTCAGGTTAAGATAAAGTGATTCTATTTGGCAACCTTGCTAAACCTCACTAAGGCATTTGATTGCAAGGAGCATACTCAATCTTTTATTATACTCTGTATCTATTGCCTAAAGGAATATTTAGCTTTATCTTTTGATGTGCCTTCTTCAGGCAATAAATACACAAAGAGTGCTGTTTTAAGTTAACATTTACCTCATGATATTTATTGCTAGCCATAGTTATCTACACATCTTCAGCAAAGTTCCCCCTCCAGATAAGATACATTTTTAAACAAAGTATTTACTATTTGTATTATTTTCTCCAAACTTTCAATTCAATTTAAAAGTTAGAGAAATTTTATCTGAGCTGAATCGTTTCACACATATACAAAGAAGAATGAGAGAAAGAGTAAGAATCTGAAGATACATTATATCAGCATATTTGGTTTTAACTAATTAATTTGTTTAATATTAATCCTTGATCTTGCAACTAACCTGAATCTTCAGGAGAAATCAAATTAATCTTTATTGCATCTTTCAATGCTGATTGTAACCATGTGTTAGTTAAAACTAAAATAGCTGCAGATTCTATTTAGCAGGGGCACAGTCTTCCCCCAGCACCACCATCTAAAACTTGTGTTCCATTAACTTCTATGAGGTTTTTCTACAAAGGATACACATGTGAGCTAAATCTCCTTACAGCTGAGTGAGGGGGGCATTTGGAAGTCCATTCTCCCACCACAGCACAGCTGCTGCACAGTGTCAGCCAGAGCTTACAACTTCACAACTGTTGCATGCAACCACAGCACAGAGCATCACTTGTGGGGTGGAAAAACGGGATGAACATGACACATGGCTCCAATATTGCCTTTTTTGGAAGTGACATGTGGGCTCATATTTAGCACATCTTTCTGAGTTTGCTTAAAAACGTTCCATATGACTCAGTCTTCCATTTGAATATTAATCCCAATTTCCAACCGTTTGATCTTAATGATCTTATGATTTGAGCATAACAATAAATATCAATTACTAAATGCAGCCATGAATATTTGCAAAAATAGGCTTCATAAAATGAAACAGCTGTTGTAACTTTAAAGATAAATCATCAGTCTCTTGCCTCCAAAACACCAACAGTCTCCCGATGGTGTTTAGCAGATCTGATAAAGAAAAGAGTCAAGCACTAGATCCAGGAGCTGGAATGTGTAAGCAATCTTCATCCCATCTGTGGATGCATGCCATAGATGGGTTGACCAAAGTTACAGATGTGATTGACTTGCTACCTAAATTGCTCTCCTTCAGAAGCTGATGATTATGGGATGTAGAGCTGAATGTTGAGAAAGTCCAGATTGGCTAATGGCAATTTCCTGCTGTGCCTTTGACACCGCTTGACTTTAAGTCAACAAAAGGTTCCTTCTATATAGTGAATGTCTACATTTTCATTTGACAATGCTAATTGAACACTTCCTCTTCAAAATTTGAACACTGACATAGAAGATGTAATTGTGTGTTGACTTCCAATAGTGAAAAGTTAATTAGCATGCAATAGTTCAGGGCAGGATCAAGTTTCACGTGCACAGAAGCTGAAATATCCTTTTTCAACATCCTATTCATTTAACATTAATTTCAGAAAATAATGAGAGGCCATGAAATAGACCAAGGTGTTATTGTCTTTCAGGTCATGTTTGTTTGCTGAGAAATAAAGGTTTAATTTGAGTTGATCAGTTAAAACAGTGTCAGCTGTGTTTATTACTAAATGATGCAAACATCTAGACAACGAACTCATAGATACTATGACTAGACTGAATGCTGGTTGGAAATAAGAAACCCTTCATTAGAAAGGATCACAGAATCAAAAGAGAAGGAAAAAATAATCAAACCATGAAGGTAGCTGACGGTAGAAAACACAAATAATGTATTTTTCCATGTGCAAATTAGTTCAGTGCTTTAACAACACTGGTCTTGGTATATTCCTTGTGTTTAGTTATATACTAAACTTGCTACACCCTTCAAAAGCCACAGCTTTCCCTGGACAGGGAATTCTTTCTGTGCCAAACCATGCGGTGGTTTTATGCTGTGAACAAATGAGAACTGGTGAGATCAACAGCTCATTTTGGGTTATGATCTAAGACAGTATGAACGGTGTTCTCCAGAGATGCAGCTGATGTTCCTTTCCATTGCACTGTGTATTAAAGTCTTTTAATGAGTAGCTGTGACTACACTCAGTGGAAAATAAATGCTCATCAAACTAGAAGGTAGAATTGCAAGTATAACCCTTTCCTCCTAGTCATCACAATTAATATTTCAAATAAAAGTTTAAGTACAGCAGAACTCCTTCCTTACTTAGGGCAAGTAAAGCTTTCAAGTATTGGCCATATTAAGAGACCAAGTTCCAATGAGGACACATTTTTCTAAACCCTTCTTGTTAGTGAAAGAGCTTCAGGCTTTGTGCATAGTTTTTGCCATGTTGGAAGCAGAATTTAAATTCATGTTTGCTGCTTTTGGCCAGTTTCTTTGTGTTCATAATCCACAAATTTAGGCCTTGTTTCTTCTCTGTTTTTTTTTTTTTTAACTCTTCCCGCCCCGCCCTGCCCCTCTTCCCCCCATACTCCTCCAGCTCCAGTTATTCCAGTTAAATAATGTTACTCAATCAGGGGAAGAAAACAAACTAAAACAAGCTTTAAAAAAAATCTCTTCAAAATCTCCAGCAACAGGATAAAAATACTTACTATTCCATTCAATATCCTTCCTCTGGTTCTTTTAGATCTACATAAATCAGTGGGAGTTACTACATATAAAAGTGTCACCAAAGTCAGATGGCATCTCAGCAATAAAACTCCAGTCACTTTAGATAGAATCAGTTGGGTGAGTTTCAAAAGCCAATTTACTATGTACAACAAGTTTTGGTTATTCTAAAAGTATGGACAAATTGCATGGGATCATAGAATCATAGAATGGTTGGAGTTGGAAGGTACCTTGGAGATCATCTAGTTCCAGACCCCTGACACGGGCAGGGACATCTTCCCCTAGACCAGGTTGCTCAAAGCCCCATCCGGCCTGGCCTTGAATACCACCGGGGATGGGGCATCCACAGCTTCTCTGGGCAACCTGTCCCTGTGCATCACCACTCTGACAGTAAAGAATTTCTTCCTAATATCTAATTTAAATCTACCCTCTTTCAGCAAAATTTATCAAAAAGTTAATAAAAACATAACCCCAATGTGTTAACTGTTAATTTTGACATCTCTAGAGGAAGTGCTTTCCTGTAAACCAATGGTTAGGGTAATCTGAAATATGGTTTAGACTAAAAATCCTCTCTATCTGACTTATAGAGGGTGATTAAACTGAGGAAGAGAAAGAGCTCTATAGTCTAATAATCTAGATGCTCAGATTTTGAAGAGTAGACCAGGTTTCACAGGGGATATCAACACTAAGGAGTCATAGCCTGATGAGTTTATGGAAGAATATTCTCAAACTAGATTTGGTGGTAAGAAATAATGTTCTAAATCTCTTGTTCTGTTTCAGGTACTTAGTATTTGACTCAGGATTTTTCAAATCCTAGATAACTCTGGGCTATTCAGCAAAAGAACATGTTGTGGCATCATCTCTTCTCTCCTCAGTCAGGAATCAGCCTTTTATATAAACTTTTCATACCCATGGGGAAAAACATAAAAAGAGAGAAAGCTGAAAAAAATTTAGTATTAGGTAATTACAGCTTTTCTGTTCAGGCACTGAAGTTGAAAAACAAATTGGAAGAAAACTTGACAGTAACTGGCACTCCAATAGTGAAAGATATTTTGATCCCCCAGGAGACACTGAAAGCAAAGTATGGACAAATGTACAACATCAGGAAAAGCTGAAAAGCTAAAGGCAAGATTTATTAAGACAAGGGATAACAACAAATGTTTGAAGAAAAGAGAAATTTTACAATATTGAAGAAGGAGATGATAGGAGTTAAGGTGATGGAGCATGTCCAAAGATGGGCAGCTAAGCTGTTGAAGGGTCTAGAGTACAAGTCTTATGTGGAGTGGCTGAGAGGCCTGGGATTGTTCAGCCTGGAAAAAAGGAGGCTGAGGGGAGACCTTACTGCTCTTTACAACTACCTAAAAGGAGGTTGTAGAGAGGTGAGGGTCAGTCTCTTCTACCAAGTGACAAGTGACAGGACAAGAGGGAACGGCTTCAAGTTGCGGCAGGAGAGGTTTAGATTGAATATTAGGAAAAATTTCTTCACTGAAAGGATTGTCAAGCACTGGAACAGGCTGCCCAGCGAAGTGGTTGAGTCACCATGCCTGGAGGTATTTAAAAGATGGGTAGATATGGCACGTAGGGACATGGTTTAGTGGTGGACTTGGCAGTGTTAGGTTTGGGATCTTTTCCAATCTAAATGATTCCATGATTCTATGAATTATTGGAAGACTGGAAGCATGAGAGAGAAGGAGAAGACCCACTCAAATTACCTCAAGAATGTGAACATGGAGAAGTGAAGCTTCCAACGGTTGTGAAGAAAATCTAGCAGAAGAGATACCGAGAAGAATTGGTACTTATATTTTTTTAGAAACATTGCAGTCCGAAGTGGCAGTAGAATGTCAAAGAGGAGATATAAGAAAAATAACTTCATACTAACCATCTGATCTGGAATTGCTGAGATAAAAGGGTAAATATATAGTGGAGTAATCCACTTTAAGGGAGTAATTAATATCCTGAGGTTATTAAAGGGAGAGGCAAGCAAAGCAAGAGAAAAAGGAATGGACTATACAGGATTTTGAGGCCATAGAAAGAGAAGGCAAAGTTGGGTAAACAATGATCAGATTAGGTAGAAAGAGAAAATATGAACAAAAATATGACAAGGGGAAGGCTGAAGTGTGGCTGTGTCAGAGACTGCAGATAAGCAGGTAATCGTTTATTGATAAAACATGAGAAATAAATACGCAGAATATTGTTTAGGCAGCTTGGGCAAAGCAGGGAGAATGAAATCTGTCTGGGAAGAAATCAGAGTCAGCTGAAAGAGAAATGTGATTACTGAGATCAGATGCACCAATTTTTGGAGTTGGGTGATTAAATGTCCTTTCAGGCTTGCCAGGTTACACTTTGGAGATGTGGCCATGACAGCAGGAACACTTTGAATGAAAGACATGAGTGCAAAGGTAACATATTCAGTATGGACAGGTTATTAAATGCAAAGCCAAGAGAATAAGGAAAGGGCCAGACTCACTTTCTCTTTGAATGTTCAAAATGTAAAGCTCATTATGTCATTATAGTCCATGTCTGGTCCTTGATAGCTCAAGCCAGTAAACAATGCTACCTTTTAACTGCTCCTATGCACAGAAAGATTTTCTTTTAATCCATGCTCACAAGGGCAAAGTCAACAAAAATGCTCCTGTGCTGTTCCCCACTACTTTCTTTGTCAGGCAATTACTGTGAAAGGGGTAATATAATAGAAAGGACAAAACAACTACTGTGTCTCTGGCTTGAACTGTAACTTCAGCTCCTTTAGATGCTTAAAACATTTCCTAGGCACCCATGCTGTGAGTCAGCCTTAAGCTGGCTGTGCTGACAACTCTGGACATTTTCAATGCAGTACAACAGTAGGAGTTTTTCAAAGCCACAACCAGGATTTCTTTATTGAGTTGTGTTTACTCCTGCTACCATGTTTTGGATTAGTTTGGATGTCAGAGTAATTTCATGCACTAAACCTGCAATATATTGAAAAGTGAGGTAACAGCTGTGTTGTATGGTTAACCAGAAATGTAAACCCATTATAATTCTGTTGATGTTAATGTTTTTGGACAGCAAACTTCCCTTTGAAGAGTGTGAATATCCATGAAACCTGCTTATTTTTTTCCCTAAACACTGTCCCCTATTCCCCTCTTCTCTCTGCATCCACTTCTTTAAAAAAAGGCTTCAAACAACTCTGGTCAGTGCCAAAGCCCTGAGCAACTTAATTTGGACCAGGATCTAAGCCTATACATCAACTCCTACACTAACTCTTTATCAAACACATTATTAAACTTCCATTTCAAATATGAAATTCCGTGTGGAATCTAAAGTAAACTCACAATTTAGGGTTTTATCCAGCAATATTTCACTGTGTTTTTCTTATTTACTTAGTAACAAGTGATTTAAAACTAAGACTTAGAAATTTGGGCCAGTTTCCATTCAGCACCTATTCAACACCTACTTGTGGACTTTCAATAGGTGAGACTTTTGTTTTCAAATTCCTCTTCAAATAGAGGCTTTCCAGAATATACCACTGGCCTTAGTTTGCAAGAGGAGCGCTGTAATTATTACCAGTCCACTGACAGGTATCCTTCAATTGCTTCCTTTGAACTCTCCTCTGCCAACAAACTACTTGACAACTACTAGCAAGCCTTGGTGAGCTGTGAGGATTGCTATGGCAGTTGACTGAGCCTCCTGAAGGTCTTTCAACCCCTTAAAAAAAGCTGAATGTTGCTACCTTGAGGATGAGAGCTAAGAGAATGAGAGGCCCAAGCAAGGAGACAAGAACCAGGAGGTGTTTGTGGAAGACACTCCTGAAGAGCACTTCTTCCCAGGGGGTTGGGAGGGTTATAGCTATAGGCATCGTGATTCAGGGAGAGGCTGTTTTCCCGGCTAATCAGTAATCACAGCCCTCATACCCATATCTTTCCTCTGGGAGCAACAACAAGCATTGCTTTCCCAAGTTGGGCAGAGAGGTCATGGCCTTCCTGGTGCCCCCAGCAACTTCTGCTCTGCACAGCTGCCAGCTGGCTGTGCCTGGAGTCCTTGCCTGACAATCTCCGCAGCAAAGCTCTCCTTAGCATTAAGATGGCACCACCACACTGCAGAGCAGGGCTTAAGTGCTAAGGCAATGTCATAAACACAGAATGTCATAAACACAGACATATTCAGTCAATCTTTTCCATGTATTCTATCATCCTCCAAGTTCCCTGGATATTTCTGACGTTTTAAAACCAAATAGCAAATAGCTATCCAAGGAGTCCTGCATCCTGCACGGAGGAATGTCAGAAATACTGCTTAGCTTTAGCTCGCCGGTGTTCATTGCAACAGAGCAGAGGTACTGCTGTTTGTTTTTAAATATTAGAGGAGACACTTTGACTATCATCTCACCAGATAAACATTTGGCCTTCTTTTGTAGTGATAGAAGAGTTTCCTTGATGCAAAAACAGATTATGTAGCAGTACTCAAAGGCCCAGGAGGTGATAATGATTTAAAGTATCTGCCATAAACAATCACTTAGCCACAGCCAGGGGCAAAGGGAGAAGAAAACATTAGCAAAGTGAGAAGTGTCAGATTCCATCCTGGCAGGGGGTGGGAAAGCGATAACATCCTCTAGGCCACAGTGTCTGCCCATAAACACCCCCTTTGAATTGGTCAAGTAAGCACAGAGTTGTGCTGTCCACCTTTGGCATGGCTTCAATAAATCAGAACTACAGAAAGACGCTTGACAGGCTTTTAAAGTCGATGGGCAGCACTACGGCGGGGGAGAAGAGGTTTTCCCCAAATTGTAAGATTTGGACTTTCCAAAAAAGATGAACAACCAAATCAAAGAGCCCTTTTCACAAATCAGGATGAAAAATGAAACTCTCCAACTTTTTTAGTACCAATAAATAAATACAAATCGGAACACTGAAAATGTTCTGAAACCATCAGAAGTATTTATGTTGACTTTCACATTTCTCTTTATGTAAAGGCTGAATTTCCAGCCCAATAGTTATTTGTTCTAAAAAACATCATTTTGTGAGAGCTGTTTCCCCAGATACACATTCAGGCTCGTTTATGAAAAAAATACTTTTCCCCTTAATGTTTTCTGCATTTGTAAGAAAAGGTTAAAGCTGTCCATTAGAAGTTTTTGACTAGATTCACTTTCCCTCTGCGCTCCCACAGTAAAGCCCTGGCTCTGGTGACTCCTCTAGTACAGGTAGATGACTCAGTGATCGCCAGGACACACAAGGTCAGGTCATACAATCATAGAGCAGCTAATTCCACTTTAATGCCAGCAGCAGGAGCAGAGGTGATAGCTGACCTCTTGGCACAGTTAGCTAGTCACATTTTTTGGAACAAGGTTAAACTAGCAAAGTTACCCAAACAGTGAGTAAACCAGAAACACAATATATCAGTGTTTTGCTTCATATGATTGCAGCATTTTTGATCATGTATTAAAAGTGTTATAAATAGATTTATTGTCTCATGAAGTCATAGTCCATGTCCCTTGAATCAAACAGCTTTGGCTTCCCGAGTTGGAGAAAAAATAGAATTAAATACGTTTATTATGCCTTCTGATTGTAGCTATTTCAGTTGCCTACAATTAGACAAAATATGTTTGATGGGAAATATTCTGTAGAAATTGAATTTACTTTGTCAGGCAGGTGAATAAGAATCAATGGATTTAATGCAGCTTTGGCATTCTTCACTGAAGGCAGGAAAATGAAAACATTCCCAACTTAATTAATAGGCAGGAAGTTACTGTACATATATCTGCTTTGATTATCAATGCAGAAGACTAACATGAAAACTAGATGGGATTGTCTCTTTTTGCAGGGATTCCTTTACATAGAGATTTCCCAGGGACTTATTGCAGCTTATTCAATAATTGCATGGCTATAAATTTCCTGTCTTCTGCAAAGAATTGTATGGCTGCAGGCCCATAGGAGGAAACCCAAAACCGCGCCTCACCTGCCTCAGTTTTACCCGTAAGTAGCTGTAGAAGGTTTAGATAGTGACAAGTGAGTTCCCCTCCTTTACTAACAAGATTTATAGGGAAAGGGCTAGGCCCCGTAAAAGGGTTCATTGTCTGCAAGTTAAATGCAGTGCTTAGCTCTTATCCGTATGGAGCCCCTAGAGTGGAAATCAGAACTATGTCTCAGTATAGCAGAAATTAAGTTTTCCAACAGAAAGTTTGAGGAAAATGAAGTATGTTAAAAAACACTGTGCCAGGTGGGTCATTTACAACTACCTTATAGAAACTGGAGAACAGGATTGTATCTGAAGAAGTCTGATACTTGACTGAAGGCTGCAAGCAGTCACCTTCTACTTCTTGGTTATCCAAAGCTCAGGACCTTATGAGAATAGGTGTCTATCATGTTAGCTTAGAAGACTGAGCATGGCTGCAAACTTGCCTATCCAGCAAGTCAGCTACCTTTGAATATGAAAGTTAAAGACAAACTGCAAAAAGCTTATAGGAAGGGAATGATTCTGAGAAAAGAAGTCCTAAAGGTCCCACAACCCCGGTATGTGCTAAGCTGAAGTGTGTTAATAATTTAATGAGAGTAATGTGAACAGCATTATCTGTTTTGTTTGCTCCTGTATTTTTATGTTATCCAGCAGTACTGTGATTATCAAGGAGCCCCTGTTACTAGTAGAGTGTTGCAAATACATCATGGAGAGCTCATGTGAAGAGCTCCAGATTCAGAGGTTGGCCATCTCTCTATTTACGTAAGAAGTCAAGAGGAGGTGTTATTGTTACCAGGGCTAACACAGCTGTCCTGGGTGATGGAATGAGTTTTGTCTGTGTGTGTTAAATGCACTTTGAGAAGTAAGCCTTTCAGAGGAGACTGATGGAAGTGTATGCATAGCTGCAAGATGATGTCTTGTCTTGGGAAGAAGCACTAAGGTGTGAAGTTTGGGTGGGTTAGGGTGTGAATGGCCTGCATATGAGAATCTTTAAACTCTATGAAAAAGCAAAGCGGTTTTTAAAAAGTTGAGGGTGTCTGTATCATTCTCCAAGTATTTTAACTCCTTCTTAGATCTAGCTTTGAAGCTGTATGAGTCTTATGGTAGAAAGCCCCCAGTGCTTGTTATTTTATTTTGTGGCATTAATACTGTTTTGGGGTCAACGAGAGCCTTGATCCCAATTATCCATTCTTGTGATTGCATGAAACACCATTAAACCTCTGTCATATGTATTTCCATGTCCTGCAATACTTTGAAAATCTGGCACTTCAGAGCATCAGTATAACACTCTGATCCTTAAAGTAGCAGTTATTTAGCATCATGTACTTTAATAACAAACTTGTCTCTTTCCACGGCCCTCTCTTCTGTCATTCTTTCTAAGGAATTTTTCCTAAACACATTCCATTTCTGCTCTCAGAAAAGGTGTTACTCAAAACTAATGGAGAAACTCGTGCAAAGGCAACCCAGTGAATTAAGTATCAAATATTGACATGTTTTTCTTATCAGAAGAAGAGAAAACAGCTTGATTTTAAAAAAAAATCCATGGCACATATCCTTTAGAAACTAGTTTGTTGTGTTAGGTCACACAGCATTACAATCACATCTCATCTTCTGATAAAGTCGCAGATTCATCTCCTTTAACGTCAGCTGTCTAAAGGTTAGGCATCTGGCCTCAGCTCATCATCTGGGCTTCCCTGGTAGTCTGTGATGAAAGACAGACTTCCCCTTCATCCTTCATATATATCTATTCTTGGAGAAGATGAATTATCCTTTGTAGGTGCCTGCCTCTTCGTAAACTAGAGACTACTGACATGACTGGTTTAGACTCAATGCCTAGCCCTTAGATAGCTAAAATGAGGTGAGATGTATCTCACCTCCACACATAGGTCATGATTTTCTACTCCTGTTTCCGTGCTTTTAACCTATTGTAAGCCATCTAAAGAATTTTTATTCTTATCTGAGTGCCCGTTGAAAACACAGGGATAAACATTTGCCTTGCAGGGGTGTTATTTACTTCAGCTGGACAATCCTGATCCAAGCACATCAAGCCAAGCTCAGGAAACTCTGCCTCTCATTATGTGTGGCACTTTCAGGTTTGGAAGGTTTCAGAGTCTCTGCAAGTCTATTCATTTTTGACATTGACAGAAAATCTTACTAACCCTATGCATAATCAAAAGCAGCAACAACAAAATCCCCAATAAACCCCCCAAAGAAAAGAAGATTGTTTTAAATTGATAGAGGACTTTGAGATAATCCTGTGAAAAGGGTCCTGCTGTATTCTGTCAGCTCTCATACCTTTGATTCTCTTCTTTGATAAAGGGAGTGTGGATTTTCACGTATCCCATTCTCCAGGAATCTGCCATCCAAATATGCATGTCACTACCCCCTCAGGGACAGTCTCAAGCTACCACCCCTTCCTGAGCTGAAAGAGGATTTGAGCTTTTTTTAAGTAAGAAATGCCTCAGGGGTCTGGAGAGCAGAAAAAAGAATTCAGAAACCTCCACATTTTCTTCCATTAACACCTGGATTTTTCTGCATGCCTAGTAAGGTAAATTTTAAAATCTATAATCTATTTCAACAGTATGGATGAGATGCTCAGCAAGTATAAATGAATGTCATTTTTATGTGAGCCTATATATTATTTCTTCAGTTTGCTGTTTTACTACTTTAATGGCCCACTATAATTTAGATATCAGTGATAGATTCAAACAGTTTTTTTAAGTTATGGTATCATGATCTGTATAAATTGGGGAGGGGGATTGGCTTGGTTTTGTGTTCTTTTTTTTTTTTCTTTTTCTGGCAGAGCAACAAGTATTGGTTCTGATCAGCTTTTGTGTTTGATTTTCAGATTCCAACAACACTAAAAGGTGCTCAGCACTTTTAATGAGCCAGCCACATATTTATTTTAGATGCTTAACTTCTGGCATCCAGCTTTGAATGCCTTGTTCAAGGATCAAAGTCACTGTATTTGACAGATCTAGCTCAGTTGTTTTTACTGGAGGTTTTATGCTGTTACACAAGTTGTGCGCACTATATATCAAAGCCATGCTGGTGGCACAGGTAAAAAACATGTTCTTATAAAGAAAACTGAGCAGAACAAAACTTTGGCTGCTGGGGAGGCAGGAAGAGATTTGGGAGTCTGAATTCTACGTTAAAACTCAGTCTGGTAGCCACTTCTGCTGCTCCTCCAACTCACATCCAGAGGGAAGAGGTGTTTCCTGGTTCCTCCTTATCTTACTCTCTGCTCCCAGCACAGTTATCACCACAGTTATGAGAGGTTGTGAATACGATGTTGTGCAGTCATGGGGCTAGCTGCCCAGATTCTCCCCTGATACTTGTGTCCTCGTAGGTCTTGGAGCAGAGCCATCACTGCAAAAGTAGGACGTATAGATGTATAGGGCTTGCCTGATGAGAATGTCCCACAAGGCCGCTCCAGACACAAGAAGTTGAAGATGACGATAAATGAGAATGGCCCCAAGAGAAACAGAAAACGTGAGATAAACATAAAGTTAGCTGCTGATGGCTGCTGCCTCTAAGGAAAGTTAGTTCCAGAAAGATCAAGGTGTTGGGAGGAAGGAGAAGGTGTCATGAGAAAAGTAAAACATAGGGAAGTGATCGACCATTGTGGGGGAACTTCAAAAAGGAGAGGAAGAAGAGGGACAGAGAGATTCTTGCCAGAGAGAAAACAGTATTTCAGTCAAAACTTCCTGCTTGTTAGACACTAGAAATTTCAACAGAAAAAACCCCAAACCAGCCAGTTTTCATTGTTTCCATTGCTCACATCATTCCTTATTTAAGCATCAGCCTTTTTATACAGCAGGATAAAAGCTGTGTTCAGTGGAAGCTATTAAGGTAGAAGCAAGCTGTGGTTAAAGCACCCTGGTAAACTGAAATGGAGAAAGCTTTGATCACAGTGTCTGCGATATTGTTTTCTGGGGATTCATCTTCTCTGCCCGTGTAGTTCAAACATAAGGATATAATTCTGTGTTCGAGATAATAAAAACGTTGCTGGAAGGCAGGCATCAGCTCAAACAAATCTCTAGATTAATACGGTTATCTGACTTTTGCTCTGGGGTTGCCTCTGTCAGTTCAAAGGACAGGTTGAGCCAGATCACAAAAAACTCCACTTATCTTTGCAGATCTCTACTATCATACCTGCACTAGGCTGAAATTTATTGCTCTTCAAATCTGTTTTCTTATTGAGGGATCCAGCCGGAGTCTCAAGGGTGAACCTTGATAGAAGTTCGCCCTTTAAGGGGCATCTTCATAATGCCTTCCCCTTTCTGGTGGATCCAAGCCAACAGTAAAGTCTTTTGCCCAGTGAAGTGACTTTGTTGGTCACCCCCTTTAGTCAGCTGCCTATCGCCTCAACACATGAAGGAACAAAATATCTCTGAGAATTCCAAATCTCTGCCAAATTACACTGAATTTGACAAAAAGGATTCAAAAGGGAATGAGACAAAAATATGTAGAGACATATATATATATATGTGGTCCAATAAACCCGCTTAAGAGACTAAGCTAAAACATCAGTTTGTTTCTAGCTGGGGCTTTTTTTCCTTTAGTCCAAGGATCTTCTTTGTAGTCAAGAGAATAACCTTCTGACCTCGGGCCACCTCCCTGACTAACAGCTGCCCCATAGAGCTAATCCTTCAATTTCATGAGCAGACCAAAATAAAGCCATAATTATGCTATTTGTATTTCTCCATTCTACAATTTTAGTCTGTCCCTAAAAGACATTCGCCAGATGTTTGAGAAAGATGCAATGTGCTCATGGACAAAATAGTTTTCCTAAAGGTCAAAAATAAAAGGGGAGAGAATTCACCTTTCTAAAGTGAACATTTGCACCTACAAAATTGTATATTATTTAGCATATCTCTGTATTTCCAAGGTTTCATAGCTTTTGTCTTCTATTAGTTTTTCTTTTGTAATCAATGGTATGGTTCAAGTGTTGTGCTAGAAGCTGTGCAAACACAAATGAGAAAATAGAGATCTTACTATCTTAACAGGCAAACAGCTACAAAGATTATTTCCCTGCACACCCCAGAGAAAACCAGGACCATAATTCAAGTATTAGTTTCCACGTGACTGGATAGATAATAATGTCTCCCAATATTATGTTCAAAACAAGAGAGCAAAAGACAAGTCATAAGATCTCTTCATGTTTTCCAATGATGATTCCTTGGTTTTTGGAGTTGGATGACGCTGGTAAAATCTGCACAGAAAATCTCCTTCCAGCAGTTAAGGGCTGCATGCTATACATCTTTCCAAGAAAACTTGTTCATTTGCAGCCCACCGTATGGCATTGTATACACCAGCTTGGATGTGAGCACAGTAACAATTCTTTACCATCTTGTTTAAGCAGCTCTGGTACTCAGCAGGGCTTAGGTTAGTAACACTAAGCTGACACAGATCTGCTGGATCCATTTCTGGACTCAGCTCTGGGGACCTTGGCATCACCGTGTTTCAAGAACGAACAAATCCCCTCCATCCAAACGAAGCAAAATGGCATCAGAATGGGGAAATAGATGTTGCGTCTTTGAATACGAGTGCACGGGTCCTTGCAGACAACGCTAAATTGTTTTGTGTGAATCCAAACAAGTTTTGTATGCTCTCAGCTATTGGACACTGCCACTTTCTGACAAGCAATATGTTGAGCACTGCTAAGCTGTTCTTCGTACGTTAGTCTGTAATTAAGGTAAACAGAAGTCTTTGAAACAAACTGGCATGTTGGGGGCCCTGATACATTGTTCATTACACATCTAAAAGATTCACACATTTAGCTCGGAGGGACAGCAAATAAGTTGTTAAATTGACCATGGCACATCACGGCTGTAAATGTTACGTGCCAATACTTTACAGATTAGAAATGTCACTGAAATTTCAGCTGTGAGGAGAAGTAGTTTCCTCTCAATAGTATAAATGACTTCTATACCCTGAAGAAGAAAGGAGTTGTTGTCCTGCTGTTACGGAATGGCCGTGGGAGGAGGGAGAGAAGGCATGATGGGGAAAAATAAGGTTAATATAGAACTGGCCAAGGGGAATGCTAACATCCATTTCATTGTGTTTTGCTATGAAAGGCTTCTGTAACCCCTCCATTTCATTGCTTTTGCAGAAAATCTGTTCCTTCAGGGTTTGCTCTGCCAGTAACACACCGGCAGGTTATCTATGAGGTAGCCCGAAGTACAGAAATGAAGTTGTTTGTCTAGTAATTATAATTGATAACTTACAACTGTGATTATAATAACAATAATGTGTTTCTGGCCATTTCCGCTTTGCATTTCTCTCTGCATGCGAGAAAATGGAAATGTAAAATACCCTTGCTTACGATAACAATGTTTCTATTTTTGTCCCATTAATGTCAGGAGTGATTTCTCCTCAGCTTCTATGAGAAAAAAAGGCATGAAATTGTATGTTTTTTTAAATGTCTCTAAATGTTTCTTAAGGCATTTTTAACTTATGGAAAAAGACAAAAGCTACAAATAGGAAAACTCCAAATTCAAATAGTTATTTCTTCTCCTGTCACTGTAGACTCATGTATTTCCAATGTTTTGTCTAGCTTAAAAAACAAATACCTTTCTAGTTTCAAGCCTCTTTCCAGCAGAAGCCCAAAATAAGCAATGTAGATGGCAGAACACAGGAGCAATTGTAGACTGAGCAGATGGGAAGAGAAAACGCCCAAAAGACAGAGGTGAAGGAAATGCCTAAGATAGTCTCCTATTTCAGTTTTCAGAGGATTTTCCAAGCTTCCCCGCAGTGTTAGTCAGCACCCCATCATTTTCCTCCTCCAGATGGTAACAGTGAGTGAATTAACTCTGAGAAACGGGTTTTCTCCGCTAGTTATGAAAAGGCAACTCCAACGGAGCATCACAGCGACACAAAATGTCAAACACGCCTTCACTCCTACGTGGTTTGCCCAACCTTACAGGAACGTCAGCAGCATGCACACATCATGCAAGTGGGAGGTTTGTTTTAGCAAATATGTGGAAAGAACAAACAACGCGGTCATTTTGGGAGCTTCCCCACTGCTTTTCATCTTCAGGGAAAAAAAACCTTCCCAAAATAAGGGTTGCTATTCCTTTCACAGAGGGACTTGACTATTATTTGGACCAGAAAGCTGGTGAGAAGAATGCCAGATTCTTATTGTGTTTGTTAGGTTTGACAGGATTACATTTGAAATTTGGTCAGCTTTGGTGTTGCTGTCAGAGCTGTGGCATATTATTATTAATTATTTTATTTCATTTATTTCAAGGCAGCAGCTGTTAAGATGAACTGGAGTTCACAGCAATTATTGCAGTTGTGTTGTTGTCCCCTCAGAGGTGCATTTTCATGAAGAGAACAATTTTCAGTTTCTTAGGGGACTTAAACCAAAAGACAACTGTGCGACTGGGGACAAAAGCACTGCCTTGCCCTCTTGCCTGTGTGACAGACCCACTGCCAGACAGCTAGAGGGATACTTTCTGCTTCGTTTTCTCACCTGTGAAGTGCTATTATTGAGCTCTCTCCCACATGTGGTGCAGGCTGGAGTTTTCCATACCCTGAAATCTCTGAAAGAAGTGTCTGCATGCAGCTGGGATCTTCCCTGAACCACAGGGCTGCAGCCCACTGTTCTTGAAAAGCCTTGGGCAATCTCAAGCTTGTTTTGCTTGAAATCCACCTGCATCCACCTGCAGAGTGACAGTCTGGAGAGCTCACCCTTGACTATGATGTTGCTATTAATGGTACCAAGTACATGCTGAGGGCTGTGCACGGCAAGGACCAGAGCACTGGACACGACACACGAGAAAAATAAATACCTGCCTCAAATCTAGTCCTGAGCTCCAGGCATAGAGAGGAGGATCGGGAAGAAGACCAAAGAGAAATGGAACAGAGCATCTATTCATGCAAAATCAACAACTACAATACAGATTTATTCACTTTCAGTTCATTGTCTTCTACCATGTGCTCTTGATTAATCTAAGTAGATAGTAATGTTACATGGGGCTTAGATGTCTTCAAGGGCTTGATGACTTAGAAACTACTCATTGATCATTAAAAAAGTGTCCCCTTTATTTTTGGAAGAGTTAGCTGAGAAGTCAGATGATGAGAGAATGTATGGATTTGGAAATTTCTTGATGAAATTCTGCCTACAAAGAATGAATGGAACCTTGTATCATAGAGTGCAAAGGTAATATTACAAGAGTATTTATGCTTATAACTCAAAATAGCCCTTTCAGTTAGCAGTAAATTGCAGACCCTGAGCTTTTAGAAATCATGCACAACAATCAACAACAATCCTTGTTGCATTTTCATTCAGCTTCTCATTCTTTTTATTACCTTTTTATTTATTTATGCATTTATTTTTGCTACTGTTCACAGGCAGAAGTTTTCCTAACAAAGAAAACAGCATAGCTCTTTCAGTCATTTGTGTCTTTTTGTTGTATGCAGACTACAACTGTCTCATTTTCCTGCTTTCAAAAGACTTTATCTGCTGTTTGTAATCATTTGTAGCGATAGGTAGAATGTAAGACCAGCTTGTGACAGTGTGCATCAGTTTGACAGGGGTCAAACCTGGATTTTTTTCAGTTCATTTTGAGCACATATAATGAATAGTTATTCCTATTTGAAAAGCTTCTATGGAAAATTTCACACAACAGTGTATCATACTTTGTTCACATGTGCGAAACCTCTACAAACTCTAGAGCACTGCTGTAACCTACATGGAACCTTCACACACTACTTCTGAAGATAGATATAAAACATATGTGCCCTTAAATGTTATATTATACTGTACTGAGAAGCAGGCTATATATGTTTGACCAATTAGTGACGCTTTAGTCAGCTGTGCTTAGTTAACATGTCATTAAATGGCCAACAACAACCACATAAGTGCAGATTGTCAGGCTTTGATTATACTTCTCTTTTGTCAAATAAAGTTTTGACAGACCTTTGATGTATCCCTAACTTTCTGATGGTTTCCATATTTACACCAGCAGGCACAGCAATTTGCAGACTGCTGCTCAGGTCCATGAGGGTACCACATCTTGCCTCTTAGGTCACCTGCAAACCTCTCTAAAAGATTTATCCTTTCTCCAGCTCCTGACTTTAAGAGAAACTACAGGACTGTGGATTGAATGTATCATGAAGATGTATAATAAATTTATTTCAAGAGATAAAATTCATGTTATAGTAACCTAATCAAAGGCAGAAGAGTTTTTCCATAATTTAGGGAAACTGTATAGAAAGAATACAGAAAAGTTCAAATTTGTGCTTTCCCTTGCAGCCTAAGCATTTATTATCTTCTAAAGCAGGCAAAATCAGCTCCTTGCAAGAGAATAGAATTAAAAAACTGGTGTTTGATGGATATTTGGTATAATTCTGTTCAACATGTCACTTTTCAGCCACATGAATCAAAATATATCCTTTCTGTGTCTTCCTGTCATTTGTCAGCAGCAAAGTCTAGATTTTCATGGAATTATGACTTTTTTTTTTTTACTTTTTCTTTTGCACCAACACTAATAAAAAAATAAAACCAGCAAAGCCAAATCCTCGAGGAAATCAATGATGCAGCCTACAAGTATCATCAACACTCTATTCCTCACCTGAAATCCAGCCCAATACGGGTGGGTCTTCAGGATGAAACTTCAAACCAGTTGTAATCTGCCAGGAAGCCCCTGGGAAAGCATTAGCGCTTTCCCAGACCTTATCTTCTGGTTTAGGAAAACAGTTTTGGCTTAGTGAAAGGAATCAGTTTAAGTGCCTTGGGATCGCTCCTCTAAGTAAAGTAAAAGCACAATATTCAGAGACAATAGGCAACTTGCTTCAAATTCACACTCCTGATGTGAATTAAAACAGTAATGAAGATGTACTCAGAGGGGTCACGAGGCCACGCAGTAGAGCTTCTGTGACACAAAAATCCCACAAGTCAACTGCTGATGTAAAAAGCACAGCACTGTTTGTTGTGCAGTATTTTAAAATTAAATATCAGCAATTTTGTTTTGCCTTAATGTGCTGCTCTGTAAATTGTGGTTGCTGAAGAGCTGTTTTGTGAGCAGCCCCTCTGCCTGCATGCCTAATGCCCTGGGGTAAGTTGGACAGGCTTGGACAACCCTCAGCTCTCTGGTCCCCATCCATGAATCAGAACCCAGAGGCAAAAATACTCTGCCACTTGTTGGCATTTACATGGTGAACTGAAATGGTTCCAGGCTGGGAGATAAGAAGTGGGATTCACCCTGAATGCTGTTGGTAAAGAGGGAAGGAGAGCATTGGCTCCCATAACCTGTGACACTGAGCACTTTCTGCATCACGCAGAGCTGGAAGAGTGACAGCAATCTCTCTCCCCTGCCTTTTTGACTGTGTAGATAATTTCCTTAATGTAAAGGCTACTAGGTCCATGGCAGTTCTGTGTACATTTCTCCATATGAGATACCACCATCACAGCAATTCCATGTGCGTGCTTTCATTTCAACTACTAGAAGATTTGCACAGCTGAACCCTGTATGTTTGAAAAGTTTTTACTGGAAACATTGCCATAACCTTAACTGCAGCAGCATGAATGATGCTTCTATAGCACTGAGGTAATTTTTATAAGGTAAATAAAATCCAGTTATTGATGCATGTTACACAGGGTGCCTTACACAGGGGATGTAATTACTCTGGAGATATTTTGGCTCCTTCTGTTTGAAAAGATAACTTACTTTTACAGTAAATGAAGAAAAGTGTATATTTATTCCCTTTGTGTGTCTCTTTCCACATTACTCACATACTTGACGGGGGATGACAGTAATAAGATGTTTTGTTAATGTTACAGCTATATGATAGCTGCCTTCCAAAGAGCACGCAGCCAGTGACTCACACGCTATCCCAGCAGGTGCACTACAAAACACATATTTTCCCTACTGTTTTAGAGGCCGTTGTATTAAAATACTGAAATGATCTGGAACAACAGACCTGACTTACTCATACCGCCCTACATTTCAGCCTCAATTCTGAACTGGGATATTACAAGGACGCAATCATTTGAATTTCTGGAATAAAATCTTTTTATTATTGTTATGGTACACATTGAGTTGCTTTTTGTTATAATATTCAGAGGAAATACAAATTAAATGTTTTTTTCTGTGGGCTTCTGTACAGAAAAAGACTGCAAAGTCTTGCAGTTTAGCAATGTTAAGGATTTAGTTTCCAAGTAATAAGTTCTCAAGTGGTCTGAATACAAAAGCAAATAAATAAATAAATACTGCCTGAGGATGTTTATTAATCCAGTTTAATATGAGCTATAGACAGACTCTGATATCATCTCACAGCTTGCTCATAAATTGTTTGCAAGTATGCAACTTGCCTCGTTAAATTGCTGGATGACATGTCTACTCTTTCCTAAGGAAAATATAGAGCACATGGAAAACAATGTACTTTAAATGAAGGCCAGATTGAACCGTGTGTGTGTAAGTGAGCGCAGCTCAAAATTTTCTAGTTTCATAACCATGTGTATTTGTCTAGGCTGTGTATTTGGCATAAAAATGGGCTGGGCCTTGTACCTTAACTTGTATACAGCTCACACTTTCAAAGGTTTCTGCCTGGGCCATGTTGATCTCTGGTTAAGGTTTGGAAAGGTCTGGTAGCTCCAGAATGAAAGGTGTGTGCTGGTCCATGTTAACATGGGCAATACAGCTGTTGTGGCTGTTTAGAAAGCTGTTTCTGACTGCCTTATAGATGTTAGCTCCTGCTTTCCTCCTCATTGAGTAGCTTGGTGGCAAGCATGTTCCTGGTCCCTTAAGTTTTGGGAGATCATACTCCATCCTCGGGTGGACAGTGCTGGAGAGTCCCCAGAATTGCTAATGAGAAAAAAAAAAACATCTGTGAGAGATCCTTATCAATGCTTTGGGGTTGCCAGCACACTCCTGAAAAAGATATATGTTAAACATTTCTGAATGGGCCATCAAGAAAGAAGGTGTCTGGACACAAACAGGAAGTGACCATGTGCTGTAGCTACGTAATGTGTGCAACAAGCCCAGTGTGCTTGAGAGACATAAGACCTATTGCATATCAATTGCTTATATTGCACACAGATACCATAGGTCTAAGTCCCATGCAAAGGAAGGATCACAGCATATAGCCCTTCCCTGCCACCAGAATATGTCATATGGCCTGTCCTCAAAGGCTGGAGTTAGCCAAGGCCTTCTTAAACCTTGAGGAATGAAAACTGAGCCATAAGTTTTGTTGTTGGTTTTTTTTTTTTTACCTAATTACTTAAGTATGTAAAAATACATCACACTGGCAGGGATTCATAGCTAGGACTCCCCTTTCTCAACCAAGTGTCCTAACCAAGCTATCAACAGAAATTCCTTTCTTGTCACAAAAAAGTTACACTTCCTTCTGAACAGTGTCCCAGACTCTCCAGGTAAGATGTAAAGTGTCGTTGCCAAGTCATCTGTTTATGGCACACTAGCAAAGTAGCAGGTATTGCTGTGAATCCCTTGAGATTGATCAGAAAACTGAATCCAGATGTCTCATTAGAGGTGAGAACTCAACCCCATATTTTACAAGAAAAGCAGCCACCCCTAGACACACATGTGAAAATAAAGCTGCAGGCCTCTACAAAACTTTCAGGTCAAAGGAGAGCTGCAGTTTCAAACGAAGAATTTTGGAATCAGAATTTTGAATTTTAGTCCTTGCTGCCCATTTTTGTCCAGTTTAGATATTCAAGTCATATCCGATCTCTTCTATAGGTTAGTTTTATAGCTAAGACAGCGCCACTCATTGGTGCAACTCAACAGAAGCACGCAAAAATGAAGTTGACCCAAGACACTCGCTTATTTTAGGAAGTTATTTGATAAACTCAAACCGCACTTCAACTTTTCTGTTCTATTAGAGTGCATCTGGAGTCTCTGTTTCAAGATTCAACTTCCTCTTTTTGATCTAGTAATATACTTTGGCTTTTTTAAAGAAAGATTTGATGACAAATTACACTTATTAACACAATACTAGTTGCTTCAAGCTCATACAACTCCTGAAAAGTGTGATACACATTTTTAACAGTGTCCTCCAAAAGACCTGATATACGTATGAGGCTGATTACAGAATCACAGAATTACATGCAGTTGGAAGAGACCTCTGGAGATCATCTAGTCCAACCCCCCTGCCAAAGCAGGTCCACCTAGAGCAGGTTGCACAGGAACTTGTCCAGGGGGGGTTTTAAATGTCTTCAGAAGAAGGGGACTCCACCACCACCATGGCCAGCCTATTCCTGTGCTCTACCACCCTCAAAGTAAAGAAGTTCCTCCTCATGTTTAGGTGGAACTTCTTATATTCAAGTTTGTGCCCATTTCTTCTTGTCCTGTCACTGGGTACCACTGAAAAAAGACCGGTGCCATGCTCTTGACACCAGCCTTATAAGCATTTATCAGATTCCCCCTCAGTCTTCTCTTCTCTAGGCTAAAAAGACCCAAGTCCCTCAGCCTCTCCTCATAAGGGAGGTGCTCCAGGCCCCATGATTGACTGCATTTGCTTTGCTCTGGTCATCTTGCCCACAGTACTGCTTATGTAGCTGTTATCTCCCAACCTTTTCTGGAAAAAGTATGTTTTCTGACACAGGGACCACCTTTACCATGTGTTTGCACAGCACATGCATCACACCTCATAATACACTCTGCTGGCCTGTGCTGTACCCCAACGTGATCACCCTTAATTCCACATCATGTTAGCAGAGTATTCAGCTAGTTCTGAAGACCTTTGCACCTCCAGAGCAGATATAGCTGGTGATTTTTATCTACACCTCAGGTATAACTTTGTCTCTGAGCCAGTGTACACACAAAATACATAAAAATTAATGTGTACTTGATCCTGGTGTTGGCAGCAAAAAGACAGCTCCTCTTGGCTCTTATTTGGAAACTTCCAGCTAGGCATCAACGTATGGTCCAATGTAAGCTTCCCAGAGTTACTGTAAGAATTTTGTTAACCACAAACTGGTCTTTGGTTCATTATTCATAGTTCCGTCTGATCTTTCAACTGCTCATACACATAGGACGATTCATTGGTTTTATTCATGAGAGTACTGGCAGGATCATGACATTGGGTTGTGAACCCCTGAAGGTTGTGTATCATTCTGGGGACTCCACCCCTACAACATACTATGTCTTCCACAGGACTATTTTGCTGTACTGATTTGCTTGTCTCATGCTGTGACATTTTTTAGAATGAAACAGATATTTGGGATGGGATTCAGCTGCCTAAATCTGTGTCTCTTTTACCACGTGAGGTGCTAGATGGCATCCAAGACAGGAGTAGAAAAGTCATGGGCCCCTAAGGGACACCTACAATCTCCTGCAAGGGCAGCAGGAGACCAACCCTGGAGCACCACAAATGACACTAGCTTCCCGTGCGTAGCCAGCTGAACCAAGCCAAGATCCTAAGCAAATATGACACATCCTACAGGAATGAGGTTAATGGTGTAGTATAACAACAATTATGAATCCTCTTCATGATTTCTAAGTGTACAGCATCACTTTTACAGAGAGGTCCAAAATATGACATGAGATCTTGGGTTTATATTGCATATATGAATGCGTCTCAACTCTGGGGTTTAGAATACTTCATATTTTTCATGCCGGGTCAAGTAAGGTCTTGGCATTTTTTCCTGGTTTTGGGGCATACTCAGATGTCCTCTAGTAGATCTAACAAGGACCCTGAAGGAGACACAACCTAGAGCTGTCTGTGACTACCCATGACCCAGTGTTCATCTTCCCTGTAACTGAGATGTGGTAAAAGATCAGGTAGGAGCAAAATGGGCTGAGTGGCTTTAAGAGTTGTAATAAGCTGGGTAAGGGATGCTTGTGTGGCATTTTGTGATGTGGGAAGGGTAGCCAACTTGATGAGAGAGTTTGCAAAATACAGCAAGAGGCAGTGGTATCTTAAACTACTGTTGCAACATCCAAAAAAGCAAGACTGATTATAGTCTGCAGTTCTAACCAGACCAGGCCATGAACCAGCTTTTTCACAGTAAGTTTGTGTGGCAGCTAACACAAAGATATACTGGCCTCTTGCCAGGAATCCCAGTACCTTCCCCCGATGCAATACATGGTGTTTTGGAGTGATTAAAAGATTAGGCCATCCAGACTGATGTTCCATAGGAGTTTTCCTCTGCAACCCCCATGACTTCAGTACCTGCCACCTCCTCCCCTTTTCCTTGGACTGCTTGCTCCTGCTCATGCTTTGCCCACTCATTTTCTCAGGTATCTGTTTGAGTAGATGGATTGTGAATGAGAGGTAGGGACACATTCATCTTAAAAGCATAGTATGTATGTATGTATGGTTTTTTTTGGTTGGTTGGGGTTTTTTCAGAGATGGCAGGTAAAAGGATGGCAAAGGACTGGGAGCAAATCCTGGACTAGGAAGGAGGAAAGAGGCAAGAAGCAGAATTCCTTCAATACCCATGCAACCACTGCAACCCTGCTCACACGTTGTTCTCCCTGAAGCCATAAGCTACATCAGCGACTGTCCCTGCTTTTATGTGGCTTATTTCATGATTTAAACTCTGGGTTTTCATATCTCTCTGCACTTGCCAACAAGAGGAGGGCTGTAAACAGGCTGGGAAAGCCCTCCACACTACAGGGTTTACAATTTGTAATAGCTCTGGTATGTTTGTGTTTAGAGATTAATTTTACAAAGCGAACTAGAGCATGCTTTGTGTGTTTGTGTTTACTACTCCCTTGGCATGTATTTTTCCCCACAGTAAGTGCCTGAAGTAAACTAATGCATCTGTATTCCTCCCGGTAATTTCTGCCCTCCTTATGCTATCCTTCCATGTGCTTCACACAGAGGGTTTGTGCTGGCCGGAGAAGTCTGCTCCTGTGGTTTCGGTCAGGTCCCCTTCTTTCAGCTTTTTGCTGAGACTCAGCACTGCCGGGAGGTGTAAGCCCGTGCCGTGGGACGCGCCAGGCCACGAGCTGCTGCTGGATGCGACTCCTGACTCAGCAGCGTGGCTGGGCGGACACAGGGCTTTGTGGTCACCCGCCCTGTCCCGGTGACTCAGGCAGAGATAAAAATTCATTCCTTGCCTGAACTCCAGTGTTTACAGCCTGCCAAGCTCCAGCCTGGAGGATGCAGTAAATCTCAGAGAGCAGACCATAAATGAAAAAATGCAGTCCAGTATTGGTCCAAGGAAGCCTCCTAGTATTATAGTGCTATGTTTCAGAGTATGGGAGTATGTGGTGAGTAATAAAAACAGCTTACGCTGATCATATTATCCATCTCTCAGCTATAAATCTTTTTCCTATAGTAGCCAAGACCACAGCCTTAAAGTACTGCACAGTAAACTGGATTTGCAGGGCAATGCTGCCACTGGGCTTTGTCAATGTTTCCAGTTTCCCATCTGCAGTCTCTAAGCACAGAAGCAAACTTATTGTCTTTTCATTTGCGAAAGCCTTAGTTGTTTTATGTTTACCATCATTTGAAATTTTTTGATTGCTACTTGTATGAAAATACAAGTGAAAATGAAAATTTGTCAGCTATGTTGAGGGTCTTGTTATATTAGGAAATATCTGTATATTGGAAATAAGAGCCCATTATGCCAAGCACTCTCTGAGTGTAATAAAGAGGCTGTAAAAGTTCAGGAACACTGATTATCTAAACATAATAATAGACAGCTGGTGAATGAAAGAAAGACAGTGAATCAAAAAACAGCAGCCTGAAAACAGTAGAGCTAAAATCACAGTAATCTCACAACCTAAATCCTGAGTTACTGTAGAAAAAGTTTATCTGACCAACAGAGTACTCACAATACTACTGAACTGGGTTGCTCCAAGGGGAATCGCCCGTGTCACCACATCTGTTTGAAAGCAGGGCAGCTCTCCTCTCCCTCCCCCTAAAAATTATTTATTCACTCAATATGTGGGTTTGGGGAAGTAATGCAGTTTGTAAATTGGACTTTCTTCAGTCAAGAAATAGTAATAAATTTGGAGATGCTGAAAGAAAATACTTTGTTTACTGCTAGACACAAAAGGCCATTTAAAAAAATTGAGGAAGGGGAAGAGATTTTATCCCCTTGTAGCTGAACACAATCGTGCTGTAATCAGGATGCTCACCTAAAATGCAGGACATTTTATCTTGGATGAGAACAAAATCCCGATGTCTGGCTCCTCCACAGATATTTAATGATCAGTTTATAGGAATCTTCAGGCTCTGATCCAGTGAGACGGGAATCCTCTATGAAGAATTCAGCTGTATCAGTAGGGATCTCTGCAATATCTTTGCTCCATAATACTCTGCAGCTCACTGTTTCAAACTGCTGCCTCTCTGGATACTGCCCTACAGTGAAATTTTCCCTTTAAAAATGGCAAGGCACCTACAACAAAAGGACAACTTTTCTGTGACTAAAATGGTCAAGCATAGCTATGGCTGATGGGTTGCCTTGAGGTCCCAGCAGGCCTTCAGAATTTAAATTAGTTGCAGGTGGTGACAATGGGCAGATTCACTCTAGCTATGGCCTGGCTCCATCGAGTTTTTGGCTTGTTTCTCCAAGGCTTTGGAATCAGGCGCTTCCTTTCAGCTACCCACTATTCTCTGAACTCCACCCTGCCCTGGACATCCCTGGTCATTCTCAAGCACACAATGCTTCACTGAACACTGATCTTGAAGAGTTCCCTTAGAAGAGAGCCAGGGTCAAAGTTTTTTTGTTCTAAGAGATATAAAAAGAAATATTGAGACACTGCCAAACTCTCCCACATAATGCCAACAGAGAACCTCTCACCACATCTAGTGTTCACCATGTACAACACTGAAAACTATGCTCATAATAAGGCTGCTGCCTTGTTTTTCTCCTAAATAATTTACTTTCCACTATAAACACGATGAGGTCACTGCCTGGTTTTGTGGCTCACGTCGGGTCCCCTTCCTTCCGTTCCTATCTTAGGCTCCTCAGGGCTGTAGGCACACATCTGGACCCTCAGCTTACCAGTGCCAATGCCTCCCTTTCATTTAGCCAGCCATGCGTGGGCACACATCCCTCAGTGGTTGTGGTCAGCCCTCACAATGCCATGGGTTCACCCCATGATGCTATAGTTTGGTGAAATCAAGGGCCTCTGGCTGTTGTATGGGCCTGAGCAGGTCTGGGCTGGAAAGCTAAATGAACAATAGCAAAGTCAAGTTATTCATGGACTGCTCAGTTATACTGCAGTCAGAAACTTCTCAGTTCCCACAGGCTCCCTAGTGCATGTACAATGTTGGCTCTTTGAAATGTCACAGCCGACAGCCAGAAAGCAAGGTTTTTAGGCATGCTGGACCTGTTCCCTACATTTTCAGTTGAGAGTGCCAATCACTGTGGTATCTAAGTACTAGCTGTCCTTTTGAACCGTCTGTGTCATGTAAAGAAGGATACATCTCACTCATATTCAGCTTTCTAAAAGCTGCCTGGTCTCCCCAGTTCACCAGGCTCCCTCTGCAGATAAGGTGGAGAGACCAATGTGTCCAGAGGGCTAATTTTCATATCTATTTTTTTTGCCCCTGTCTTGCGATGGAAGTCAGGGAAGGCAAGAGGCTCCTGAGAGCTGCTGTTCATGGGCAGCTTTGGCTGATTATCTTTGGTATTGTTGAATGAAAGTAGGAGAAAAAACTCAGACTCAGAGTGCAAGGTACCTGTAACACAAACAGTTAAAGAGCCCATTTCCTTTGATATGTTGCTGTCTTGAGACCCTGTATTGCAAGGTGAGAGATTTCTGACAGTAACAGATCAGAAATAGCATGTGTGAGATCTAATAGCCAGAAGCAAATCCTAGGCAAATTCAGACTAGAAATTCACACAGGCATGCATTTTTAGCAGTACAAGTAACCATTGCAACAGCTCGCTGAAAGATGTGGCAAGTTATCTAACGTGAAATCTTCAACATATGAACACTGTCTAAGAGATATGCATGTTTTAGCTAATACAGAAATTATAATGCCAGAGTGACTGGGGGAGGTTCATTGCAGAGACAAATACATTTGAAAAAGCAGTGGTCCTTTTTAAAATCACCTTATAAAATTCCCTAAATGTACAGTGCCCAATGATGGCAGAGTGGGAGTACGCAGAGCTTCAAAGAATTAGGAATCTAAGCCTTGTGAAGTAGACAGGTGCTTGGTATGCCTTTTCTATCAACTTGTGCGTTTATGGCATTGCATACTTTGCTGGTTATCCTTTCTTTCACATTTTTTCCCTCATTTCTGAGAAAATGTATTCTTGTAGCAGTGACAGAAAAGCTCACCCAGGATACAGGCAGAGTGGAGCCAGTGAATTTTCTGCCTTTTTCCCTCTTTGCTAAACCCCAACAAATCTGATCATGTTGTAGGATCAGGACACGTCACATCAGGAGGACAGCTGTGGTGGTAGCTGCAACACAGACTAGTGTTACACATGATGGCCTTAAACTAAAGGCAGTTGAAAGATGGGATGTAAAGTGTTCCATGGTGACTGAATGACAGATAAACCCCTTATTCTGAACAGAATCCTTCTAAAAATACAGATACTTTCATGCACACAGTACAAGTTCCTCTCCAAACAGAAAAAGGTACACAAACTTGTTTCTAGCTGCAATCTTACCTACTCCCACTCCCCAGCAACCCAGAGGAACAAAACTACGTACCACACAGTGGACGTTTGTTTTTCCCTTGGAGTTGATGATGTTACCCCCTTATTCTGATGCCTTTGCCAACTGTCTATAGTTTCCTACGTCTAAACATCCCCCAGTTGGTGTGTACCAGTCACTGAAGTCCCTAGAGTCCCACTTGTCCCTGGCGTTTCCCATGGCGTATTGCTGCAGACCCAGAGATACAATACTTCCAGCGACTCCAGATCCTGGACAAATGCCCTGGTGAAGGCTTCAACGCCTGGAACTGTGTCAGCCACTGGATGGAGCAGATGGCCAGGAGTCAAGACATTGCGTTTGGTGGAAAATGTTCACCAAGTGTTGTGACCAGAGGATTTCAGATTTAGCTTTCTAAAGGAACAGAGTGGTACCACAACATTTCCGAACAGCTCCAGTTACTACTGCGTAACACCAGCCAGTATTCAGAAGCTGTGCCAGGAAGCTCTCCGCTTTGCTACACTCCTTTATTAATAGCATTTTGCCAAGCTGCCCTCTGGGACAAAATTATTATATAGTGGTCAAATGTCTCCTAGTGGAGGAATGCCTTATTTTGCCTTTCAACCACAGTCTCACTTGAATTCCAACACACAAAGTAGGAGGTACCTGGGATGCATTATAGCTGCATCTGCCTAGCTTTTCTGGCCCTACAAAAGACCACAGGCAAGAGTGAGATTAATTTATTGATCTCTTCTCTTTCCCACAGCTTAGACAAGCAGTGGCAACAAGCTACTCCTACACACATACCTGCATCTGGATTTACAGCAACCTCTTCCCAATGAATGTGCATTTTCTTTTTTTCTTCCCACATCAGTACCTTGTTATCTGATGCACATCAAGAAACACTTAGATCCCACCCATCTTTTCTTTAGCCTTCCAGAACTCCTAGCAAAACCACATTATCAGTACTCAGGCAAGAAAACCCTAATATGAACTATGTCTATTGAAACAGAATAGGGAATATCTAAAAGAGAAGCTCATTTTGTTGTACACCATGAGCGGATGATGGCCTGAGTTTGTCTCACTGCTGATCTATTTTGTGCAATGATCTCCTTTTATAAAGCAGGTCTGAGACCACTTTATATGTTTCTGTCTAAATATTTAGTAGTCATTACTGTGAGAAGGGAAAAATAAACAACAAAACCGACACACGGTGAATAACCAACCAGCAAAGTGTTTCTCCTAGTGGCACAAACCAGAATGAACAATAAAGCCCAGGCTGTCTGCCTGTTACAAAAGCAAAGGGACCTAATACAGACCCCATGTGTGTTTTAATGTGAAGGATAAAAATCACTGTGTTTTCCTCCTATATTGAAATACTAAATTATAAAAAATAATGAGTAGAGCAACAAGATGTAGCCAGAGGGAAATTCTAGGAGAGGTTTCTGTTGAAATGAGACAGGCATTATACAATGCACAGTCCTTGTCTGAACCTTTTAAAACATGATTTTCAGCTTGTTCACACACTCAGACTACTGGACAAATGAATTGGATTAATTAAAAACTACTATCCTTTGGTGTTTGGCTGTTCTACAAATGTAGCAATATTTTTAAGCCAAATAAATCTCATGATGTGTGCTTAGTGAATTCCAGTTCTTTGTGGTTTTTATTTCAATTATATGAAAGCATGGAGCACCTCGCATATGTGGAAAGGCTGAAAGAGCTGGGACAATTTAGCCTGCAGAAGAGAAGGCTCAGGGTGATCTTTCCAATGTGTATAAATATGTGAAGGGAGAATGTGAAGAGGATAGTGCCAGGATCTTTTCAGTGGTGCCCAGTGACAGGACCAGACACAATGGGCACAAACTGAAACACAGGAAGTGCCATCTGAACTTCAGGAAACACTTTTTTTGTTGTGAGGGTGAGTGAGCACTCCATCCTTGGAGATACTAAAAAAAATGTCTGGACACAGTCCTGAGCAACTGGGTCTGGGTGACCCTGCTTGAGCAGGGGGGCTGGAGAAGATGAGCTCCAGATGTCCCTTCCAACCTCATCCATCCTGTGTTTCTGTGAAGATGGTTTTAATGTATTAGGCAATTTTTTTTTCATTACCCTAGTGCTGCAAAAGGAGAGACTAAAGATGTATCTACACTGTTAAGTGATTCTTGCTTTTGCAGCCTGAATCCTTGTCTTCTTAGCATTCACACGCACCATATGAGAATGCAAATGGTCTCTGTGTTGGAGTGAATCTAATTTTCTTAGTGAGGAGATCTAGACAAGATATAAGGGATGATCAGTCTATGCCAGGGTCTGTACGCCATGTATTCCACCTGTACCAGATCTGACTTTCAGATGTTCTGGTCATGTGAGGGACTCCCTTGTGCTCTCCCAGATCAGTCAGGAATGTGAAACGTGCTAAAAATTCTTATGTTTTGACAAAAGAGAAGTAGATGTTTCTTGCACTATTGTTGAGATTGGTTGTTAATTGCATGGCTTCTGATAAGCAGTACAGTTGCATTCTTATTGCCCCAAAGGACGTTGACATGGGTGTAGGTGTGCACAAGCCAGTTCACAGCAGTTGGCAAAGGGAGCTCTTTGGTATGACTATCACTTTAGACATAGGCTAAGAGAAATTGACCTTTAAAGTTGTTTTGCACATGTAAAATTATGTTATACCCTTTTTGCTAATGGCGAATACATGTATAAGTGAACAATGACTGCTACATCAGATGAATATTCCTACCACTCTCCTCCTCTTTGATCCAGATCATCAAGTGTGCAGCAGTTTGAGAAGTGAAAAACACCAAAAAACCCTCAACATGTAACATATGGGCTTACAGAAGAGTATTGCCATTAGTATGCTCTGCACAAATGCATGAGATTTTTCCACAAATGGGGGACTGTGACATATGGATCTCACATGCAAAGTAAGAAACTCAACGAGTCCGTACTAAAAAGTTTGAGTTAAAGTTCCTTTGTTCTGTTTTTCTGAAAGAGGTTAATTGATTCTGAGACTTAGCTTTACTTTTCCCTTTCACTCTTATTCTTCATTTTGTTTTCCCAAGTGTTTACTTATCCATTAACTGTTGAACAGGGCCATGGTAAAGGTAATAGGGCAAGGAAATATATGAAAAATAGGTTAGGATGCATCATCAACATGGTGGGGGATTGCCTGGGACATTATTACATCTCCTCTGTTTCTGCAAATTTCCCTCATTTGCTGGTAAATGACTGAGCTGATGTTTCCTAGTCATGCTACAGTTTCACTTCTGTCACCTATATAACTAACACAAATGGTACAAAAGGCGCAAAGAGTTCTTGTGACTTGCTTAAGCAGGCTTCTGGAAACCTAGAGAGACATGATCAAACAAGCACCAGAGTAACAGGAGGGCTGTCACTACAGCAACCACCACACAAGCCAAAAGCCAGGAAGAGGAGAGCAGTGCTCAGCATATTGGATGCTTAATCATTACCAATTTTATCTCAACCAAATCAGGTTTTAAGGATGACCAAAGGAAAATAAGGTGATTTCTGGGCTTTGATATTGCTCACTCTGGTGTAGGAGATCAGACCACTCTACTAAAACAAAAACATAATAAAAAATCAGGGAGGGCCAGAAAAGCATTTGTCTCAGTTGTGCTTGTCAAGATTTCTGTTAATCAGAAAATGAAAATTAGAATAATGTATATGCATCCATGTAGCACTGGATACATAGCACATTCAGGATACAGAGTTAAGGATTATTCTAAAATAAACAGAATATTGTGGAATTGTAGAAAAAAAAATCTTGAAGAGTAAGGGTTTCTTCGTTTTTATCTCATCTCTCTCTGTGGAACATACACACATTGGCAAGATTTCAAGATTTCATTTCTCATGTATTGTTTTTGCATGACTTAACTCTGAGCATCTAGATTACTTTAGAAACAGCAATAAATAACACAAACTTTACCTCAGGTGAAACAAACTTATGAATGTATCCACTACAAATAGCAGGGAAGCTTATCAGACATGACATTGATTTGGCCCCATAGAGTACTAACAACAACCTAAATTAACATATACTAATCCACAATTCCCAGAAAATTCCCTCTCAGAGAGGAGGATTTGCAGAGGCTTTCAATGAGGCAGATGGGAGGGGGAAATTCATATTTCACAATAATATCAGATTAAACTGGCACTTGGACTAGGTGTTACTATCGTTCTTTGAAGCGTATATTTTGTACACAAAATGTAAAGCTATTGAAAAATAAAAATAGTTATATTACATATGAAATGCACATGGGTTAAAATTAAATGATGAAGTTTGTTTGGAATTTTAAGCCAGCTAGAGTCTTAATACCTGGATTCCCATATGTACCAGACACTCTGCCACATTACCACAGTCAGGCATGAGAACTCAGGAAAATAATTTCCCAGAAGACAATTCAATGGTAACCTTTAACTATTAAAATTGTTTCTGTTGGCTTTTTCAGACCAAAAGCATAATTTCTATGAATGTAATTTAGGAGCAATTAAATTGGTGAATACCACTGTAGAAAATAATTTCAGTCACAAGAAAGGATGAAAGAAATATTCCATTTAATTTTCTCTGAAGCTGAGGTCTTTTTTTCCCCAACATTATTTCAAGCTTGATTTCTTCTTTGAAAAAGCAGTGTGCTTATCCTTTCCCCCCCATCCTCCCCAACTTGGCAGTAGACAAGAAAGAAACACAGACAAAAACAGCCTCAGACTGTGTTTTTTAATTGAACTGATTGGTTTTTTCCACCACCAAAAAGAAAAAAGTCATTTAGAAGGTCAATTTTTGTGCATGTTAAGATGGTTTTTTTGGGCCCTGCAACTAAAAAGAAAAAGTACTTCACTGCCTTGGTCTGCCAAGGTACATCTATGGTAGCAACTAAGCCAGTTCAAGCACTATGCTGTAGCTACATACTGTTTCATTTTTTCACATCCTTGATAAGCATTTGGTCTGTGTCAATTTGCAGCCTTTCAGAAATGCCTTAACATGATTCAAACGTGCCACGAGTGAGGACTGCTCCTGGCAGATAGCATGAGTATGTGACGGGAGAGCTACATCTGTTTGTACGATGCCTACTGCAGCGTAGTCCAGAACCTGACAGCATCCCTCCAGATAACACTTGTGGGTGAGGCAGGTCAATGTCACAGGACCTTGAGGTCCTGATCTTCTCACAGCTCTGACCCCTCAATTCAGCTCCTCTCTGCAGCCCTACCTCGGCATTGCAATGGATGGAAGCAATGCTGAGAACGAATACCAACAGAGGACTGCTGTAGCAAAAAAAAAAGTGGGAGAGAGAAAAGTGGTAGTAGGTAGCTAAGGTGGTGTTGCTGTCTTCACATGTTGGTACATCAAATTTGCTGCAAAACTGTCTCTACCTTGCATCACTATTGGCAAGAGGTCTGGGGCAGGATATAGCAGACAAAGGGAGCAAAGATGCATGAAAAATATTGGTGAAGCCAGCCTGATAAAAGTTGAGAATAAAGGTAACATGTAAGTGGTAAGAATGTATTACATCTCTTAATATGGAAGTCCGGGACTAGTGGAGAGCTGTGGTACCTAATGCAGTACTTATTTTCCATTCATTTATCGATGCAGCCTCTTTTCAAAGATGCACATGACAGTCCCAGGAGTTCTCGAAGACAAAGGAGTCCAGTGTCTTCTCCAGCTCAGTTCTACAGAGGAGGGAAAGACAAGGAGTGGCTTAGATACCTCACTCACATATAGCAGTCTAGTTGTAACCCTCCAGTTAGGCATCTGGATTTGTGTCTGAATCTTACCCCAAGTAGTTTACTTTCCAGTAAGAACAGAAATTCTTCCCATTTCTTTGGATGAAGTAAGAAAGTGAGTTAAACTGTTTCTCTTTGCTAGGTGTTTCCTCTGTACAAATCTAACCGTGATCACAATACTTATTATCATTATAACGGAAGGAATGACACGCATATGTATACATATGTATATGCAGCCATAGGATCAGAAGCAAAATACAAAACCACCTGGTAATACTGGAGCAGGAATTTGTGTACCTAGAAAGAAGATAAAAAAGGAAAATGGACAACGGATCCAACCATAGGTATCCAATTCATAAAAAGGAGGTTATTTTCAGCTTCGTAATAGTAAAGTATTAATAAGCCTTTATGATGGTAAACTAGGATTCAGCTTGCGGTCAGCAAAAGAACCACAGAATATTTTTTATTTCAGTAATTGATATAGAATATGGAAATGCCATATTAAGCAGTCACTTGGAGTAATGGTTTTAAGGAATTTGAATACTACAGTTGTACAGAAAGGAACGAGGAAAAAGCGTGTATGTGTGTGTACATATATCTCCATGTTTCTTTGGTATGAAGCTGTAGCACAAATCAGACCTTTCAAATAACTTTGCTGTTGCAAGAAAATGGCATTTAGAAAAGCCATTACTAGAAGAAAGTTATTATTTTGTTTCAGTGAACCTCTCCACAGTATGGATTGCTAAAGTACATGAGTGTTATAACAGGTTATCGAGAGCTTTCTATAACAACAGCAGGAGTTATGCAAGCAAACATGAACACAGAGATCTGTGCCAATGCATATTAACTTGTTCCATGTAACTTCTACTCTTCCAGTCCTTGGACCATGTCCATCCAATTTAAATCTCAAATACATAAGGGAGAATTGTAAACCTTCTGTACTTACACACTGCATCTTTTTTTCCCCCCTTTCACTGACTTTTTCCCCAGGAAAGGATAGATCAATGTTATATGCTTCATAGAGTCTGCCTGATATGAACGTTTTAAAGCTTTTAGTTTAATTCTGTGCACCTGGTATTGCTGTAAGTTCAAACAGTTTTATATTTATTCCCTACCAGCTCTCCTATGACTTTACAAGAACAAAGCTAATAAATTCCACAGCACCAAACACAGAAGCAATTGGAAGCTGTTTTCTAATCCAGACCTACACAGCCTTGTGTCTTTCCCCATATGCCACATCCCTGATGACTAGATTCTCTCTCTGCATGGATATAAAACAGTCTATCATTTGTATTTGAATCCCTTTCTTTAATATTATTGGACTACATAGGCACATATTTTAAAGAGGTCAGATGGCTTGTTAACACAGTATAAGTGGTATTGTGTAGTTCTCAGCAAGCATATTGGGAAGAACAGATTTTGAAAGAGTTTAACAGGAGCACTTACAAAGTAAAAGAGAAAAATAAAAAGTTATTTTCTATTCTTAATATAGTCAATCTACCTTATGAAATTACCTCATTGAAGCAGAACTAGCCAGTGCTTTGCCACATCTCAGCATCATTACTGGATTACAGCTTTATTACTCACCTACCCTTTCGCCCAGAAATAGCAGCAATATGACATGTAGCTGCATGTAGCTTTTCTTTCTTGCTTGTTTCATAACACTTAATTAATCCTTCAAAGGGGAAATACATCTTCAGTCCTCAAAGTAAGACCCTATCGATCTTCACAAAGGCTGAACTTATTGAAAAACATTGGTCCCAGGATGATTTTACAGGAGAAAACTAGGTCCTTCAAAAGTTGACTTAAAGTTGACCCTCTTCTGCTCTTTAGAGAAGCCTTTCCCTCATCCAGGGAACCCGGGAAGTCTATAATCTTTGAACCAAAGCGAATTTTTGTTACCCCACATAACTGGGGTTGACATTCAGCTCATTGCCCTGCTTCTGCTTCTGTGCGGTGATGGTGGGATACAGGATTCTTCAGGCATTTCCTTTGCTCATATTGTCTCTGCACAGTGGTAATACAGCATGGTCTTTATCTCCACATAGAGTTTCCCTCTGTTCAAGTAATGGGAACTAATGATAGAGGATATGATCCACAGTACAGGATGGTTTCTAGTTATTTCCCTCTGTAAATGTCAACACAGATAATTGAGAGGATTAAACCAACAATCTGCTTCTAGGTCTGCATAACAAAATAAAAGTTATTCTCCATTTTATCCCAGGAAACAAAAGCAAAACATTGTTGATGCTGCTAAGGGTGTTTTGAGGCCTCAACATTCCTAGGCTCTTATACACCCAAAGGTTTTTGCTGCAATTGTAGCTCCCTTTCCTATGACAATGTATCCAAAAGCTTGCAATAGGAAAGAAAAAAACCCAACAATCCAGGCTTTCCAGAAATTCCATCTTACCCCAGAGAGATGGAGAGAGACAGAAAAAGAGGATTGGAAAAGACATCCTCTTGCAGGCTGTTACAAGGGGATTTGTCTCACCTAACTCTAAGCATTTACATTAATAGGTGTCAATAGCTGAGTTAGTTACCCTGGGCTCCATTTACAGTCCATGGGGAGAAATAAGGTCTTTTGTAACATAATTTATCTAACCTGTTCCAGGTAATTGCTTTAGACTTAACTGAACTTTAGAAATGCCGAATTCTCTCCACGACTAAAACAAAGCTCAGCTTTACTAGACCACTTGTGAATGCCTGTTGTTGCTCCATCAGACTAATCTCGTTTTTCTCTCTTGTCTTATTTTTAAAGCACCTCTTTTTTTGCCTATCTTCTTCCATAAGTAATTTCTGCTCTTTCTTTTTAAGACAGCTTGTCCTCTCTACGCATAATCATATAAAGAAAGCCTGAGAAAGCTCAGGGGAACTCGGCAGCACAGTCAATTGACAGCAATCAACTGAGCACTGTGTTAGGAGCTCATAGGAAAGTGCATCAGATTTGGAATAGCTGGATACTTGCTGTGTTACAGATGGGAGGATATTCACACTGAGAAAGAGATAACAGTTTATTAGAGAGAATGAATATGCAGACCAAGGATTGACAGATTTCCTCTAACATCTTTCATTTGGGCGGCTCAGTGAGTTCACCAATGTGATGTGCTTTTCTCAAAAAACACGTCTATAAAAAAACAACATATGCAGGATTTAGTTCTCAAAATACAATACTCCTAATATTTGCTGCATTTTTACTAGTGGCTGGATTCTATTAGTATGGAAATATTTCTAATACTTTGTCAGTGCCTATTAATGAACCTTGCTTCTGTAGCCCAGGAGAAGAGGTCAAGATTGCAGAAATCAAGCAAAAGTGAAATTATTTCATTACAACAGCACCTTTGCTGTTGCTATTGCATTGCTATCAAAACACAAAATAGTGATAGTTTAAAACTCAGAACTAACTTCAATACATCTGCAGTGGCTACAGCCATATCTCTGAATATAATTACCAAAAAAGTAGATGCTCCTATGAAATTGAGTGGCATAATAAGATTAAGGAACATATAAAACTAAATAATAGGTATTTAAGGTTGTCCAGAGAGGCTATAGAGTCTTCATTTTGAACAAAACTCGACTGGACATGACCTTCACAGCCTGCTCTAGTTTGTCCTGCTTTGAGCCCGACATTAGACATGATAATCTCCAGAGGTCCTTTGCGGTTTCACAGTTCTGTAGTTCTGTGAGTCTAAGTGTGAAGTCACATTTGATTTTGATTTCACTGAGACTACTGAGGTGCTTAAGTGCACCCCATATTTGTGCATGAGATTTACTTTTCAGAATAGTGTCCCAAAGATACGAGCACACATCCTGTGTTATACATAGAAATTAGCACTTTAATGTCTGTTTTGCAGTCCAGAAAGTCTAGAGGTGTATCTAACCGATACATACAATGTTTAAGCTTCTGAACAGAAAAACACAGAGATGTTAAGAAATCTTTCTTTTCTTATTCAGGGTGGGATTCATTTTGACAGTAGTTTCATGACTTAAAATAGATATCTGGACTAAATAAATCACTAAAGCTTCTTCTTTTATCAGGCCAGAGATACAAACAGTTCTAGGAGATGATTTAACCTATCTGAAGACAGCTTTTGAAAATACACAAGATGAATGTCCCAGTGGTGGTATCCATTTGTTTTTTCTGAGCTATGGAATAAGCCTGCTCTGCTGACTGAGGCTGCATACACAAATTTCACTGTTGAACCTTGACAAGCTCAATCTGAGTCTCAATGTAGATTAAAAATAGAGTACACCTGATTCTAATAGTGTTTAGAATCAATTAAAGCTTTGCTTTCTTTTTTTTTTTTTAAAAAAAAAGTCTTCTGTCTTCAAAAACTGTCCTAGTGAAAATTTTGTATCGATGGTGGCTTGAAAAAAATGCTATTATGAATACTCTTTGGAATTCCATTTAGTGGTTTCTTAGTCATCAAAAAAATCTTCAGGACAAAAAGTTACTGGGTAATTCTGTGAGCCAGGCATGAATTAAGTACTATGGACAATAACTGTCCATAAAACATCTGTGCTTCTACCTTATTGAATTTATTTTCAAAATATTCACAATGCTCTCCTTTAAAAAACAAAACCAAACACAAACAAAACCCAAAAACCAAAAACCATCCAGAAACCAGTAAAGTTGACAATATGACATGAGAATTTCATATTATTTCAGTATCCACTGGCTACCATGTGGAAGGACCAATTAATTAACTGTTTATTATTAATTTCAATAGCTTATATTCACATAGACTGAAAAGGCTTGCAGAGATTCCCCAGAGCATAGTATGGCAATGTTTTTTTTAAAAAAGACACAAAAATCTGACATGAATTCCATTTTATTCTGTTGAGTTTTACATTTTAGTCTCATTACAGAAGCAGTTTTACTAGACTGGTTTATATAAATGAAAAGAAATGTATGTACACGGAGATGTTTAAAGGGATGTTGGACATCTTGAATCAGACAGTAAATCTTGCTTGTTTTCTTGCATTTCACTTCACTAGGACACCATGGAATAACAGCAGAATACACTGGGCTTTATTATTATAATTCTTAATTATGGAAAGATAAAGAAATGTTAAGTATCTGGAAACAGATGATAGATTTATGGCTGAGCTCGAGCTCTGTGCTCTACACATAAAACTGTGGAAACAGAATACTTAGTTTACCAGTATGCCATGATTCATTTTACGAAAGCTTACTGAGCACTTGGTAGAGTTAACCTTGCTAGAGGTCTAGGCAGATGTTATGAACTCTCTTGGGACACTCATGGTTCATACATAAGGATGCCGCAGAGCTTTCTTGGCTAATATTAGCTACTACCTTACAGTCTTCTCTTTAGATCTGTGAATTACCAGCACTCAGAGCAGTTCATTCAACTCAGTCAAGATATTTCTTAAAAACCCTGGGGAATCTGTGCAAGTGCTCTGATTACTTTGAAAGTGTTTCAGTTTCCTGCTTTTAAAAATCACTGCCCTAAATGGCAGAGATGTCTTGGGAGCTGCAATATTGTTCAGAATCAGCTTTAACAAAAAAAAGTTTTGAAATTTGAAAGGATATGTTTACTTAAAAACTCTGTTTTCAGTAACAAAGCAACAATTAATAAATTTCAGAAAGTGAAATTTATTATTAGGATCATACTTAAGGTTTTGTTCTAGTATTACTTAGCTGTTTTGTTGGGATAGCAAATAGCAGCTGGCCTATCCTGATAATTTTCTAAAGTGAAACCTGTTCTGTTGATTTTTACAAAATGATGATAACTAACTACATCTTAATGTCCTGCTCTGAATGAAATGTTCCCTAGGTAGTCATCAAAAAAATATCCCTTCCCTAATCCATATCTCCCCTCTTTCAGTTTAAAACCATTACTGCCTCTTCCTATCACTAGAATCCCTGATCAAGGGTCTCTCCCCATCTTTCCTGTAGGTCCCCTTGAAGTACTGGAAGGGGCTATAAGTTCTCCCTAGAGCTTTCTCTTCTCCAGGCTCAACAACCTGAACTTTCTTTTGCCTCTCATAGGAGAGATGCTCCAGCCCTTTGATCATCTTCATGGCCCTCCTCTGGACTTGCTTCAACAGGTCCATGTCCTTCTTACGCTGGGGGCCCCTGAGCTGGATGCACTACTGCATGTGGGGTCTCATCAGAGTGAAGCAGAGGGGCAGAATCCCCTCCCTCACCCTGCTGGCCACACTTCTCTTGATGCAGCCCAGGATGCAGTTGGCTTTCTGGGCTGTGAGCACACCTTTCCAGCTCATGTTGAGCTTCTCCTCCACCAACACCCCCAAGTCCTTCTCCTCAGGGCTGATCTCAATCCATTCTCTGCTCAGCCTGTATTTGTGCTTGAGGTTGCCCTGACCCACATGCAGGACCTGGTACTCAGCCTTATTGAATGTCATGAGATTCACACAGGCCCCTGCCTGTCCAGGTCCTACTGGATGGCATCCCTTCCCTCCAGCATGTTGACCACACCACATAGCTTTGTGTCATTGGCAAACTTGCTGAAGGTGCACTCTTTCCAGCTCATGTTGAGCTTCTCCTCCACCAACACCCCCAAGTCCTTCTCCTCAGGGCTGATCTCAATCCATTCTCTGCTCAGCCTGTATTTGTGCTTGAGGTTGCCCTGACCCACATGCAGGACCTGGTACTCAGCCTTATTGAATGTCATGAGATTCACACAGGCCCCTGCCTGTCCAGGTCCTACTGGATGGCATCCCTTCCCTCCAGCATGTTGACCACACCACATAGCTTTGTGTCATTGGCAAACTTGCTGAAGGTGCACTCCATCCTATCATTCATATCACTGACAAAGATGTTAAACACCACTGGTCCCGGTATCAACCCCTGAGGAATGCCACTTGTCACTGAGGGTGCACTTGATGCCCTCATTCAGATCATTGATAAAGGTGTTAAAGAGAACCATGCAGGACCTGGTACTCAGCCTTATTGAATGTCATGAGATTCACACAGGCCCCTGCCTGTCCAGGTCCTACTGGATGGCATCCCTTCCCTCCAGCATGTTGACCACACCACATAGCTTTGTGTCATTGGCAAACTTGCTGAAGGTGCACTCCATCCTATCATTCATATCACTGACAAAGATGTTAAACACCACTGGTCCCGGTATCAACCCCTGAGGAATGCCACTTGTCACTGAGGGTGCACTTGATGCCCTCATTCAGATCATTGATAAAGGTGTTAAAGAGAACATGTCCCAGTACCGAGCCCTCTGGGACACCACTCGTGACCGGCCACCAACTGGATTTGACTCCCTTCACCACCACTCTCTGGGCTCGGCCCTCCAGCCAGTTTTTAACTCAGTGGAGAGTACACCCATCTAAGCCATGGGCAGCCAGTTTCTCCAGGAGGATACTGTGGGACACTGTATCAAAGGCCTTGCTAAAGTCCAGATAAACAACATCCACAGCCTTTCCTTCATCCAGCAAACGGGTCACTTTGTCATAGAAGGAGATCAGGTTTGTCAAGCAGGACCTGCCCCTTGTGAGCCTGTGCTGGCTGGGCCTGATCAGCTGGGCGTCCTCCATGCTCTGCATAATGGCACTCAGGATGATCTGTTCCATGACCTTCCCAGGCACCTAAAAGTCTCTAGAGCTTTTTGATAAAGGTGTGCCCTGACAGATGCAGCTGTTGCACAGGACATTTTAAATTAGGCATCACTGTAAATTCTCTCATGAACTATAGGCCATAGTCATTAAACCTCATGTTTTTGCCTTATGTTGTTGATTGCCGAAAATTTTCTGTTAAAAAGTCATGTTAAATCCCAGTGTGATCTCCCAAGGTTACATTATTCCAGCTAACTGCAGTTCACATCGAGTAATATTAGGAGCAAAATGTCAAGATTGTCTATACAATAATTTGTATCTCAGTTGTTACTGTACATTTCCCAAATTTATATTATGAACATTTGTGTTCTGTAATTCATGTGGAAAGATGGTCTCCATAAAGTCCAATTTCCTTAAAATATTCAATTGCCTTTACTCATAGATTATTATGTTTCATGTTTTAAAACTAGTTTAATTTCATTGAAATGACTTGTCAGGCTTGGATGGATGCGAGTTTCAAATGGCAAACACATATATGTGCACAGGCCCTAATGAACCTGCGGTGTACTTCTGTAGAAATATGTATATGTCGGTTACCGTCAATGAATAAAAAAAGTACAGAACCTTAATTAAGAAGTGGGAATGTGATACTGTTGGATGGTGTTATTCCTTTTCTGGGAAGAATTATTGCATCTTTAATCATAGACGAGCTTCTCGGAAAACTGTTTGCCTCAAGCAAATAAGAAACTGGAAGAAGAAATGAGTATGCAGAAGACTCCCAGCAATCTTATTTTTCCCATGTGACCAAACAGAAACGTTTGCATGCAATTAATGTAGTTGAAATAAACGTATTGTGACACCAAATATCATTTTAAGGCACTAGGAAACTCATTCAAGTTAAGCAACTGCACCCACTGTTGCTATACTAAATTTTAAAGAAAACCCACAAAATCCCAAGAGTTTCTCTGCCAGAACTCACTATCTCACAAACTCTGCTGCAGGAGCTCAACACTTAGCCATCATTACTCTAAACACTCTCTTTCCTTTAGTATTATTTTTTTGTAACATACATCAGTGGCGGACCAATTACATTGACAGGTCCTTTTCTTTATTGTTTGTTTCTACAAATGGCTGAAGCCGAGCAAAGAAATCAGGAGCATGACCACAGTGCATAAAAGAAATACTGGTGGTTTAAACATATATGTACTACTGAACCAGACAAAAAGAAATGTTTAAAAAAGGACAGCCTGGTAAGTGAGTAATCCCTGGATAGATCTCATTTCATTTGCCTAAATGTTGTTTAGAGCACACAAATGTTGAAATTGGAAGTCTTTTTGTGCGTCCAGACTGGCCTTTTTCCTATTCATGTGAGAATTGTATTAGTTTTTTAATAATAATATTTATACATTAATATTTATAGCAATGAATTCCACTGCTTGGTTCCATAAGAATATATCTAAAACACCTATTAAAATGGAGGTAAGAATGGCATTGAAGTCCAACACAGTTACAAATATTTAGTAAACAGATCACTTATGATAAGCAGTTCAGTGAAAAATCCTGCCCTGCTCTAACTGTGTAAGATCTGACACCTCTGGAAATAAGGGGGTACGGCATGCCTTGACTTCTGAGCTTTGATAACACAGTAGTTGCTGGAGCCTATCCTAAGTGTCATACTAAGTTGCCCGTGTATGACTTGCAGAGCCAAAACTCAGTTTCACTGTACCGTCACTGTAGATATATGAAAAGATGCAGAAAATCCTGCAACACAGCTTGTAGAGCTGATCCACAGCCACTGAACTGTGCAGGACCGATGTTCACCTATCCCCTTCAAGGAAGATGTGGGCTTTTTCCAGCCAATGTCCATTCTCATGGCATTCTCAGAAGGACATTTTGAAAGATAAGTGAACCTTCTTGACGTCAAGCAGGTGTCAAGGCTTCAGGAGCATGAACAGTGTCAGCAGCACCTTTCCTCCCTCCTAGGGGCTTAGCTGCCTGTGTTCAAGGTCACCTCTGATATGGTGAAGCCATGTAACCTTGGACCAAACTTTTGTAAACCCAGCAAAGTGCGTAAGAGAACAGTGAGAAGCCTCACCTGTTGCTTCCTTACCACAGGAGCTGCACTTCAGCCATGTCCTTGGTCTTGGTCCTTGCCTGACCTTCACTGTAGACATTCCTATGACTCCCTTGCTGATCCTGACCTTGCTTTTCTGACTTAATTTCCTAGATTGACCTCTGCTCTGTCTCATCTCAGCAGACTTCCCTAATAATCTCTGGGATATTTGGCTAACCCTAGTTACCTTCCTCAGACTACTCTGTTCTTTTTGTAACGACACTGTTGGACTTGCTGCCTTGTTGGTGGAATCATGGTCCCAGCCCGTCACACCAGCTCCTGGCTCTCCTCTTGAGGAACAGCCACTCCTGCTGCTTCCTAACAGAAGGCTGCAATGGGGGGGGGAAATCAAAAATAGAGGCCACTCTATTTCTGGCCAGTATATAATAAGTTAATATTAACACTTGCATACTACAGGTGGTATACTTTCACGTATCTATATACTCATTTTAAACTCAGAAGGAGAAGGCTGTCAAGGGAAATATTCTAACTTTTCTTTCAAAATGCAAATGGCTGCTTGGTGTAGACAGCAAGGCAGCTGAAAACAGACAGTACTTCCTCATGCTCCAAAAGCATACAACATCCCTGCTGATGCCTGGAATGAGAAACACAGGCAAGATTTCAGAGAGCCCCTTCAACTGAAAAATAATGATTTGCAGGGGATTCTGACAGAGAAAGATAAGGCTTGGGACCTGGCTGGTGGGATTCAAGGAGAAGATTCAGTTCTGCCAAGGAAAACACACATAACTTCACATTCATTCTGAAAGCCATAAGAAACAATAGGGTGTCATTGTACTTATGGTGCAGTTTGATTGATTTGTTGGAAAGAAAGTAGGGTTGTTTTATTTACTCTGAACTGGAGAGAGAGGAATGTCACATTGTCTTTGTTAACCATATGTTTCCACCCTTTGCTACATTTAAATGCACATATATTGACATATTTTATTTTCTGCTGTCTACCCCTCTCCTGACCCTAGTTCCATGCTTCAGTTACTTCAGTTAAATGCAGAATTAACAATAACAGTGGTTTTATTTTTATTTTTCATATACTTCGTACAACCATTAAAGTATGGCCATATATCTGAATGCCTTTCTTATGCATCCATGATGCAAACACAGCAATTCCATCCCAGAAGAGACTGGGTAAAGATACACAGATTTTATTCAATCTCAACTTTTCTGAGTGAGACACTGTGATTTGTATTCATTACTACTCATATTGGTGTTTCTACATGCTGTGAGATCAGAGCAGAGATGGATCATCCTTCTAATCTAACCCTCTAAAATGCATGACAGGGTCTCAATTACTTCCACATCAATGTAATTCACATCTGTATGGGAGTAGGAAACTTGTTCTTCAGGAGTCAGAAAAAGAAAGAACCCATTTGGAGGAACCCACTGTGGTATGTGAAGGCTGCTGCAAATGTTCAATCAATTTGAGGAATCTGTTCAACACTGTCTCCTCCTGACACTCAGACTGAATGGATTTCCTCCCCATATATCTGATAAAAATGCTTCTGAGGTTGATGAAACTTCTTTGGATACAAATAAAGAGATAGGCATACTTTCAAAATTCCTACTTGCTAGCAGGAAATAACAGTTATAGCATGATCTGCCAATTAGTGATAAACTATGATGTTGATGGAATAAAGATCTATAATTAAAAATATGTAGACATGGCAAAATGGTTTTATAACTAGAACTAGGAAAAGTGTTTTTATTTAATATAGATTATTAAACCCCCAAAATCGTTAACCCTATTTTAATCCATCAGAAGGTTTTAGATTTTCAATTTAGACTGAACACAGCAGATGTGCCAGTCTCCCAGAAACGTAGGCATTTAGCAACTTCTTGTTTGTGCCCAGGCTTTTTGCAGAAAGTAAATCCAGGCAAAAGGCCTGGCAGGAACTTCAGTATGCAAAAGAGAAACCTAGTGTTGATAGCTGTGGAATGAAAACCCAGGACAGTACCAGTGAAGTCTCTGGTCACTTCTTGTAACACTGAACCATTGTAGGAACTCTGGGAAACAGAGTACCTGAGTCCTGGCATTTCTTGAAACTTGGAAAGAGGCTGGATTCTGTGTCACAGCTCCTGGAGAGAAATCTCAGGTATAGCCAGGTCCCAAAGAACTTCCATTGACAGCAAAAACTTCACATTTCCAGCTTTGCTGTCTGAGCCTGAAATGTAGGCTCATGGATCCTGGTTTCCGAGCCCCAATACAATCTACCTGCTGTACTTTCTCAAGAACTGCAGTCAAGTGTGTTACATCAGCTTGTGGAGCCAAGTCAAGACTGTTTTGATAACAGGAGTTTGTTCACTCATATAAATGCAGTGCTTTGGGGATTTAAAATGGATGTGTCTAAATGTAATTATTGACAGAAATAGGGCTTGTGAAATCAAGGGCACGAATCAGAATAGGAAGCCGTTTTCTCCACGCTATGCTCTATATATACTTGTTTTTTTACGGTCAGGCACTTATTTAAGAAAATGACATGCTCCATTAAGTGAAAGCAATGGAGCTGCTTTAGTGTGAAACAGAAGTAATGAATACAGTGTGAGGATGGAGACCGCACATACTAAATATGGCTCCGGACAAGAACAGATTTGGTTGTAAATGGGGATGTGTGTATTTACAGCAGGACTGAGTTTACTACAGTGCCTCGTCTTCCCATTGTCACTCATTAAGTTACTTAATCTCCAACTTGCCTCCAGAGAAGGAATTATATAAATATATACCATACTCTTGTTTATTTTTATATGGCACTATTCATATTTAGACTCCTTCAGTGTGAATAGTGATGATCTGTAATACCAGTGTAACACTCAATATACCTGTAATTAATATATATATAAAAAAAATGCCATTTATCATTATGTGGGAAATATTAAACTGTTCACTGATGATCTGTAATACCAGTGTAACAGTGTAATTAATATATATATAAAAAAATCATTATGTGGGAAATATTAAACTGTTCACTAGTTGTGAGCAGTGAGTCAAGATAAATCTTATGCCTGAAACCACTGTCGTCTCAAAAAATTTTAACACACGTTTTTGTTCATTCATCGCCTGGCACCTTTGGTGAACTTCGGTATTCTTGGAAGCTGGACTCAATTAGGAAGTGTGTTGTCATCTTATCATGAAATCCTCATTTAAAAGTTTACTTTATGTATACTAGCAGGCATTCATATTCACTAGCAGGAATATACTAGTGGCATTCATAGGAAGTGATTAGGTTGTGCAACTTCTAGATGAGCATTTTATGTTTACAAATATATCCTATTTTCTCTGCAAGTTTATTTCTCTAACACATTCCCTCCTGCCACTCACACACGCAGGGAATTGTTTTGCAACAGCAACATGACCCTATCTATCTATCACAGATAATCTATCCTTTGGCTGCTCAGCTATATTGGCCTATGCTTTATGTTCTGCCAGACCTTGAAGGTGGGGAGATCATAATATTTTGATTATATCTAAGCCACTCTGAAAGCATTCTCATTAATGAGCAAAGTAAACAGAACGGTGGAATGACATAGGACATGAAAGTGCAGAGCACTTTCCAGCTGGGTAGAGCAGCTTAAAAAATCAGCCAGACAAAGTAGTTTTCTGACAAACTAGAATAAGATATTTAAGCTCTTGCAGGGTTGTAGGACTGATCTTTCACAGTCCTTGAAAGGACTTGAAAGGTAGTCAGATGCTTAAGTCTCTTTCTGGACCACAGCCTCAATAAACTGCAGATTTAGGAAACTCGTTTGTTCCATGTTTCCTTCTGAAAAACACCAGGTGTCCTGTGTACATACACCTCCTCAGTAACTGTGCAATTGGACTTTCTGCTATACAGTTTTTCATGACAGGGACTGATTCTTAGCTGGGTGAATGACTCTGCTGAATTTCCTCTAGCTGAAGATTTGACCTAAGTTCTCTGTGTCCTTATTTATTTGTATTCTCTGAATGTTTAAGTTTATCATGATAGCTTGGGATAGATATTCCAAAGACAGATTTATGTCAATAATCCAGTAAAGTTAGATGCTTAAATAACCCTCTAAAACAAGGTTAGAGGTTAAGGTTACAGCCTTAAACTGCTGAGAACCACATTTACAAGTATCATTCTCATTTCTACATTCTTGGTTTCAAAGTTGAGTGGGAGTGTTGTATCCACAGTATGGAAAACCGATGTCCTCTCTTTTACACAGATTCCTGGTGCTGAAGCACAGAATATATCCAGAAGATATTCTTAAGTAAGGACATTAAAGACAGGATTCACTTCACCTAACATTACAGGTGAGGTATCTCCCAGTTTAGGGATATATTTTCATTTCAGCTGTCTACACACATGTTTCCTGTCTCATTTGAGGTGCCCTGGATTGTCTGTGATATTTGCCAAGGGATATCAATTGTGGTAGACCCATGCCCTTCTAGGGCATCTGGAGGCTGGGCCAGGTATCTTGAGAAAGCTCAAATGACACTGCTTATCTACATGTGGGCAACCCCTCACCATTAGAGCAGGAATCCGGGAGACTGGTTCTAGAATAAAGACCTCCACTCTCCTAAAAGGAGCCTAAACACCATGGGCAGGACTCATTTGCCTCAGCCTTGGTATCTGCTGCCATTTGGGGTGCTCCATGACATCCCAAACATGCATGTGTATCTGGCAAAAATGACATAGGATTCACAGAAAATCCGTGACCTTCTGGCGCAGCAGCTGCACTCCAGACAGGACTTCATGGGTCATCAAAAATGGCAGTAGGTGCCAATTACTAGATACCCGAATTGAAAACAGTTTAAAAGTAGAAGTTCATGTTATAAACACCTAAAGTTAGGGAAAATGAATCCTGTCTTGAAATAACAGATAGCATCTGGACATTTTGCTTTCCTTCCTATCAGAGCAGAGTTATACCTTACAGCACATTCACGACTTCTTCTGAAGTGTATTTCAGTTTTATATTTCTTCCAGTTTTATTTGATACACTTCCAGTAATTTTTTCCAATGAAGTTGCCAACAAATGCATTTCTGTGTCAATAAGCATTTCCAGGATATAAATCTAAATTCTGGAGATAAGGGAACAGTTCAGATTTAAGGCTCATTTGTTTTGTGGCCTTTGAGCTGACATTATCAATTACCATTTCAATTACTGCTAATTGAATTGCTGAGGTTTCTAGATGGTGGGCTGATAGCAGTAACTCATTTCTTCTAGATCAAAAAACTGCCAGGATCTTTCAATCACAAACTCTCACTTGTGATTATCATATATAGATACTAGAAGGTGGATTTACTAGGTTAAAAAAAGCAGCTGTCAAATACACCCTGAAACTTACTGCAACTCTAATAAAAGACCTTGAAGACATGCATGACTTTTTTTAAAACCTCAAAGTAATAAAGAGAATACAATTTATTACAAAAACCTGAACTTAATTGTCATGACAGTTTAGGGGGTTTCTTCGGTTTCAGATGTTACGCTTATAAAGCATGATTTCACTCAAACATCACAAGGAGGTGTTCCTCTGACTTCTGAATTTCCAGGAGAAGATTGATGTTGACAATATGGATGTGCTTGCATTCAGGAAAATAGAAATATTTTGTTGGTGGTGAACTTTCACCTCCTTTCTTTCCATCCTACTTTTTTTTTTTTCCATATGTTCGACAGCTATTGTGCAGGGTTTTAAGTATGTGATGTCACTGAAAAGCATGGGCTTCCCAAAGTCTTACTAAAGTCATTGTGTAATGCCAGGGTCCACTCAAAGGGCTCGACTGCAAATCAGGAGCCCAGGGAGCTGTGTGTCTAGCCCACATACCACAGCATTCTTTAGGCCTGATGCTCAGATATCTATTATATCTGAGCATACTTTGTTGGTATTGCCTTTTCTGTTTATAGAAACCTAATAAAAATAATCTTAAAAAAACTCAACAGTAAAAACACCAAAGGTCTGTACGCTTGGCAAAATTTATTCAAACCACAGATTTTCACATAGTATTTTCACTGTTCTGTCCCTGCCAGTATCAGGAAGTGCCATTGCAGCAGATGAAGAAAATAAAAGGAGTGTACTAAACTGTTTCAAATGTCAGAAGGGCTTTGAGGTTTGAGCAAAGACCTCAGCCAATTCCTATTTTATCTGAATCTGGTGTTCTTTGTTCCTAGGGTAATACAATTCCTCTCCCTCCTCCTCCTCCCAAATGCCTTAAAACTGGTGGCTGAAAAGATCGTAAGAGGAAGGATTGTCCAGAAATTGATGAATCCACCTAAGATTGAGAGGATTCAGCCTTAATTTCCTTTTCAGATGTAGACATGCTATGTAACCATTCCTCTTCTTGCCTCAACTTTCCTTACTTAAAGTAAAAAAAAAAGAAAGAAAAGACATTTTGCTTTTGTCATGGTAGTGTTGAGAGGCTAAACTCATTAATATGATAGAGTGGAAAAAATACTATGCTACAGGGCAACCATAAGTTCCTTAGGACATATTCTCAAGTTTCCAAGTGATTAATTTATCACAGCTTAATGCATTGTTGCTTTCCAGCTGAATTGTGATTGCTGACCATAGCATTCTGGCTAACTGCAAATGTTGTAGCAGAAACCATTATGCAGGAGACTAAAGATATAGCACATTACTAGTGAGAAAAGTGAGCACTAGTGAGAAAAGGTAGGAGATCACACAGGAAGCTACTGCTAATTGAGTCAAATGCAAAAGTCATTCCACTCACGTGAAACTTACCTTTTGGTGAAAACACACTTTAATTGGTTTTATTGAAATTCTGATAGCAATGTGTAATGATCCACTGACTGTGGACTCTCCGCTGGGTTAAAAACTGGCTGGAGGGCCAGGCCCAGAGAGTGGTGGTGAGTGGAGTTAAATCCAGTTGTGTCCCACAGGGCTCGGTACTGGGGCTGGTTCTCTTTAACATTTTTATCAATGATCTGGATGACGGGATTGAGTGCACGCTCAGTAAGGTCGCAGACGATACCAAGCTGGGTGGGAGTGTCAACCTGCTGGAGGGTAGAAAGGCCTTGCAGAGGGATCTGGACAGGCTGGATTGATGGGCTGAGCCCAACAGGGTGAGTTTCAATAAGACCAAGTGCCAGGTCCTGCACTTGGGTCACAACAACCCACTGCAGTGCTACAGGCTTGGGGCAGAGTGGCTGGAGAATTTCTGGCCTGGCAGAAAAGGACCTGGGGGTGTTGGTTGACAGCAGGCTGAACATGAGCCAGCAGTGTGCCCAGGTGGCCAAGAAGGCCACCAGCATCCTGGCCTGGATCAGGAACAGAGTGGTGAGTAGGACCCAAGAGGTGATCGTCCCCTGTACTCGGCACTGGTGAGGCCTCACCTCGAGTGCTGTGTCCAGTTTTGGGCCCCTTACCACAAAAAAGACATTGAGGTGCTGGAGCGGGTCCAGAGAAGAGCAACAAAGCTGGTGAGGGGTCTGGAAAGTAAGTCTTATGAGGAGAGGCTGAGGGAGCTGGGGTTGTTCAGTCTGGAGAAGAGGAGGCTGAGGGGAGACCTTATCACTCTCTACAACTACCTGAAAGGACGGTGTTGAGAGGTGAGGGTCAGTCTCTTCTCCCAAGTTACAGGTGATAGGACAAGAGGAAACAGCCTCAAATTGCACCAGGGGAGGTTCATGTTGGATATTAGGAAAATTTTTTTCACAGAAAGGATTATCAAGCATTGGAATGGGATGCCCAGGGAAGTGGTTGAGGCACCATCACTGGAGGTGTTCAAAAGACCAGTTGACACGGTGCTCGGGGATATGGTTTAGAGTTGGTTGGTGGTGTGTGGTGGTGGGTTCCTTTTTCTGGGGCCTTTTTTTTTTTTTAATGGTTGGACTAGATGATCTTAAAGGTCCCTTCCAACCTAGGCAATTCTGTGATTCTGTGATTCTGTGATATATGCAATTTCAAATTTTCTTTGCTGTTCAGGGTTGCTTGGCATCTTAGCTTTGGTTCAAGCTCATTCCTAATTGATTATATTGTAATGAAGGGTACAGGAAGGGGTTAGGAAGAAGAAGAAAGCTCAAAATTGCCTTCCAGGCATAAAATGTGTTTTGATTTACAGTTAATGAAACTTTTTTATTACTCAAATTACTCCTTAATATTGTGGCTGGATTTACTCTGGAATGGGGTTATCACACACATATGTCCCATTGGTCTACATCTCAGCACTCAGGGTAGGTTTATTTTGGCGGGCTGGAAACAATGTCAGTGGTTCTCTTTTTATTTAAAGCAGCAATTGGCATACTTGCAGAGTGCTTAATGGCTTGTTTTCAGAGAAAAGAAACTTGTTACAATTTGAGAAAATGCTTTTATAATTTTAGATATGTAGATGTAGGTGCAGATATAGAAGTGAATATATACACATACTACCTATATTCATATGTATACATATATATATATATATATATATATACATTTTAGATGCCACTAACATTTTAAAATTGCCGCCTCCCTTTTTAGGACTAAAATTTTCTTCTCAAGTATTCAACCCCAGTCATACTTTTCCTCTTCTCATCTTCCAGTGAATATCATTAGGAAGTGATCCTTATAAACAACAGTCGTTGATGGCTTCAAAAAGCAGCTTCAGTGTTCTAGTTACTTGCCAAGGAAATTTTAGCAATGTCTCATTTTAGTTGCTGAATGGATTTAACAGCAACTTTTGCCAGATGAATGACAACTGAATCTCAAGAGCTTTTGTTTAGCCCTGGTAGGCCTGCAAAAGTTCAAATATACATCTGGGGCCACTGAAACCACAGGAAGGCTTGCTGTTGACCAGCTGTCTTTAGGAATCAGCCTCAGAACTTGCATCAAACCCCCAATGTGTTTGGGTTCATCCTTTCTCTCTTGGCCCCACATAACCCCCATCTTTTAAAAGACACCATCACTAACCCCGGCCCCATTGCACTTCTTCCTTTTTCCAGTGGATGAATTTCTGAAGGCCTGCACCATTTCCACCTGCTTTGGTGAAAATGTATTTGTTGGGTGCATGTCTATTCCTGATTCCTGAAGTCCTTCATATGCAAAAATCTTTGTTTATACAGTCCCTGCACAGACAAACCTTAGCCCAGACAGAATGCAACTGGATCAGCAGCACTGCATGGCTTGTTTGCACGTGACATTCCAGATGGGAAAGCCATTGGTTTTTTTCCAGTTTTCTATAAATGCCATTAATGAAAAACATTATTCTAAATGAAATTTTAAAAAATTAGGCTGAAGTGAGTTAAAATTAGAATAACCTTGTTAGATGAAATTCAAGACATGTAACACATCTTCAGGAACAGCCCTCTTAATTTCTGAATAGCTTTATTAGTTTCTTTTCAATCCCACCATTTTTTCCCTTTCTAATTAACTGGTGAAACACAAAGGTTTACACTTTTTAGTGTCTAATAGCAATGAGTCCTTCCTTTATAATTTGATCTTTTCCTGTTATATTTAAAACCTTCAGAATAGACAACAGACATGTCCTAATCAATTATTATAGAGAACTTTCCTTCTACTATTTGCATTATGTTTTCCCAAACACAACCCCACAGATTCGATTAGCTAACTTTCCAACACATGTTCAATTCCTATGAAAGTAAGCACGGGTATAAAACCACAGATCTCTGATAATCTATAATAGTTTGATTGTTCAAATTTAAAGGGAAGGAACTCTTACTTTGAGAAAGTTTTTGACTGCAAAAAGCAAGTTTTCCTTTGCTTTGTCCCTGCTTTCTTTCAGTCTCAGCTTCTCTCTCCTTTGGAATGATTTACTAAGTCTATGCTACTTATAGACGCTAAGGCTTCATGCTGCTGAATTAAGCAATATTTTAAACAAGTTTCATATACAAAATAATGTCTTTCAGCCATTTATGATTTATATTTCTTGGTGTGTTAGATTAAAAAAAAGACATTTTTGTTTGTATTTACTCTTTTAAACTTTATCGTAAGCTTCAGGGAGAACAATTGTATCTTTGCTTCCATTCACCAAGTTATTCCTGCTATCTTTCACTTACAGACTATATTATTCTCATTTGGAATATAAATTTCAAGCAGAAACTTTTCTTGTAGACTAAGAAATTGCACAATAGATTGTAAAATATAGTCCCAAATCTAATTCAAATTGTTATGGCTTTTCCCTTTGCTTAATTACCTGTAAGAGCCCTACTAAAAATGATTTATAAAGGAGTTTAATGCTCTATTTCAACAACTCTTTTCTGGAATTTGTACTCTCTTGCTGTGTTGTAAATTTATAGAAGGTGATCTATCTTTAGCCTCCCTTGGAGGCGACTTGCTTAGCACTTGATGTGATGTTCAGTTTATTCTTTGTTGCTTTCTAAACACAATAATCATGATCAAGAGAAGAAAGATCCTGCCAGCTTTTGAAAAGTCTTGTGGCACTTTATGGGAAATTATTAGATTTCACAAAAGTGGTGATTGCCTCTTTTGTTTTGTGTTATTTTTTTTCATTTTTCTAGATATTAAATTTTTTGAACATTTTTTTTATTAACGTTCTATTGAATCACAAGACTGCTTTCTAGAAAAGTATTCCTAATAATCTACATGGGAATGAAAAAAATATTATGAAGTGCGAATATGGGAATGATGATCTGGCTCTAATTTAATTTGTAGATTAATATAGAAAATTAATGCATCCTAAATAAAAGGAGAAAATGTTGCAAAAACTATTTCTACTCTCCTTTGTGTGCCTGAGGAATGAAGTATCCATTTATTTGTTTTATAATAACTGACTCATGGTATGGTGGAGTTTTTGGTCTCAGATAACTCTTCTAATATTTTTTCTAACATCATGGCATTTCTGGCATGCCCATGATAAAATAAATCTTCCTTACTTAAAGGAACCCTTTGAAAAACAATATTTGAATACATTTTCTCTTGCTGAAGACAGCTGTCACTTTTGCCTCCCTTATCTCCAGGGTATCCAGGGTTGGAAAGGTCTTCTTTTGAATTTATTTTATCATTCTACATTTGTTGCTCATATGGTAGACATTTGCTGACTCTATGGCATATGTGTTATGCAAACCCCAGTGACTAGAGTGTTTTGAACAGCCATGAGCCGTAATTCCAAACATATTAAGAGATTAAAATAATTGCACTGTTTAATTTTACAAGCTTTCCACAACAAACATAGCCACCCACTTCTATACTAAAAGAAAACGAAGTGACGACAAGGTCCACACTGTTTTCCAAGGTTAGCTGTGAAATTACTTTCTTAAACCACATAGATTAAGATAACGGTCTTGCTGCCCTTGCATACCCAAGCCTTCCAGTAGGACTGGTTATAACATAATTAAATGAATTATTTCTGATCTTCACCTACAGCTCCTTTTAATAACATCATCAGGAACCACATGAGTCTGCATTGCTACTGCCTATTGGAAAAGCCCATAAATATCATAGTGGGACACAATCTAAGGCACTTTTACCTGTTCATCTCTGCAGTGTGTTATCCCAGGTTCTGGCATGGTTTTGATCTGTGCCACACAGACCCCTCCTAGACAGTGCTTGGCCAGTGTTCTGAGTACCTTGTTTCTCAGGGGAATATGGATGGGAGCTGTGCTGTGCCATCACCTCTTTAAGGCCAGAGAAAATGGCCAATATCCATTTCTTTCCCAAAGACAGATGCAGCCAATGGAGGATGCATATATGAAAACTGTGGTCCTTTCTGTGTGTCGATTTCATAGCTTAACTACATACAAAATGAAAAACTATACCTAGATAGAAAAAGAGAAACCTTGTAGTAGCGCGTGTTTAACTGGCTGACAGCTATACTCTGCATCTGGAGACAGACAAGACGATGCTGGGGATTTGGCTTCCAGATGAGCGGGGTCAGAAACCTGGTGGGAATTTTGACTCCTCTCTGCTTGCAAAGACAGATTCTATGTGCATTTGCACGAAAACGTGAGGAAAAAACTAAGCTATGTCTGATATATGTGTCTATACTACCTACATCTCTTCATCATAGTGGACTCATATTCACACTATTTATATGTAAATAGGTGTATGTATGTAATTTATTAGTCTTCATGAATAACAGTAGAATAATGTCTTTGATCCCTTTGTTATTTTTCTTTTTATCTTAATGTAATCTAATCTGAAATTCTTATTAGAATAAGAGTAATCTTTGTCCTCTGAATGTGAAATATCTAAGTACAAAGTACCTGAATCTTATTACAATTGAAGGGAAAAACCCTCATAAGAATAAGTTTTCCCCTGAGAATTCTGATAATTCTTTCTTGCAGCAAGGTGGGCACTGGTCCAAACAACACATTTGGGTTTTTTTTGTATACATTTGAAGTACTTCAGCTTCTGCTTGAAACCTGAAAATACAGAGACTTGCAAGGAAGTGCATTCCTGTGACATATGATAAGTCACAAGAGAGAAATATCTATGTTTTCCATGATCAAGTATAAAAAAATTGTGTGCATATTTCCAATAGTTTGGGGGATCATGAAAAAAAATATTTACAAAAAAAAAAAAAAAAAAAAAACGGGATTAAA
>NW_015094506.1:51224900-51225252 GCF_001431845.1 Calidris pugnax
CCCGCCCGCCGAGAGGACGGGGAAAATGGCGGCGGCCGCCCGGGACCAAATGGCGGCGCTGGCGGCCGGGGGGCAGCGGGGGGCTGAGGCGGGCCCTGAGGCGCGGAGCCGCCGCCCCGGGGGCAGTGCCGGGGGCTGGGGCAGGGCCGCTGCCTGCCGTCGGATCTGTCCCCCGGGGCCTGGGCCGCTGTGTCCCCGCCTTCCCCGGGGTGCCGCCGGGCGCCGGCAGCGCTGCGCAGGAAGAAATTCGGGAAGGAGAGAGGGAAAATAAAGGGAGAAACTTGGAAATCAGCAAACCTCGGCTCCTTTGGGAGGGCAGGGAAAGGGGAGAGTGGCGGGGGGGGGGGGTTTT
>NW_015094506.1:51225262-51238737 GCF_001431845.1 Calidris pugnax
AAACTCCCTATCCCTTACCTTGATGTCTGTAATAAAAGGCCACCTGCACGAAGGGGTTTAAATCTCCCCATTTCCCCTCTCTGGGACTGCCGTTGGGGAATCCTAAGCTCGTGGTTTTTATCTGTTTGGCTTCCTAATCTTTTTTTTTTTTTTTTCCTCCCCAGCGAGGGCTATGATTTGGGGTTGCTCGGGGCTTTATTTTTAAGTGGAGTCTGAAATGTGTAACTCTGCCAAGATCAGGCGTTCATCTAAAAGTGGTACCAGGCTTTTCTGCACTAGAGTTACGCACTCAGTTTTGCCAAAATAAAGTATTCCAGTTGGACAAACCTTTTTTCTTTTTCCCTTCCTTCCTTTTTTTTTTTTTTTAAATTCTTTTTGAGGTCTCTTCATTGTGCATTTGGGCACAGTGAAGTGTATTATTCTTCCAGTAGCTGCCTCTTTAGCTGACAGATAGTATTTCTAGGTATTTATTCACAGAGAGTTACCATCGCTCAGCCTCACCTGGCTGTTCTGTGCTGAAGTAATCTAGAAAATGCTTTTTGTTTGCCAGCGCTGCTCTGGCCGTAGATGTAATTTGGCTTCTTGACAGCGTAGTTAAAATCCTTTGCAAAACCAGGAGGTGTGTGTAGGCTTTGGGATGAGTTGGACGCATCTCGTTCAGATTCTCATTTCCATCAATCCGCATGAATATAATAATGGCGACAACTTCACGCTTGTTTTCCGGACACTTACTGAAACTTTCTAGATGATGTTTTATGACTTACCAAAAAGATTGAACATAAATTATAGCTGCTTAAGTAGAATATTTAAAAATACTAATGTTTGTCTTAACCACTCAAAATTATAACAGATGAGTATATAAGAAATGAAGACCTCCATGTGCCTCTACTGTATTTTACATATTCTAGTAGTCCCTTATGAGTGTTAATTTTGAGCTGAGAAGCGTGCTCATCTGTATGTCAGAAAGCAACAGAGCTGTGGCTTTGCTTAACAATCTTATGCCTTGTACAGTTAGTATAACAATCAACTTTTCATATTCTGTTGCATGCTGAGAAGACCTCCATGTGCCTCTACTGTATTTTACATATTCTAGTAGTCCCTTATGAGTGTTAATTTTGAGCTGAGAAGCATGCTCATCTGTCTGTCAGAAAGCAACAGAGCTGTGGCTTTGCTTATCAATCTTACACCTTGTACAGTTACTGTAATAATCAACTTTTCATATTCTGTTGCATGCTGAATTTCTGCCTGTCGTTTACAAAGCTGAAGAAGTTACTGCAGTGCTTAAATGAAACTGGATTTACACAAAAGACACAGAATATTTACTTTAGTGCGTATCACACTTAGGAAGATTTTTATTGATACTCATAACCTTGTGCCCAAGAGCCATTTTCTGTTACTGAAAAAGAAAACTTAAAACTTCCTGTGTTTTTTTTTATTTTGAAAGAGCTAGGACTTGGCTCCCTCCTCCCCGTGACATTTAAAGCGTGCTCGATGCTTTTTATTAAAATATCAATGGATAGGCTAGAACTCATGGAGTTTTGCCAAATTTGGATCGATGCAGATGAGAACAGTTTGTCCCATTGTGTCTCCCATATATTCCGTGCCTGTGATGGCCCACTTTTTTAAATGCCACTGCGAGTAGAATGTAGCTGTCCCTAAAGGACCGTAATCTCGTGCTGATACACTTCAATAAATCTTTGTACGTCTCAAACTCAGGTCTCTGGGTCCTTTTGTTTGATGTCCCCTCTTGTGTCCATTGCTGCAGCTATTAAAGACAATTTCTGTGTGGTGGATTTTTAGATTTGGGTGGAACCCGCTTGGTGTTGGGGAAAAGGTTTCTTGTTGAATAATAGCATAAGAGAATTGGCACGAGTTGAGTAGTGAAAACTCCTGATTATATATTGTATGTATTGACTACGTAAGAGGCATGGTATGGAATATATTAAGCAGCGAGTAGAATGTAGCTGTCCCTAAAGGACCGTAATCTCGTGCTGATACACTTCAATAAATCTTTGTACGTCTTGAACTCAGGTCTCTGGGTCCTTTTGTTTGATGTCCCCTCTTGTGTCCATTGCTGCAGCTATTAAAGACAATTTCTGTGTGATGGATTTTTAGATTTGGGTGGAACCCACTTGGTGTTGGGGAAAAGGTTTCTTGTTGAATAATAGCATAAGAGAATTGGCATGAGTTGAGTAGTGAAAACTCTTGATTATATATTGTATGTATTGACTGTGTAAGAGGCATGGTATGGAATATATTAAGCATTCAGGCTTCCTTAAATATGAGGTATATGGGTTCCTGTAACGACTTTGTTTCCTTTGTGTTACTCTTGAACAAATGCCTTGAAATCCCAGTGCATCCCATGTGATTGTTCCAGTTAAATGCCTCAATAGCCAGAAGCCTCCCTTAATACACTTCAATTTTTGCTTTTCACAGGATTTAGTGAAAGATACTTTTACTTTTTGCCCAGTGCATAGAACACAGCCTTTAATACAATTTCACGTCAAAAAATTTAAAAGATTTACAGCAGTCCACAGAAGACTAGACATATCACTCAGTTAATAGCTCGGCTTAATGACAGAATTCTGTCTGCAAGAGTAAAAATACTATTTCATAATAGTATTTAATTTTTACAGTCGACAGAATAATTGACCCCATCTGCCTGGTGAAGATGATTTAGAATTACAGGAATTTGGTATAAAAATGTTAAATTTTTTAGTAACTCGGTATAAAATCAGCTTTGTGGATTTTTTCCTGCTAAATCTGCTGCATGTTTCCCAAATAAATAAGGACTGCTGTATTATGTGGCTTTAGTGGAAAATTTCTATTGGAATTCTGTATTAAATGATTCTTGCAGGCAAAGTCTTTTCCTGTCTGGTTGGTTTCATGTTGAAACCTGTTTAAAATTGTAATACAACTCTTAAAAACATTGAATTTGGTAAATGTGCCCAAAAATCTTAACAGCTCAAAAAGTGCTTATTACATTTGCACTGATTTCTAAACTGCTATCTTAGAAATCCAAGATGATGCTCTCTTCATTGCATTTCCAAACGCGCATCCACACTCTCAGCCTGTGTGCATCCAACAGTGTTCCCTTCCCCCACAAGCTCACACCTTCCTTCAGGACATAAAATATTAGTGGTAGATCGGCATTTCTGTAAAGAATGTGTTTGAATTGAGGATTAAAGAAACGGCTTGGGTCGTGCATTTAAAATTCGAGCAAGCTTTTAGTTTTTAATAGAAAGCCATGCATTTTCAAAAGCACGCTTAGTCTAAGTTATGGAAATAAGATGATATTTTGGAGGTGACGAGACTGTTCGTGTCACAGTTCTCACTAATTAAGAAACCTTGGCTGTTACTAACTTTGTATTTAACTTTTCCGAGAGCAGACGTGTAGGGGATTTGAGGTGTCTGTATTAGACAGAATTTGCATGGCACACGCTACAAGCCCTCTGCGGTGGCACGGCATTGTTTAGCGTGGCGTCGGCTGTCACCCCCTGATAAATCAAGGACATCGGGTGAGCACAGTGTCCCTGCAGCCAGCGTGGAAGCAGCCGGCATCAGAGGGCGTTGTCTTCTGCAGCAGTGCTGTGATTTCTCCACCCAGCTCCCTGTAAACTCCAGGTGGTCCCATCATATGTCCTATTTGATGTGTCTTCAGCATACATGGTTGTTCCGTCATTATTTAAGTGTAAAGCAGTGGTTTTTGTAAGATCTGAAGATTTTTTCCTATTCACACAGTGGAACCACTGTAGTCACTCGAGATTTATTTATTTTTTTCTGCACTTTTCGGTTACTAATTCATGTCTTCATGGGTTAGTGCTCCTGTCCTGGTGCAAATGTGTCTTGAAAGAACAAGTTTGTTTGTTTCCTTCAGTTTTCTTGTATTTGTGTAGGCTAATGAATAAAAAATAATGTCCAAAGTATGTATTTGTCTTTGACTTAACTCCTCATGTTTTTTGCAGTTTTCAGTTGAGATCTAAAGCCATATCCATTAAAGTTGATCCAAATTTTTCCAATCAAATCAAGGATTCGTCTCTTTCTGGGTTTTTATTGAGGTGTGGTTATGATTACTACCTTTACTCAGAAAACTTTAGATATGCTAAATCTCAAGTATGTGGCACAGAACATTAGTGTTTCTTTTCTGGAGAGTCTACACTTACAGTTGCAATAAATCATTCTTGGGAGATTGGCAAAAAGTTACAAACCCTGCTTGGTCCAGGAGTTACACCAAGGGGTGCTCCTCAGGAAATCACAGTTCCTTCAATGGGGTGCTGTGCAGAGGTTTTGGTGCTTTGTGATGAGTATCTGAGAGCTCAAGCAAACAAGTGTAGACATCTAACTTGATCAGAAGCCTTTTAAATATAATTAATATAATCCTATAAACGTATTCTTTCATTCTTAGCAAATACTGAGTAACTGATGAAAGAATGGCCCAGCTTTGCTATCTGTGTGTTCACTTTGCAGTATCATTTCAACAAAAAGAAGGAATGGTCTTCTGCTGTATATGGTGCTATAGTTTCTGCTGCTTCTAGATCAGCTTTAGGTGAAGTGCATGATTGACATAACATGTTTTATAAAAGTACATCTGTCTTTCAAGTGGTGAGAAGAAAAATAGGTGCTTTCAGCTGATTATAGAAAAATAAATGTTTTCACTGTTCACATATAATTAAAGAAGAATCTTCCATGGCATTTCAGGTAACTTTGGGAAATTCTGCTACAGCATTCCCTGTAATAAAAGTTGTTCAGAAAGTGCACACGAACATGAAAAAGAAAATCTTAACTATTTCTTTTGGCCCTCCAGAATTATCTAATTTGTTCCTTCCAAGAAGTTAAATGAGTAACTCAAAACTGAGTTGAAGAAGTTACGGTCTCCTGATTTATCTATAACACTTTGGATTTCTTTCTTCTATTTTTTAGAGTTAAGGATGCTTCTTTTGGTTCTTAAAAATCAGTACCAAAGCCGAGCGGCAAACATCACTCCTGGTAGAGGATAGGGCAGAGGCTGTAAAACTGAGAAACAGATGAATCCCAGGGAAGTTACTGCCTCCTACGCTTGCGTGTGGCAAGATGCTGTTGCTGATGGTAGATAGGAAAGTCAGTTTGAGAACCCTCTCACTTAAAATGTCAACGGTATCTGAAATATTTGACGTGTTCGGAAGGGTAATATCACTTCATTCCAGGAATCAGTCACTACATGTGCTTAAAGATGTGCCAAATCTTCATCAAAGTTGAGAGGTGATAAGTCATTTTATTGAAAAGACTAGCAGTAGTTTTATCCTTCCAATAAAACGCCGCTCTTGGGAATCTTCAATACCAAAGAACATGTTTTCTGATTAAAAATTAAATAATTTCCTGCTGAAGCAATATTGTTAACATTATACAGAGGATTTAAAATCCAGGTTGTAAATTCCACTTATGTATGCGTAGGTGGGTACACCTGCCTGGTACTTGGAAACTTTGTAATGTAATTGTGTTTGGTTTTTTTTAAAGCTATAGCTAGTGATTTTTTTTTAACAATGTAAGTTAAAATTGGTGGTAGCAGTATTTTGGCTCCAAAATAAAAGTTAAAACTAATTTTTTTCTGTTGTTGACATATGAGAAAACACATAATAAGGACTGAGCACTTCAAGGAGAAATAGATGATGTTTTCTTTTTACAGATGTCTGCCCAAGACAGTCACCAAACCCAGGTGCTCAAAACTGATGAAATCGTTGCAAAGCTCCTGGATATTTTAGGTTTAATTTCATTTAGCTTCTGCAGCAGAAAAGCTTATATTTCTTTGATGGATTAGAACTCTCTTCTGGGATTTTATTTCAAAATTAGCAATAGTGGTGGATTACATTGAAAGTCTCATAAGCTTTGGGTTTCTTCGTAGTATTTTTGTAGTGGAAATGAGATTATCAGAAGCACTTTGCGTTGCCATAGTTCACTGACATCAGTGTATACTGCTTATCCTGGGTAACTTATTTTCTGAGCCATTTTTTATACTAATGATTGCTTATGCCCAATTTTTCTGTTGCTCCTGTTGTTTCAGTGGTAAAGAAAAAAGACGGGCTTCATAAGTTAGTTATATACGTGGAAGGAGAACAGAACTTTGCAACTTAGCAATCTATAAATAGTGCAGCTCTGAGTAGTATGATACTACAAAAAATATTTTTCAGACCTGACTAGCGTTAGGTTATATAATAGTAAAATTATTAAATGAGCAGTGAAACAGATATTAGAGAGACAAAAAATACCAGGTGTGGAAAAGTAATAACCTAGGTTTGTGTTTAAAAAAAACCCAACATATTAGTAGGTTGCACATGCTCCTGAATTGGGAGCCTAGGTACTATTTTTAACTGGAAAAGCAGCTTTGAAACTGGTATTACCCCGTGCGATGTGTACGCGTGCAGGAAAAGGAAAGGCAGGTGAATGTCTTAAACCATGGAATTGTTTATGTAAGAGGACAGACAGACATTCTCTATTCTCTGTGGGAGTTTATGCTGGGTGTTTGAGATAGAGGAGGCAGCATTATGGTCAGAGTGACCGTCGGAGTGAAGAAAAGTAATCTGTGTGTTGCTCTTTCAGGTTTGAGTATGAGCACAGTTGAAGAAGAGTCTGACACAGTGACAGTAGAAACCGTGAACTCTGTGACTTTGACTCAGGACACTGAAGGGAACCTTATACTTCATTGCCCTCAAAATGGTATAGAATTGTATTGCATGGTATTTCTCCTTTTTTAATTGATCCAACCATCATACTTCTCTGCCCTCAAATTCAGTGAGCTACTTAGATTCAGCTTACTGCGCTGCACTTTGTTCTGCTTCAGTTCAAAGACAGGTAGTGACAAATTCAGTGTAAATCACAGAATTCTGTACGTGTGTGCCCAACAAGAATATAGCTGTTCTGATCCATTTCAGTGGAAATGGCTTCTTAGAACCAAGCATGTACCCAGATACCTGTAGGCTTAAGGGACTGGTTTGTGTGTAATGGACTGAGGGTGGAGTTTACATGAAAATCTCACAGAAAATATATGTAGAAGAAAGTGTGTGAACTGTTACTGCCCGTAACTCAGACCAAGTGCCTGGGCAGGAGTAAAACACTGAACCAACCTATCACATCTGCTTCTACCTTTTGATTTGGTCTGCTTTATTAACAGAAAGTAAACCGTGTTATGTTTTTGTTGTTAGAAACCGATGAAGTAGACTCTGAAGACAGCACTGAACCTCCACACAAGAGGCTTTGCTTATCAGAGGATGATCAAAGCCTTGATGATTCCACTCCCTGCATTTCTGTTGTTGCAGTTCCCAGTAAGTTCTCTTATGTACTCTTGTAGCAAATGTTTCTGTTGGTAAGTGTTAAAAGTGGACTCTTCGGATGACATTAGAATATTTCACGTTTTATTTTCAAATTCTGTTAATATACTTAGATATCATCTTTACCTCTCAGAGCCTTGGATAGTTTTACAGCAGTTGTTATCTGTACAGTACTGACAAAATAAACCTGCCTTGCAGATAGAAGATTGCAGGCACAGGTGCACTGAATAAGATCAAAGATAAGTGAATGAACAACAAACTAGATACAAAGAGTGATGAGGGTTTTTTTAATGATCAAACACTATCGTTGGTATTCCCGTGTTTTGTAACACTGAGATGCATGGTCTTTTTAAGGTGGAGATTTGTACTTTTTTTCTGTTGTTGACATATGAGAAAACACATAATAAGGACTGAGCACTTCAAGGAGAAATAGATGATGTTTTCTTTTTACAGATGTCTGCCCAAGACAGTCACCAAACCCAGGTGCTCAAAACTGATGAAATCGTTGCAAAGCTCCTGGATATTTTAGGTTTAATTTCATTTAGCTTCTGCAGCAGAAAAGCTTATATTTCTTTGATGGATTAGAACTCTCTTGTGGGATTTTATTTCAAAATTAGCAATAGTGGTGGATTACATTGAAAGTCTCATAAGCTTTGGGTTTCTTCGTAGTATTTTTGTAGTGGAAATGAGATTATCAGAAGCAATTTTCGTTGCCATAGTTCACTGACATCAGTGTATACTGCTTATCCTGGGTAACTTATTTTCTGAGCCATTTTTTATACTAATGATTGCTTATGCCCAATTTTTCTGTTGCTCCTGTTGTTTCAGTGGTAAAGAAAAAAGACGGGCTTCATAAGTTAGTTATATACGTGGAAGGAGAACAGAACTTTGCAACTTAGCAATCTATAAATAGTGCAGCTATGAGTAGTTTGATACTACAAAAAATATTTTTCAGACCTGACTAGCGTTAGGTTATATAATAGTAAAATTATTAAATGAGCAGTGAAACAGATATTAGAGAGACAAAAAATACCAGGTGTGGAAAAGTAATAACCTAGGTTTGTGTTTAAAAAAAACCCAACATATTAGTAGGTTGCACATGCTCCTGAATTGGGAGCCTAGGTACTATTTTTAACTGGAAAAGCAGCTTTGAAACTGGTATTACCCCGTGCGATGTGTACGCGTGCAGGAAAAGGAAAGGCAGGTGAATGTCTTAAACCGTGGAATTGTTTATGTAAGAGGACAGACAGACATTCTCTATTCTCTGTGGGAGTTTATGCTGGGAGTTTGAGATAAAGGAGGCAGCATTATGGTCAGAGTGAAGAAAAGTAATCTGTGTGTTGCTCTTTCAGGTTTGAGTATGAGCACAGTTGAAGAAGAGTCTGACACAGTGACAGTAGAAACCGTGAACTCTGTGACTTTGACTCAGGACACTGAAGGGAACCTTATACTTCATTGCCCTCAAAATGGTATAGAATTGTATTGCATGGTATTTCTCCTTTTTTTCATTGATCCAACCATCATACTTCTCTGCCCTCAAATTCAGTGAGCTACTTAGATTCAGCTTACTGCGCTGCACTTTGTTCTGCTTCAGTTCAAAGACAGGTAGTGACAAATTCAGTGTAAATCACAGAATTCTGTATGTGTGTGCCCAACAAGAATATAGCTGTTCTGATCCATTTCAGTGGAAATGGCTTCTTAGAACCAAGCATGTACCCAGATACCTGTAGGCTTAAGGGACTGGTTTGTGTGTAATGGACTGAGGATGGAGTTTACATGAAAATCTCACAGAAAATATATGTAGAAGAAAGTGTGTGAACTGTTACTGCCCATAACTCAGACCAAGTGCCTGGGCAGGAGTAAAACGCTGAACCAACCTATCACATCTGCTTCTACCTTTTGATTTGGTCCACTTTGTTAACAGAAGGTAACACATGTTATGTTTTTGTTGTTAGAAACCGATGAAGTAGACTCTGAAGACAGCACTGAACCTCCACACAAGAGGCTTTGCTTATCAGAGGATGATCAAAGCCTTGATGATTCCACTCCCTGCATTTCTGTTGTTGCAGTTCCCAGTAAGTTCTCTTATGTACTCTTGTAGCAAATGTTTCTGTTGGTAAGTGTTAAAAGTGGACTCTTCGGATGACATTAGAATATTTCACGTTTTATTTTCAAATTCTGTTAATATACTTAGATATCATCTTTACCTCTCAGAGCCTTGGATAGTTTTACAGCAGTTGTTATCTGTACAGTACTGACAAAATAAACCTGCCTTGCAGATAGAAGATTGCAGGCACAGGTGCACTGAATAAGATCAAAGATAAGTGAATGAACAACAAACTAGATACAAAGAGTGATGAGGGTTTTTTTAATGATCAAACACTATCGTTGGTATTCCCGTGTTTTGTAACACTGAGATGCATGGTCTTTTTAAGGTGGAGATTTGTACAAAAGATAGGCTGAGTACTGAATTAGTCCTAAAGAAGTTGATTGAGTATTAGAGAGTTCAATATAATTTCCCAAAGGGAGGCAAAACCAGATCTAGTAAGTTAAAATACCAATTTACAATACATAGGGTGGCTGTTTATTTGGTGGAACTTAGTAGAAAGCCCTTAGAAGTAAAGGCATTATCATGTTGAAGTTGAAGGAAAACGGGAGAAGAGGAATGCAGCTGAAAAATATAAATGTTGTCCTTTAGTGATTGGAAAAGGGGGCATTGATACAGTACCAAATGTCTGCACCAAATCAAACACATTTTATTTATGTGTTTCACATTAGGCCTTAGTTATAGACAAGTACAAAACTGAAAGTTTTAAAACCCATATTTAGATTTTGCACCAAATCAAACATCTTTTATTTATGTGTTTCACATTAGGTCTTAGTTATAGACAAGTACAAAACTGTAAGTTTTAAAACCCATATTTAAATTTTACAAAGAGCAACAGTGGATAGTCATCTTGATAATTTTACTATGTCAACAAATCAATACCGATTAAGGCCTCTTTAAAATATTCAGTGCAAAGCTAGCAATTTAGAAAACCTGTAGCATGCATAAAAAAAAGTTACAAGAGAAAAGCAGACAACTAACTTGTCCATTCTGAAGTTTCAGAAAATGATCAGAGCTTTGAGGTGACCATGACTGCTACCACTGAGGTAGCTGAAGATGAAATTAACGAAGGAACTGTTACTCAGATTCAGGTATAGTAAAACTTCTAAATTGACCTATTTGATGTACGTTTTTATTTTAATTGAAATGAAAAGGGAAACAAACAGTAGAAGGGGCTTATTAAATGAATAGGATTATTTTTAGTCTGAAACTGATGTATTTGAGCACTGCACCAAATCAAACACATTTTATTTATGTGTTTCACATTAGGCCTTAGTTATAGACAAGTACAAAACTGAAAGTTTTAAAACCCATATTTAGATTTTATGAAGAGCAACAGTGGATAGTCATCTTGATAATTTTACTATGTCAACAAATCAATACCGATTAAGGCCTCTTTAAAATATTCAGTGCAAAGCTAGCAATTTAGAAAACCTGTAGCATGCATAAAAAAAAGTTACAAGAGAAAAGCAGACAACTAACTTGTCCATTCTGAAGTTTCAGAAAATGATCAGAGCTTTGAGGTGACCATGACTGCTACCACTGAGGTAGCTGAAGATGAAATTAACGAAGGAACTGTTACTCAGATTCAGGTACAGTAAAACTTCTAAATTGACCTACTTGATGTACGTTTTTATTTAAATTGAAATGAAAAGGGAAACAAATCCTATTCATTAAATGAATAGGATTATTTTTAGTCTGATGTATTTGAGCATGGATCTTGTTTGCAGAATGTTGTTCTATAAAAGTGCAATTGAATCATTTTATATACGAAAGAGGTTATTTGTAGTTTAACTTCCTGCCCAAAGAGCAACACAGAAAACAGTAATAGATTTAACCCTCCACTGATAATTACTTGCTCTCTGGTGATCTGCATAGAAGACAAGTTTATCTGTTGCTTCTATCACTCTTTGGTTATAAATCATGCTTTATAACAGGCCTAAATACTCTTTGTCCTGTCACCAGTCCTAACAGTTACATAGACTTCTCATTGTGGGTGCGTCATGTTTAAAAGTTTTACACTGGAGATGCTGAACATAGTCCTCTTTACACCAAAGCCAGTAAGACACTTCCTATTCACTATACATTAAATGGGATGAAGAATGTTATTTAATAAATTCTCAGAACATCTGTATGTTAAGGTATTAAATCTTACTGGTGTTTTAAGATAGGTGAATGTACTTTCAATGCCGTATCTAAAAAGTAGCACTTTCTGAGCAGTCAGTGAGGTAACCAGGTGTGCTGGTTTAATTTTCCTTCAAGTTATGCCTCCATGTTAAATGCAAGGTGACAGAAAGAACTGCAGATCTTACTGGATGATTTCCTGTTGGTCTTTTCAAGATTCTTCAGAATGAACAGCTGGATGAAATCTCCCCAATGGGCAATGAAGAAGTGTCAGCTGTTAGTCAGGCCTGGTTCACAACCAAAGAGGATAAGGATTCTCTAACAAATAAAGGTAAGATATTTCAAATGCAACTCTCCCATGCTTTAAAAAGGTAAGCTATTCCAAATGCCTCAGAACATTTTGCAGGTTGCACAAAGTAATCTCTGGTCTGGCTTTTTTAGTGAAGATATTTGACGAAACTGATTCTAAAAATGCTGAGAGAAGTAATGCATTAAGTCTTCGCCATCCCTCTTACACCTTGTATGCAAGAAGAGAGTTGGCACTGCAGATGCACTTGGGAGAGGAAGAGGGGACAGGCTTGGAGTGGTGACAGTGATTTCTGTGGCTGTAGTAGGGAACTGCTGTGTGTTGGCACAGGCTGGGCAGACAGTTGTGTCTGCTCCGTTGGACTGTTGCCTGGTTGGGAGCTGGGAGGCTGCAATCGGAGGAGGGTACAACAGGAAAAAAACTAATCTGTGCTCAGGTTAATAGTCTTCCTCCAAAGAGGGCTTATTAGTCTGGCTGCAGTGTTGTGATTCATACTAAACTGTTTCTGGAATGGAGTTGCCTCAGAAGAGGAGGGATTACGCAGATCAGGATGTACTGAAATAATCACTGCTACTCCTAAAACTGCCACCCCATTGGCATTCCTCCTTCTCCAAATGCATCTGTGCAATCATGTAGTAGTTGCTGAACTTTAGAGCTTTTCTGTTCTTTTTTTCCCCCAAGGGAAGTGCCTTTCTAAACCTGGAGAAACAACTCGGTGTCAGATGAAAACGTGTTGTCTCTTCAGTTTCCTCAGTCTCTGGACTATTTTTCTGACACTGACTTTACCTCTTTCGTGGAGGAAAAAAAATGCCTTTTTCAGTCAGTCCAAAGCAACTCCCTTTTTTACTAGAAAACTTTAGGAAAAAAAGTAATGGTTTTCTGTCATAGAAGCAAATCATCTCTTACCCAATGAGTTCTACTCTAGAAAGCTGAGAATCCTGCTGAGCCAGTGAAAAAATGTGAGGCACCCAGAACCTGGGTGTTGGGTGTGGAAAATTCAGAGAAAGGGAACTGACCAGCCAAGTTAATGACCATTTCACTCACTGATCCCAAGTGTGCACTAACAGTTGCTTCTAACAGCCAATAAATAATTTCTCCCCGATATCTCTGTCCTTCTTTATTAGATTTACAGGGCATCAAAGCTATTGAGTGTTCACTGAGAGGACTGGGGCAGAGGTGGGGTAGCAAAGAGAGCCCTTTGCCTCTCGGTATTGAGGCAGCTGGATGGAAGTAGAGAGAAATCACATTGCTGTGCTCCAGCGTGAGAGGAAGCACGGAGATTATGATCTCCCCAGTAGCCAGTGGTGAAGGACTTAGGGAGCAGCACGTTCTCAGCTGTGACAGGGGGAGCATGTACTGGTGATTTGGCAGAGAAATTACTGTTTTCATGTGACTTGGTAGCCTCGTGTTTGATGTGTGTCTTGTTAAACATATTAGAAACTTACAGCATTTGTTCCTTTTTGTAGCTGTCTCACAGGCGTGTCAAGTGACCACACATCACAAGGGGCGTTTACAGCTGTGGATGAATGAGGGCACTAAATCTGGTGATTCTAATTAAGAGAATTAGAACTTTTCTTGGGGTCTCCATGCTCTGTCACAGAGAACAGCTGTGAAAGAATCTCCCTGTGTGTCTTCT
>NW_015094506.1:51241524-51280938 GCF_001431845.1 Calidris pugnax
ATACTTTTACTTTTTGCCCAGTGCATAGAACACAGCCTTTAATACAATTTCACGTCAAAAATTTAAAAGATTTACAGCAGTCCACAGAAGACTAGACATATCACTCAGTTAATAGCTCGGCTTAATGACAGAATTCTGTCTGCAAGAGTAAAAATACTATTTCATAATAGTATTTAATTTTTACAGTTGACAGAATAATTGACCCCATCTGCCTGGTGAAGATGATTTAGAATTACAGGAATTTGGTATAAAAATGTTAAATTTTTTAGTAACTCGGTATAAAATCAGCTTTGTGGATTTTTTCCTGCTAAATCTGCTGCATGTTTCCCAAATAAATAAGGACTGCTGTATTATGTGGCTTTAGTGGAAAATTTCTATTGGAATTCTGTATTAAATGATTCTTGCAGGCAAAGTCTTTTCCTGTCTGGTTGGTTTCATGTTGAAACCTGTTTAAAATTGTAATACAACTCTTAAAAACATTGAATTTGGTAAATGTGCCCAAAAATCTTAACAGCTCAAAAAGTGCTTATTACATTTGCACTGATTTCTAAACTGCTATCTTAGAAATCCAAGATGATGCTCTCTTCATTGCATTTCCAAACGCGCATCCACACTCTCAGCCTGTGTGCATCCAACAGTGTTCCCTTCCCCCACAAGCTCACACCTTCCTTCAGGACATAAAATATTAGTGGTAGATCGGCATTTCTGTAAAGAATGTGTTTGAATTGAAGATTAAAGAAACGGCTTGGGTCGTGCATTTAAAATTCGAGCAAGCTTTTAGTTTTTAATAGAAAGCCATGCATTTTCAAAAGCACGCTTAGTCTAAGTTATGGAAATAAGATGATATTTTGGAGGTGACGAGACTGTTCGTGTCACAGTTCTCACTAATTAAGAAACCTTGGCTGTTACTAACTTTGTATTTAACTTTTCCGAGAGCAGACGTGTAGGGGATTTGAGGTGTCTGTATTAGACAGAATTTGCATGGCACACGCTACAAGCCCTCTGCGGTGGCACGGCATTGTTTAGCGTGGCGTCGGCTGTCACCCCCTGATAAATCAAGGACATCGGGTGAGCACAGTGTCCCTGCAGCCAGCGTGGAAGCAGCCGGCATCAGAGGGCGTTGTCTTCTGCAGCAGTGCTGTGATTTCTCCACCCAGCTCCCTGTAAACTCCAGGTGGTCCCATCATATGTCCTATTTGATGTGTCTTCAGCATACATGGTTGTTCCGTCATTATTTAAGTGTAAAGCAGTGGTTTTTGTAAGATCTGAAGATTTTTTCCTATTCACACAGTGGAACCACTGTAGTCACTCGAGATTTATTTATTTTTTTCTGCACTTTTCGGTTACTAATTCATGTCTTCATGGGTTAGTGCTCCTGTCCTGGTGCAAATGTGTCTTGAAAGAACAAGTTTGTTTGTTTCCTTCAGTTTTCTTGTATTTGTGTAGGCTAATGAATAAAAAATAATGTCCAAAGTATGTATTTGTCTTTGACTTAACTCCTCATGTTTTTTGCAGTTTTCAGTTGAGATCTAAAGCCATATCCATTAAAGTTGATCCAAATTTTTCCAATCAAATCAAGGATTCGTCTCTTTCTGGGTTTTTATTGAGGTGTGGTTATGATTACTACCTTTACTCAGAAAACTTTAGATATGCTAAATCTCAAGTATGTGGCACAGAACATTAGTGTTTCTTTTCTGGAGAGTCTACACTTACAGTTGCAATAAATCATTCTTGGGAGATTGGCAAAAAGTTACAAACCCTGCTTGGTCCAGGAGTTACACCAAGGGGTGCTCCTCAGGAAATCACAGTTCCTTCAATGGGGTGCTGTGCAGAGGTTTTGGTGCTTTGTGATGAGTATCTGAGAGCTCAAGCAAACAAGTGTAGACATCTAACTTGATCAGAAGCCTTTTAAATATAATTAATATAATCCTATAAACGTATTCTTTCATTCTTAGCAAATACTGAGTAACTGATGAAAGAATGGCCCAGCTTTGCTATCTGTGTGTTCACTTTGCAGTATCATTTCAACAAAAAGAAGGAATGGTCTTCTGCTGTATATGGTGCTATAGTTTCTGCTGCTTCTAGATCAGCTTTAGGTGAAGTGCATGATTGACATAACATGTTTTATAAAAGTACATCTGTCTTTCAAGTGGTGAGAAGAAAAATAGGTGCTTTCAGCTGATTATAGAAAAATAAATGTTTTCACTGTTCACATATAATTAAAGAAGAATCTTCCATGGCATTTCAGGTAACTTTGGGAAATTCTGCTACAGCATTCCCTGTAATAAAAGTTGTTCAGAAAGTGCACACGAACATGAAAAAGAAAATCTTAACTATTTCTTTTGGCCCTCCAGAATTATCTAATTTGTTCCTTCCAAGAAGTTAAATGAGTAACTCAAAACTGAGTTGAAGAAGTTACGGTCTCCTGATTTATCTATAACACTTTGGATTTCTTTCTTCTATTTTTTAGAGTTAAGGATGCTTCTTTTGGTTCTTAAAAATCAGTACCAAAGCCGAGCGGCAAACATCACTCCTGGTAGAGGATAGGGCAGAGGCTGTAAAACTGAGAAACAGATGAATCCCAGGGAAGTTACTGCCTCCTACGCTTGCGTGTGGCAAGATGCTGTTGCTGATGGTAGATAGGAAAGTCAGTTTGAGAACCCTCTCACTTAAAATGTCAACGGTATCTGAAATATTTGACGTGTTCGGAAGGGTAATATCACTTCATTCCAGGAATCAGTCACTACATGTGCTTAAAGATGTGCCAAATCTTCATCAAAGTTGAGAGGTGATAAGTCATTTTATTGAAAAGACTAGCAGTAGTTTTATCCTTCCAATAAAACGCCGCTCTTGGGAATCTTCAATACCAAAGAACATGTTTTCTGATTAAAAATTAAATAATTTCCTGCTGAAGCAATATTGTTAACATTATACAGAGGATTTAAAATCCAGGTTGTAAATTCCACTTATGTATGCGTAGGTGGGTACACCTGCCTGGTACTTGGAAACTTTGTAATGTAATTGTGTTTGGTTTTTTTTAAAGCTATAGCTAGTGATTTTTTTTTAACAATGTAAGTTAAAATTGGTGGTAGCAGTATTTTGGCTCCAAAATAAAAGTTAAAACTAATTTTTTTCTGTTGTTGACATATGAGAAAACACATAATAAGGACTGAGCACTTCAAGGAGAAATAGATGATGTTTTCTTTTTACAGATGTCTGCCCAAGACAGTCACCAAACCCAGGTGCTCAAAACTGATGAAATCGTTGCAAAGCTCCTGGATATTTTAGGTTTAATTTCATTTAGCTTCTGCAGCAGAAAAGCTTATATTTCTTTGATGGATTAGAACTCTCTTGTGGGATTTTATTTCAAAATTAGCAATAGTGGTGGATTACATTGAAAGTCTCATAAGCTTTGGGTTTCTTCGTAGTATTTTTGTAGTGGAAATGAGATTATCAGAAGCAATTTTCGTTGCCATAGTTCACTGACATCAGTGTATACTGCTTATCCTGGGTAACTTATTTTCTGAGCCATTTTTTATACTAATGATTGCTTATGCCCAATTTTTCTGTTGCTCCTGTTGTTTCAGTGGTAAAGAAAAAAGACGGGCTTCATAAGTTAGTTATATACGTGGAAGGAGAACAGAACTTTGCAACTTAGCAATCTATAAATAGTGCAGCTCTGAGTAGTATGATACTACAAAAAATATTTTTCAGACCTGACTAGTGTTAGGTTATATAATAGTAAAATTATTAAATGAGCAGTGGAACACATATTAGAGAGATAAAAAATATCAGGTGTGGAAAAGTAATAACCTAGGTTTATGTTTAAAAAAAAAAAAAAAGTACTGGATTGCACATGCTTCTGAATTGGGAGCCTAGGTACTATTTTTAACTGGAAAAGCAGCTTTGAAACTGGTGTTACCCCGTGCGATGTGTACGCGTGCAGGAAAAGGAAAGGCAGGTGAATGTCTTAAACCATGGAATTGTTTATGTAAGAGGACAGACAGACATTCTCTATTCTCTGTGGGAGTTTATGCTGGGAGTTTGAGATAAAGGAGGCAGCATTATGGTCAGAGTGAAGAAAAGTAATCTGTGTGTTGCTCTTTCAGGTTTGAGTATGAGCACAGTTGAAGAAGAGTCTGACACAGTGACAGTAGAAACCGTGAACTCTGTGACTTTGACTCAGGACACTGAAGGGAACCTTATACTTCATTGCCCTCAAAATGGTATAGAATTGTATTGCATGGTATTTCTCCTTTTTTAATTGATCCAACCATCATACTTCTCTGCCCTCAAAATTCCGTTAGATGCAGCTTACTGCGCTGCACTTTGTTCTGCTTCAGTTCAAAAAAGGGTAGTGACAAATTCAGTGTAAATCACAGAATTCTGTACGTGTGTGCCCAACAAGAATATAGCTGTTCTGACCCATTTCAGTGGAAATGGCTTCTTAGAACCAAGCATGTACCCAGATACCTGTAGGCTTAAGGGACTGGTTTGTGTGTAATGGACTGAGGGTGGAGTTTACATGAAAATCTCACAGAAAATATATGTAGAAGAAAGTGTGTGAACTGTTACTGCCCGTAACTCAGACCAAGTGCCTGGGCAGGAGTAAAACACTGAACCAACCTATCACATCTGCTTCTACCTTTTGATTTGGTCTGCTTTATTAACAGAAAGTAAACCGTGTTATGTTTTTGTTGTTAGAAACCGATGAAGTAGACTCTGAAGACAGCACTGAACCTCCACACAAGAGGCTTTGCTTATCAGAGGATGATCAAAGCCTTGATGATTCCACTCCCTGCATTTCTGTTGTTGCAGTTCCCAGTAAGTTCTCTTATGTACTCTTGTAGCAAATGTTTCTGTTGGTAAGTGTTAAAAGTGGACTCTTTGGATGACATTAGAATATTTCACGTTTTATTTTCAAATTCTGTTAATATACTTAGATATCATCTTTACCTCTCAGAGCCTTGGATAGTTTTACAGCAGTTGTTATCTGTACAGTACTGACAAAATAAACCTGCCTTGCAGATAGAAGATTGCAAGCACAGGTGCATTGAATAAGTTCAAGGATAAATGAATGAACAACAAACTAGATACAAAGAGTGATGAGGGTTTTTTTAATGATCAAACACTATCGTTGGTATTCCCGTGTTTTGTAACACTGAGATGCATGGTCTTTTTAAGGTAGAGATTTGTACAAAAGATAGGCTGAGTACTGAATTAGTCCTAAAGAAGTTGATTGAGTATTAGAGAGTTCAATATAATTTCCCAAAGGGAGGCAAAACCAGATCTAGTAAGTTAAAATACCAATTTACAATACATAGGGTGGCTGTTTATTTGGTGGAACTTAGTAGAAAGCCCTTAGAAGTAAAGGCATTATCATGTTGAAGTTGAAGGAAAACGGGAGAAGAGGAATGCAGCTGAAAAATATAAATGTTGTCCTTTAGTGATTGGAAAAGGGGGCATTGATACAGTACCAAATGTCTGCACCAAATCAAACACATTTTATTTATGTGTTTCACATTAGGCCTTAGTTATAGACAAGTACAAAACTGAAAGTTTTAAAACCCATATTTAGATTTTATGAAGAGCAACAGTGGATAGTCATCTTGATAATTTTACTATGTCAACAAATCAATACCGATTAAGGCCTCTTTAAAATATTCAGTGCAAAGCTAGCAATTTAGAAAACCTGTAGCATGCATAAAAAAAAGTTACAAGAGAAAAGCAGACAACTAACTTGTCCATTCTGAAGTTTCAGAAAATGATCAGAGCTTTGAGGTGACCATGACTGCTACCACTGAGGTAGCTGAAGATGAAATTAACGAAGGAACTGTTACTCAGATTCAGGTACAGTAAAACTTCTAAATTGACCTACTTGATGTACGTTTTTATTTAAATTGAAATGAAAAGGGAAACAAATCCTATTCATTAAATGAATAGGATTATTTTTAGTCTGATGTATTTGAGCATGGATCTTGTTTGCAGAATGTTGTTCTATAAAAGTGCAATTGAATCATTTTATATACGAAAGAGGTTATTTGTAGTTTAACTTCCTGCCCAAAGAGCAACACAGAAAACAGTAATAGATTTAACCCTCCACTGATAATTACTTGCTCTCTGGTGATCTGCATAGAAGACAAGTTTATCTGTTGCTTCTATCACTCTTTGGTTATAAATCATGCTTTATAACAGGCCTAAATACTCTTTGTCCTGTCACCAGTCCTAACAGTTACATAGACTTCTCATTGTGGGTGCGTCATGTTTAAAAGTTTTACACTGGAGATGCTGAACATAGTCCTCTTTACACCAAAGCCAGTAAGACACTTCCTATTCACTATACATTAAATGGGATGAAGAATGTTATTTAATAAATTCTCAGAACATCTGTATGTTAAGGTATTAAATCTTACTGGTGTTTTAAGATAGGTGAATGTACTTTCAATGCCGTATCTAAAAAATAGCACTTTCTGAGCAGTCAGTGAGGTAACCAGGTGTGCTGGTTTAATTTTCCTTCAAGTTATGCCTCCATGTTAAATGCAAGGTGACAGAAAGAACTGCAGATCTTACTGGATGATTTCCTGTTGGTCTTTTCAAGATTCTTCAGAATGAACAGCTGGATGAAATCTCCCCAATGGGCAATGAAGAAGTGTCAGCTGTTAGTCAGGCCTGGTTCACAACCAAAGAGGATAAGGATTCTCTAACAAATAAAGGTAAGATATTTCAAATGTAACTCTCCCATGCTTTAAAAAGGTGAGCTATTCCAAATGCCTCAGAACATTTTGCAGGTTGCACAAAGTAATCTCTGGTCTGGCTTTTTTAGTGAAGATATTTGAGGAAACTGATTCTAAAAATGCTGAGAGAAGTAATGCATTAAGTCTTCACCTCCCTCTTACACCTTGTATGCAAGAAGAGAGTTGAACTGCAGATGCACTTGGGAGAGGAAGAGGGGACAGGCTTGCAGTGGTGACAGTGATTCCTGTGGCTGTAGTAGGGAACTGCTGTGTGTTGGCACAGGCTGGGCAGACAGTTGTGTCTGCTCTGTTGGACTGTTGCCTGGTTGGGAGGTGGGAGGCTGCAATTGGAGGAGGGTACAACAGGAAAAAAACTAATCTGTGCTCAGGTTAATAGTCTTCCTCCAAAGAGGGCTTATTAGTCTGGCTGCAGTGTTGTGATTCATACTAAACTGTTTCTGGAATGGAGTTGCCTCAGAAGAGGAGGGATTACGCAGATCAGGATGTACTGAAATAATCACTGCTACTCCTAAAACTGCCACCCCATTGGCATTCCTCCTTCTCCAAATGCATCTGTGCAATCATGTAGTAGTTGCTGAACTTTAGAGCTTTTCTGTTCTTTTTTTCCCCCAAGGGAAGTGCGTTTCTAAACCTGGAGAAACAACTCAGTGTCAGATGAAGACATGTTGTCTCTTCAGTTTCCTCAGTCTCTGGACTATTTTTCTGACACTGACTTTACCTCTTTCGTGGAGGAAAAAAAATGCCTTTTTCAGTCAGTCCAAAGCAACTCCCTTATGGGAAAAAAAAAAATACCTTTTTCAGTCAGTCCAAAGCAACTCCCTTTTTTACTAGAAAACTTTAGGAAAAAAAGTAATGGTTTTCTGTCATAGAAGCAAATCATCTCTTACCCAATGAGTTCTACTCTAGAAAGCTGAGAGTCCTGCTAAGCCAGTGAAAAAATGTGAGGCACCCGGAACCTGGGTGTTGGGTGTGGAAAATTCAGAGAAAGAGAACTGACCAGCTAAGTTAATGACCGTTTCACTCACTGATCCCAAGTGTGCACTGACAGTTGCTTCTAACAGCCAATAAATAATTTCTCCCCGATATCTCTGTCCTTCTTTATTAGATTTACAGGGCATCAAAGCTATTGAGTGTTCACTGAGAGGACTGGGGCAGAGGTGGGGTAGCAAAGAGAGCCCTTTGCCTCTCGGTATTGAGGCAGCTGGATGGAAGTAGAGAGAAATCACATTGCTGTGCTCCAGCGTGAGAGGAAGCACGGAGATTATGATCTCCCCAGTAGCCAGTGGTGAAGGACTTAGGGAGCAGCACGTTCTCAGCTGTGACAGGAGGAGCATGTACTGGTGATTTGGCAGAGAAATTACTGTTTTCATGTGACTTGGTAGCCTCGTGTTTGATGTGTGTCTTGTTAAACATATTAGAAACTTACAGCATTTGTTCCTTTTTGTAGCTGTCTCACAGGCGTGTCAAGTGACCACACATCACAAGGGGCGTTTACAGCTGTGGATGAATGAGGGCACTAAATCTGGTGATTCTAATTAAGAGAATTAGAACTTTTCTTGGGGTCTCCATGCTCTGTCACAGAGAACAGCTGTGAAAGAATCTCCCTGTGTGTCTTCTGTTACAGGAGCTCAGAGTTTGACACGTGTGTTTCCTGAGCTCATCATTTTATAGCAGTCTCCACCTGATAATGCTTTCTTTGAAAACCTGTGGGCAGGTTATAATAATCTTGGCACTGAATATGCAGACACGTGAAGTTCAAAATACACTTCTGTTGCTAAAATAGTTAGGTTTTAAAGATTATTTCATGTCAAGAGTAACAGTGTCGCTCTTAAGTCAGCTCAGCTGCTTGGGTAGAGGTGTGAATTGCAGCTACAGCAGTAGGTTATTGTTCTATCTCTGTAGCTTTGGAAGAAGAGATTGAAGCCATCGGGCCCAAGGGAAGAGTTTCTCTCATCAGTTCCAACGGAATTAGTAATAATGCCTGTACTTTTCATTATAATTGGATTTGAGTAAACAGTCTCTTTGGTGTGTTCTGCCTCTCAGCTCTGGTAATTAGCAGGCTGAGAAGGAAGTACCCTGATTTTTCTGAGCAGAGATGGGCAGGTAGCCAGCACACACCAGTATGTAAACTGGGTCACCAGCATAATCTTAATTATAAGTGATTGTTAATATTAAGTATGGTATGAGCATGAGGGGAAAAGAGAGGAATCTATATATAAATTCAGGGAAGGAATGTTTTAATGTTTCATTGATAGACCTCAGGTTTGACATTCTCTCTCTGAAGTAAAGCTGATTGGTTTTGCTTTTAAAGCTTAGCTGGCGTTGCAGTTACTAAGGGCATAGACAGGGATGAATCATAATGTTTGTTTCTATTGGTTTGCCACTTTTATTTGAGAAATAAAACACTCGGTGTGAGTCTTTATCTTGACTGTGACCACTGGGAATTATTTCCAATGCAAAAAAAAAGAGAGAGGGAGAGGGAGCAGATTGTCAAAATCAAGTAGGTCCAGCGTTTATGTCTCTGAAAGCACCCACAGTAGGTGGCACTACTCACATGTTGGGAAGTGATAAGGTGCATAAGAGAACCCCGCGTTGTTGCCAGTTCCTCAAGTTATATTTTGTGCCACGTGTTAAGTCCCAGCTTCTGGAATCATTTGAGCACATGGAAATTTTGGCTGTCAGTTTAAAGACAGAGATTTTCTAGTCCTGGCTGAAGAGAAAGCCTGAAAATGTGACTTGACAGCACATAGAGGAGTGGATGTTCTGTTTTTAAAAAATGGATGGTTTTGGAGAGGGCTCTGACTCACATTATTTAAACATTAGTTGACAGTTACTAAGGATTGTTTATCAGTTCTGAAGTAACATCTGTTTAAAATTCATTCTAGTGAGCTTAAGTAGCTAAAATTACTACTCTGTTTTCTTCGTTAATTGCAATAATGAGAGTGGTGTTTTTCTGGTATTTTTGTTGGTTTTGTTTTGCTGACTTTCACTTTGGTAATTAGTGTGTCATTTTTTATTTTCAGGCCATAAGTGGAAGCAAGGGATGTGGTCGAAGGAAGAAATTGACATTTTGATGAGTAACATTGAACGTTATTTAAAGGTATGTGTTAGAGTATGGTACCTGGTAGTTGGTGTGGTGATGCAGCTCCTGCTAGAAAACAACTTTCTTTTCTACTTCCCACAATGTGCAATTAGTGATTCTGATCAGTTTGTAGTAGAAATGGTGATTACCCACTTGAAATGCGTAAGATAATTATATCCATATACAGGATTTAAGACTACTGAATGTAACATTGCTTTTAATTTGTGTACTTAATATAACTCATTTTAAAATTTCACTTCAGGCTGCTCAAGTGGCTTAATCTCTTTCTCTGAATATACATCACTCATGAAATCTTTGAAGAAAGAGGGAAAATTTGCTCTAGGAATAGAGATAATTTTCCTTACAAAGCACTGAATACAACTTCCAGACTTCTTTGGTGCCGTATCTGTATTTGTTTACTACACTTACAGTAGTATGTACAGATGCCTAGATCAGCTTTCTTCCCCTTAATATATTGTTGTCAGAGTTCAGTGTTAAAATAGGCACACAGTTAACACGCTGACAGTGATAATTGCCCATAAGTCATTTTGGTGGGTGGCTTAACAGCTGAGAGTATTTGAGCTGAGCGCTTACAGCTGAGCATGTGTGACCTGGGTATTAACAGGTTCACTAACCTTCATTTTTGAATCAAAAAGAAAACCCTGAGTATGGTCTTCATTGGTATAAAAATCCTCTATATTAGTGGTAGAAAATGTGCCTGTCCACGTGTGTATTAGAATTTCTGCCACAAAATCATTCATAGGTAATATTTTTTTAAATCTAGAGAAGCTTTTTTTAGCTAGCTAAAAAAAAGAGTTACTAATAATTCATTTATGATTTTCCCATTTACCTGCTTTCTTGTACTGCTTCGAATAATTGAAATATAGTGATTTTTAGTTTAAGCTGAAGTTAAACTAAAGTTTTCCTTTTGTACTTAACTCCAATGGTTTTGTATCAGATTTGCTTATAGTTTCCATCAGAACAAGAAGAGTAGTTTAATTGAAAAAATTGCTTTCAGACAAAAAAATATCTGAAATTATGTAAAGAATTGATATGGCACTTTTTGACAACCTCCTGTAAATCCCAGGGTAATGCCACCAGAATTTTTCCATTATGTTTATTTTCCATGATGTTCTAAATGATGCTCCATTTTTTGATCTTAAAATATACACTGGACAAATTTTTTTATATGTAGATGAAAGTTCAAGTTTCCATGTCTACCTGGACTGCAGTGTTAAAAAAAAAAACAAAACAAAAAACTAGTGTTCAAGGGTTTGTATTTGAGGTAGCTAATTTATAATTATTTAGTGTAAGTTTGGGACTGTAGTATTTGAGATACATAGAATGTTGCATGATAGTGTGCTAGGCTTTAGTTCTTGAGTATTCTACTTCGTTTCTAGGAGACTTTATCTAAGGTGTCTTGTTTGTGATTTGTTTGTTTGGGTTTTTTAAATGTTTTTTTTCTAGGCCCGTGGAATAAAAGATGCCACCGAAATTATATTTGAAATGTCAAAAGACGAAAGAAAAGATTTCTACAGGACAATAGCTTGGGGTCTGAATCGGCCTCTCTTTGCTGTCTACAGAAGAGTTCTTCGCATGTATGATGACAGAAACCATGTTGGAAAGTATGAAAACCTCTGATGCTGCATGGTTTTATTGGCATGAGTAGGGTCGTGTGTTTAATGTTATACGTGAGACAGAAGATTCCAGCCAAATACACCTCACTCTTCTGAATCATAAAGTCACCTCTGCTGAATTCTGGTAGATCAGCCCTGACAATAGTTGTGTTAAACTGATGGTATCCAGAACTTTTAAAAAAAAAAAAAAAAAAAACCCAACAAAAGAAAGGTGGAGACGGGATTCTGATACAAATAGAAGATTTTGACACAAGTGTGGATCTGCTGAGATGTAGTTTCTAAAACTGTGATCATGAGCTAATTGATCTTCATCCTTGTGGCCTTAGTTTGCCCATCTGTGGAGCAGTGGGTATGACACCTTCCAGAAGTGCTGAAAAGGTTGTTAGATTTTAGTTTTTAAAGGTAGTTGAAAATTAATAATACCATCTCAGTGCTAATTATTTTTTTTTAAATGGAAAGTCAGCCTTATGGTGATTGTGAATTGAGACAGAAAGGAAAAGATGACTTTTTATTTGAGAGACTAGTACACAAAATTCTAATTCTGATGAGACAGAAGATTCCAGCCAGACACCTCACTCTTCCAAATCATAAAGTCACCTCTGCTGAATTCTGGTAGATCAGCCCTGACAATAGTTGTATTAAACTGATGGTATCCAGAACTTTAAAAAAAAAAAAAAAAAAAAAAAGTTCCTTACAGCTGAAATTCATTGTAACTAAATGTGTACTGTGTAGCTAGTAGAACAAAAATATTTATGCTGTATGCTTTCTGTTTAAAATCATGTCTTTCTTTACCTGTTGCTTAGGTATACTCCTGAGGAAATTGAAAAGCTTAAAGAGTAAGTATTTTTATTAACAAGGTCACGCTACCTTGTTTATATTGAGTAGTTTTTACAGGTTTTGTTATATATCACTGAAAAGTAACAAGTAAATTTGACTGCTCCAACTCTCTCTGTCAGAAAATAGTGGTTCCTAAATTAATCTGAAGAAGAATGAAGCCACTACATTTTGATTATTTTCTAGTCAGTTTTCTAATGTGTATTCAGGACATGAGCAATAAGAAACAAAGTTTTAAAGCAAGCCTTCTGTTGAAACCAGTAATGTTTCAGTTTTTTACAAGCACAGTCAACATTTGCAGTTATGTTTGTGAAAAGCAAAGTCCCTTTCTTTAGGAAACCTAAGCAAAGATTATTTCTAAAGAAAGTGGCAGGTCAAGGGTAGGATCTCCCCGATGAACTGTTAGAGATACATAAATTGTCATTAAGGCTCTTTGATTTTGACTATGAACCTGATAGATCAAGGAGGGGCTGCAGCTCCTCTTGCAGCTTTCCGGGGTTGAGCAGTTTGAAGAAACCATGTTGGACTGAAGGAAGGAAGGGTGATACAAATAGGAGATTTTGACACAAGTGTGGATCTGCTGAGATGTAGTGTCTTTCTAAAACTGTGATCTTGAGCTAATTGATCTTCATCCTTGTGGCCTTAGTTTGTCCATCTGTAGAGCAGTGGGTGTGGCACCTTCCAGAAGTGCTGAAAAGGTTGTTATATTTTAGTTTTTAAAGGTAGTTGAAAATTAATAATACCATCTCAGTGCTAATTATTTTTTTTTTAAATGGAAAGTCAGCCTTATGGTGATTGTGAATTGAGACAGAAAAGAAATAAATGACTTTTTACTTGAGAGACTAGTACACAAAATTCTAAATCTGTTGTTAGTAGTAAGATCACTGAGAATGAAGAATTTTACTGGTAAATGTTAATTTACCAGTAAATTGGTATGTTTTTTGGTATGAGAGGAATGTTAAATCTGATAACCTTAGAAAGGCACTTATGTGGAAAATGACATTCGTTCTTCACGTTCTTTTGAAGCGTTCAGTCAGATTGTTCCTTACAGCTGAAATTCCTTAATCTCTCATTGTAACTAAATGTGTACTGTGTGGCTAGTAGAACAAAAATATTTATGCTGTATGCTTTCTGTTTAAAATAATGTTTTTATTTACCTGTTGCTTAGGTATACTCCTGAGGAAATTGAAAAGCTTAAAGAGTAAGTATTTTTATTAACAAGGTCACGCTACCTTGTTTATATTGAGTAGTTTTTACAGGTTTTGTTATATATCACTGAAAAGTAACAAGTAAATTTGACTGCTCCAACTCTCTCTATCAGAAAATAGTGGTTCCTAAATTAATCTGAAGAAGAATGAAGCCACTACATTTTGATTATTTTCTAGTCAGTTTTCTAATGTGTATTCAGGACATGAGCAATAAGAAACAAAGTTTTAAAGCAAGCCTTCTGTTGAAACCAGTAATGTTTCAGTTTTTTACAAGCACAGTCAACATTTGCAGTTATGTTTGTGAAAAGCAAAGTCCCTTTCTTTAGGAAACCTAAGCAAAGATTATTTCTAAAGAAAGTGGCAGGTCAAGGGTAGGATCTCCCCGATGAACTGTTAGAGATACATAAATTGTCATTAAGGCTCTTTGATTTTGACTATGAACCTGATAGATCAAGGAGGGGCTGCAGCTCCTCTTGCAGCTTTCCGGGGTTGAGCAGTTTGAAGAAACCATGTTGGACTGAAGGAAGGAAGGGAGTCTGTTGGGTTGTGTTGGTATATGCTTGGGTCAATTCAGCTGGTTTGTGTCAGTCACAAGGCACCTGGGGTTCCAGAGTATGCCAAAAGCAGTCACGGCTCAACATATTAAGTAACCTGTTGTCATTTATGGGAGGAACATAACTCCATCTGTAGAGCAGTGGGTGTGGCACCTTCCAGAAGTGCTGAAAAGGTTGTTATATTTTAGTTTTTAAAGGTAGTTGAAAGGTTGTGTTGGTATATGCTTGGGTCAATTCAGCTGGTTTGTGTCAGTCACAAGGCACCTGGGGTTCAGAAATAAATGACTTTTTACTTGAGAGACTAGTACACAAAATTCTAAATCTGTTGTTAGTAGTAAGATCACTGAGAATGAAGAATTTTACTGGTAAATGTTAATTTACCAGTAAATTGGTATGTTTTTTGGTATGAGAGGAATGTTAAATCTGATAACCTTAGAAAGGCACTTATGTGGAAAATGACATTCGTTCTTCACGTTCTTTTGAAGCGTTCAGTCAGATTGTTCCTTACAGCTGAAATTCCTTAATCTCTCATTGTAACTAAATGTGTACTGTGTGGCTAGTAGAACAAAAATATTTATGCTGTATGCTTTCTGTTTAAAATAATGTTTTTATTTACCTGTTGCTTAGGTATACTCCTGAGGAAATTGAAAAGCTTAAAGAGTAAGTATTTTTATTAACAAGGTCACGCTACCTTGTTTATATTGAGTAGTTTTTACAGGTTTTGTTATATATCACTGAAAAGTAACAAGTAAATTTGACTGCTCCAACTCTCTCTATCAGAAAATAGTGGTTCCTAAATTAATCTGAAGAAGAATGAAGCCACTACATTTTGATTATTTTTTAGTCTGTTTTCTAATGTCTATTCAGAACATGAGCAATATGAAACAAAGTTTTAAAGCAAGCCTTCTGTTGAAACCAGTAATGTTTCAGTTTTTTACAAGCACAGTCAACATTTGCAGTTATGTTTGTGAAAAGCAAAGTCCCTTTCTTTAGGAAACCTGAGCAAAGGTTATTTCTAAAGAAAGTGGCAGGTCAAGGGTAGGATCTCCCCGATGAAGTCTTAGAGATACATAAATTGTCATTAAGGCTCTTTGATTTTGACTGTGAACCTGATAGATCAAGGAGGGGCTGCAGACTTCATCTCCTCTTGCGGCTTTCCGGGGTTGAGCAGTTTGAAGAAATCATGTTGGACTGAAGGAAGGAAGGGAGTCTGTTGTGTTGTGCTGGTGGATATGCTTGGGTCAATTTAGCTGGTTTGTGTCAGTCACAAGGCACCTGGGGTTCCAGAGTGTGCCAAAAGCAGTCATGGCTCAACATGTTTACCAACCTGTTGTCATTTATGGGAGGAACATAACAGTTAAAATATGAACTATATTATACAGTGTTTTGCCACATTTAACTTGTAGAATGCCTGGGTTTTCATCAGGCATTATCTAGATTTCTCAAGTGATCTCTGTACCACCTGAAAATCCTTGATGAGCTTGTGTGGAATGGATGTCAGCTGTTTAACTAGACATGCATGTTGTATTTAATGCACTAATTAAGCCTCACAGCATTCCTGCAAGACAGGTGGATACTAAACATTTTATAAGTGAGTTCCTGTGGCTTCGCTGGCCCAAAAGGCTTCTAGAAGCACATAGAAAAATTAGGAGACATGACAGAAAATATGTTAATGCTGTAGTATCAAAGCGGTTCTCCATTCTGTCTTTAAGCCTGTAAACTGCACGTTTATCCTGTTTTTATTAGAGCATATTTGATATTTTGGTAAACTTTTAACTAGATCTGGTGCTAATGAGCATGTTTCTGTTTAGGCTGAGAATAAAGCATGGTAATGACTGGGCCACAATAGGAGCTGCCCTGGGGAGAAGTGCTTCATCTGTAAAAGATCGGTGCAGACTGATGAAGGATACCTGCAACACAGGTGAGGCAAATGGTGTCAGAAAGGGATATTATAGTTAAAACTCTGTCTCCTTTGCCTTTGTCAGTGGTGGTTTCAGAGATGTGTGACTCTGAACTGAGGAACTAAGATTGTTCCTCAATGTACAACTTAAAATCTGAGGACATTTTTAGAACATACTTGGGACAGGTTTCTCTATTTTCACTTCTTAAAGACCAGAACAGTCCGTTTAGTTTTGCAGTCCATTATCCATCATAAGTTTATGCCACTGGAGCATATTTTGTTGAAGTGGATTTAAACGTGCTTTCCCTGGTGTTTAATGTTTGTAAACATATATTGTATATTTGTACAAATATTGTATATTTGGTGTCAGTTAAGAGACACTTTAGGAGTGAAGTACGTTTATTTTGTAGTGTATATAATCTAATGGGAGGAAAATTTAGTCATACCTCATGTAATTACCATATGCTAAATTGTTGCATAGTTAATTTACTTCAACTAATACAATTCAGGTAGCTTGGACCAGTTTGCTTTGGGGTTACTATTTTGATTAAGTTCTATGTTGTTTCATTTATCTGCAAGAGGAAGAGAAGAGAAAGAAACTTGGCAGCAAAACAATGGAATTATAATATCATAGAATAATTTGGGTTGGAAGGAACCTTTAAAGGTCATTTAGGCCAACCCCCCTGCAATGAGCAGGGACATCTTCAACTAGATCAGAATTGTGCATTTATTAATCATGAATGGGTATAATATAAATTGCTAGTAAGTAAAAAGTTATATCTTCTTTGCAAGTCAATATTTGCATCTGGAATAAGGTGTTAGGCACTGAAGATAAATGTGTTGATGAGTTACAGATCAGAACAGAGGGCGTCTGCTGTCAGTTAATTTGGAGGCTTTTCTGTTTTTCAGGAAAGTGGACAGAGAAAGAGGAAAAAAGACTGGCAGAAGTAGTGCACGAGCTCACTAGCACAGAACCAGGTGACATTGTCACACAAGGTGTATCGTGGGCTGCCGTCGCGGAACGGGTCGGGACGCGCTCGGAAAAGCAGTGCCGCTCTAAATGGCTCAACTATCTCAACTGGAAACAGAGTGGGGGCACTGAGTGGACCAAGGAAGATGAAATAAATCTGATCTTGAGGTTTGTTGTTGTAGTTACTTTTAAAGCTTTGTAATACATGACGCTAGCAGGGTTCCATTGGGGTCCCTTTTGCTGGTCTCTTAGACGCTAAAAACTCTAGAACCCTCCAAAAATCACTGCTGTGTTTACAGTTCCCAGAGATTTATTATTGAACATATTTTTTGTTTTTTGTTTTTTTAGTGAATGTTAGTGTTCGTGAAAGGTGTCAGATTGAAAACCCTGGAGACTGAAGTCTTCTTTATTCCACAGAAAAGGTACAGCACAGGCAGCGACCGTGCAAGCTTCCCACACGTGGCCCCACCGATGCGCTTCAACCCTTAACTGGAGGGTAGTTCAGTCTCCCTGCCCCTTCAGTCCTTGGCCTCTCTGCTGAGATGACCAACAAGGGTCAAGTGTGGTGGTGGTTTCTGTGATGTGGACGCCTTGTCTACATAGAACTAAACCGAAACTGCAAATTAATTTCATGTAGGCCACCAAACACTGATTGGATATCACCATCTTTGAACTACATTTGAACTGGCAACCTGGTAGTAACATTTGCTCTCTCCAGTCCTCCTCCCATTTTGAATGCCTTTAACTCAGGCTTTTTAGCCAGTGGATTTTTATGGGTTGATAGTTTTGGGTGGGAATAAAAAGCCAAGACATATAGAGAACCTAAACATTTGCAGAGCAATATTCAGTGATTTGCTGAAGCTGTTTGACTTGAATCAGGTTCCTCATTTTGAGTTCCACATTTCAGAATGTGCTGGTTATCTGGTTATAATTATTAATATTTCTGTGCAAATGGTATCTGTTTTGGTCTGTCCAGATATCCTTAACTCATAATTATTAATATGTCTGTACAAATGGTATCAGTTTTGGTCTGTCCAGATATCCTTAACTCATCTTGCAGGGTTGTTTGGTTGGTTTTGGTAGCTTTTTTTCTTTTTTTTCCTTTTTGGTTTTTGTTTGTTTGTTTGCTTTTTGGTGTGGTTTGTTTTTTGGTTTTTTTTTTAGCTAGCAAGAGTATTCAGTGCTATTTCTTTCTTTGTGAAGAAAACTCTTAACTTTCACAAAAATCTTTTCCCTCTCACTGTTCGCCTCTTTTTCATAAGCTCCAGGTACAGATGAGCTGGAGGTAATTTGGAGATATTTATAGTATTCAAACAGATTCTGATAGAATCCAATGTGTGCATAACGTCTGCCAAAATTATGTGAAGACTGTCTCTCACCCGGAGAGCCTGATGGGATTGATTTATGAGGAACTGTTTAATACTGTAGTTAAATTCATCTACTTTGGCTAAGAAGCATCTGAGAGGAGGCAAAGATCTATGTTAAGGACGGATGAGTGTTATTTAGGAAAAAACAGAAGTAAATATCATAACATGAAATTAATTAAGTGGAAGTTCAGAGTGAATCTCAGGAAGCGTTTCCTGCCTTGGAGATGTGTTTGGGGAATGGTTTTCCAAAGAGAAAAGATGCAGGTACCACCATTTGGAATGCTTCACGAGAACCTGATCAAACTCCTAGCGTATATGTCAATACAGAGAATAATTCTGCATGGCAGGGAGATGGACTGGATCATCTAACAGGTCGAGTCCATCTTCTGTTGTTTATGATTCTGCTTGACCTCTGGCAGCGTGGAGCCTTGGAAGCCTATGTCAATTCATGAGCTCTGGTGGACTGTTCACTAGCATGCCATTTTGCCACTGTTACGTGTGACAAGGCCAGAGAAGTGCAACACTCCTTCCAGTCTGGAGGGTAGTTTCTAACAGGTCCATTATTTTCTGTATCCTGCCAGGATAGCGGAACTTGAAGTTTCTGATGAAAATGACATCAATTGGGATTTACTGGCTGAAGGATGGAGTAGTGTCCGCTCACCACAGTGGCTTCGGAGTAAATGGTGGACCATTAAAAGACAGATTGCAAACCACAAAGATGTTTCATTCCCTGGTAACGTACTACTTGCACGCTTCTCTTCTGAAAGCTGCTTTCACAAATCTCAAAGGAATAAGGCTGTGTTTTGTTGCCTCCTTAGAGCATTGCTGACCAAAAAGTGCAGTGCTCCTTGGCTGGAAGTTACTGGCCCCTTGGATCTGCTGGTTGAGTTGCTCCTACAGGCAATCCTTACGTGTTTCAGTCAAAACAAGCCAAGCTGATGCATACAACCCAACAGTGGATTTTGCCAGCTCCCCTCACTTTGGCTGAAGTGAGAGCATGTGTGTAAGCAGCTCAGCTGGCAGATCTCAGGGGATGATGATGATGATCTTTGGTATGGAAGGCAGTGACCTCTTCAGGTGGAAAAGTATATGTATCTGCAGCCTAACAGTATCACCCCAGGTTCGATCTATTCCCTTGCACCTGAGCCAAAGGATATTTCAGGCTCTGACCTTTCATTGAGTCCTTCTTTTCTCTGCCTTGAGGAGAGGAAAGAAATCAGAAAGACTAGTCACGTTATAATGAAAGGTGTCATTTAATGGGCACTTTTGCTGTGGTCATCACTACTTATATATTAGTCATGCCTGGAGGCTGCAATTGAGAGGGTAACCCTGTTATGCTTAATGTGGTATAAACCATACGTTAATAGACAGTTGTTGCATCAATTAATTCCTAATATAAATATGCTACTGAATCAACAGGATCCACTCTCTTTTCCCAGACAAAATGCCGTGCTGTCAGGATTGGGAGATGTTTAAGCAGTTTGCTGTATTGAATGCTAGAAAAGCAGCTCATATATGTCAACCGCTCCCTCAGCGGGACCAAAGTGATCATAGGGAAGGAAGGTGGGCAGTTTTATTGGAGCAGTGGGCCACGTCATGCACAGATGAAGAAGTGTAGTACAGCCACTGCGAGGTTAATTCTATCTTGCTTCCTATTTCCAGTGATGCTTCTGTCAGCCTCTTGGAACAAATCCGCTTCCATGTTTTGTAAGGTTGGAGGGTTTATTTCTGATGGCAGCGTTACACAACTAGTGAGACTGGCACTTGATTGTAGTTTGGGGATATATTGTACATGTTTTTAGAGAGGTACAAAATTTTATAAGCTTTTTTTTTTTCCCCCAAGCATCCTAAAATGTCTAGGTTCCTTGAGAAAATCAAATTCACTCCAGTAGTTGGCTATAAATGGGTTTTATGTATGTGCTAAATTTCCAGTTGATACATCTGTCTATAAATTGTTTAGGTTCCAAATCCAGAAGGATTTTGGTTACCTTTTCATCTTGGATAAATCTCATGTGCAGCATTTTGAATGTGCTTCTTCAGCATGCTTTAGCATGAGTATTCCTTTCTCGCAGTGCTGATTAAAGGTCTTAAGCAACTCCATGAGAACCAAAAAAACAATCCAGGGCACCAGCTTTCGGAGAACAAATCTGGCAGTGGATTACCAAACGCTAATTCCAGTTCAGGAGTTCAGCACGTGCAGATCCGAGTGGCTCGCTTGGAGGAGAACACGAGCAACGCCCCGAGCCCGATGGCAGCTTTGCAGATTCCAGTCCAGATTACACATGTCTGTAAGTAGCTGAAACCAATGACTCCCTGTCCTCTAAAGGAACCTAAAGCTTTCTTACGTTAAGATGGTGGAGGAGGAGTGGGCGTGTCTTAAAGAATTTTTTTAATTCCCCTTTGGTCTTGTGGTAATTTCAGATTAAGGTTTTCTGGATTCCATTTGCCTGTTTCTAACTTCGCTAGGCAAATCACAGAATCTTCTAGGTTGGAAGGGACCTTAAAGATCATCTTGTCCAACCGTCAACCTAATGTAGGTATTCATGTGACAATGGAATGAAGAACCAGCAATTGGAGCACCTGAACATCAGGGCTGTAGCTGGCTGCGTGTGTGCACACAAGAGCTTGCCATATAAAGTGTTCTTTGAAAAGGCTTCAGTACACAGGCCTCTCAATGGAGATGCAGAATATATGTTCATTCCTTAAATTTCTTCTGGTAGCTTTTGTCTACAGCAGTGAACATCATGTACAAGATTTCCTTTTGTGTAATATATACACTGCTGTGCCTAAGTTCTGATGAAGGACACTCAAGCAGGAAGGTATATAATGTTTTTTCTAGTCCTGCTCTGTATTACGCAGTTATTTCTAGGCACAAAATACATAAAAAGTATTAGTTGTGGAGTCACACTGGTTTTCAGCTGATGATCTGCTCTAACCACTGTATTTTTTTTGTTTTAAGTTGGTGCTTCGCATCCTCTTAAGGATGAACTTTGTTCATTATCAAACATCTATTACCAGGTCTACTTTGGTTGTAGTGCTTATTGTTCATTTTTGTAACATATTAAGTAAGTCCAGTAACTCCAATCCAGCCTGTCATCTCCATTACCTGCTATTTTGCAGTGTTTGTCATTTGTGAATTTTATTAGGAAAAGTCAGGACTTTGGTCTTGGTCATTAAAAAAATAACTTATCAGGCTAAGAGCTGTTTATTCAGACTGACTAGATAGGCATGTGGGAGACAATTTTTTGTTTATAATTTCATTATATTAGCCTATCTTAATCTACTTAAATGCCATTTCCATTTTATCTGATTTATTTCTTAATTAAAATGGCACGCAACACCAAGTCAAGAACTTTTTCTCTGTAGTAACACATCAGTGGTCTTATGCTTTGAACCAGGCTAGGTCAAAGCTCGTGGGTTTTGATGAGCAGGCAAGATGTGCTGGTATTCTGTAACCTTTAGTCCTTTCTAAATTAAATCCTGTAATGGTTATTTTGTGATGGCACGTGCCCCTGTTTGCCTAACAAGCCTTTTTGCCCATTTTGGTCTGCTTTCCTGAAGAATTTCTGTTTGTGTAATCCAAATGAGTTTTGTATTGCTTCTTTTCTGTCCGTTTCCCAATCCCACAAGAGCTGAACCTATTACCCACTTACAGCTGCATTTGACAGAAGGCTCAAAGTTTCAAATGGGTAATTCCTGTAAGCTTTATGAACAGAACTGGCCAGGGAACAGACAGGCCACACTTTACAGCAGTCTGCTGTGAGGTGCCAGGAAATCTGCATCAAGAAACCTTGAACGTGCCACTACAACAATAAAAGCTTCAAAATCGGAGCTTGTATCTTCTTAAGAGACTGAAATTATTCTACTTGGAAGCTACAGAGTCTGAGATGGCCAAGTTTCCAGTGCTTGGGGCACTGCTGTCGTCATGTAGGTCCTTTGCCCTTTCAGTATTTATGGAATTACTGGATAATCCCGGGCAAAGTATTAGTTTGCCTCCAGCTTCCTGGAACTTGCAAGTTTTTTACGATTAAGTCAAAATCGTAATTACGGTTCTGAATAGGTTTTTTGATATCTTATAAAGCTTTAGGTGCAAGCTGTTTGGACCTGGTGATCTTGAAATGTCTGATATTTAAACTGTTTTCAGTGCTTCTTTCTGTTACTTTTAGAATTAATGGAGATAATTGGATAAATAATTACACACTTGTAACAATACTTACAGAGTTTATACAGTGCAATCATAACACAGGGTAGGCAGATATCATCGGGAGCATCTGATGTTTCATCAGTGGTGGAGGGCAAGAAAGGTTAAAAATACCCAAAAAAGAGAGGTCTGTGAGAAACATGGGAATATTAAACTTGACACCACTTTAAAGCAAATAATACATGATCCAAAGAATATTGTTACATCAGAACCTCTTATAAATCTCATTACAAAAAGCAATTAGATCACATCAGATAACTTTATTTGTGTGCTTTTATCCCTGTGCACTAAAATCATACTTTCTTTCTTTCTTTTGCTCTTTTGGATTGTAAAATGCCCTCTTTAAATAGCGTCCAATCTTGGGTACCAATTAGAGAAACTTGTCGTTGGGATTGCAGCCAATTTTCTTTTTTGTATTATTGGAATTAACAGTACCCTGCTATGTAGTAATTATAGTACGTTACGCACTCTGCAGGGCTGAAACATTTTGGTTTACATACTTATTTTTTCTTTTTTTAATTCCTTTTGTCTGGCTGTGTGTGTGCACACAAGAGCTTGCCATATAAAGTGTTCTTTGAAAAGGCTTCAGTACACAGGCCTCTCAATGGAGATGCAGAATATATGTTCATTCCTTAAATTTCTTCTGGTAGCTCTTGTCTACAGCAATGAACATCATGTACAAGGTTTCCTTTTGTATAATATATACACTGCTGTGCCTAAGTTCTGATGAAGGACACTCAAGCAGGAAGGTATATAATGTTTTTTCTAGTCCTGCTCTGTATTACGCAGTTATTTCTAGGCACAAAATACATAAAAAGTATTAGTTGTGGAGTCACACTGGTTTTCAGCTGATGATCTGCTCTAACCACTGTATTTTTTTTGTTTTAAGTTGGTGCTTCGCATCCTCTTAAGGATGAACTTTGTTCATTATCAAACATCTATTACCAGGTCTACTTTGGTTGTAGTGCTTATTGTTCATTTTTGTAACATATTAAGTAAGTCCAGTAACTCCAATCCAGCCTGTCATCTCCATTACCTGCTATTTTGCAGTGTTTGTCATTTGTGAATTTTATTAGGAAAAGTCAGGACTTTGGTCTTGGTCATTAAAAAAATAACTTATCAGGCTAAGAGCTGTTTATTCAGACTGACTAGATAGGCATGTGGGAGACAATTTTTTGTTTATAATTTCATTATATTAGCCTATCTTAATCTACTTAAATGCCATTTCCATTTTATCTGATTTATTTCTTAATTAAAATGGCACGCAACACCAAGTCAAGAACTTTTTCTCTGTAGTAACACATCAGTGGTCTTATGCTCCAGTAACTCCAATCTAGCCTGTCATCTCCATTGCCTACTATTTTGCAGTGTTTGTCATTTGTGAATTTTATTAGGAAAAGTCAGGACTTTGGTCTTGGTCATTAAAAAAATAACTTATCAGGCTAAGAGCTGTTTATTCAGACTGACTAGATAGGCATGTGGGAGACAATTTTTTGTTTATAATTTCATTATATTAGCCTATCTTAATCTACTTAAATGCCATTTCCATTTTATCTGATTTATTTCTTAATTAAAATGGCACGCAACACCAAGTCAAGAACTTTTTCTCTGTAGTAACACATCAGTGGTCTTATGCTTTGAACCAGGCTAGGTCAAAGCTCGTGGGTTTTGATGAGCAGGCAAGATGTGCTGGTATTCTGTAACCTTTAGTCCTTTCTAAATTAAATCCTGTAATGGTTATTTTGTGATGGCACTTGCCCCTGTTTGCCTAACAAGCCTTTTTGCCCATTTTGGTCTGCTTTCCTGAAGAATTTCTGTTTGTGTAATCCAAATGAGTTTTGTATTGCTTCTTTTCTGTCCGTTTCCCAATCCCACAAGAGCTGAACCTATTACCCACTTACAGCTGCATTTGACAGAAGGCTCAAAGTTTCAAATGGGTAATTCCTGTAAGCTTTATGAACAGAACTGGCCAGGGAACAGACAGGCCACACTTTACAGCAGTCTGCTGTGAGGTGCCAGGAAATCTGCATCAAGAAACCTTGAACGTGCCACTACAACAATAAAAGCTTCAAAATCGGAGCTTGTATCTTCTTAAGAGACTGAAATTATTCTACTTGGAAGCTACAGAGTCTGAGATGGCCAAGTTTCCAGTGCTTGGGGCACTGCTGTCGTCATGTAGGTCCTTTGCCCTTTCAGTATTTATGGAATTACTGGATAATCCCGGGCAAAGTATTAGTTTGCCTCCAGCTTCCTGGAACTTGCAAGTTTTTTACGATTAAGTCAAAATCGTAATTACGGTTCTGAATAGGTTTTTTGATATCTTATAAAGCTTTAGGTGCAAGCTGTTTGGACCTGGTGATCTTGAAATGTCTGATATTTAAACTGTTTTCAGTGCTTCTTTCTGTTACTTTTAGAATTAATGGAGATAATTGGATAAATAATTACACACTTGTAACAATACTTACAGAGTTTATACAGTGCAATCATAACACAGGGTAGGCAGATATCATCGGGAGCATCTGATGTTTCATCAGTGGTGGAGGGCAAGAAAGGTTAAAAATACCCAAAAAAGAGAGGTCTGTGAGAAACATGGGAATATTAAACTTGACACCACTTTAAAGCAAATAATACATGATCCAAAGAATATTGTTACATCAGAACCTCTTATAAATCTCATTACAAAAAGCAATTAGATCACATCAGATAACTTTATTTGTGTGCTTTTATCCCTGTGCACTAAAATCATACTTTCTTTCTTTCTTTTGCTCTTTTGGATTGTAAAATGCCCTCTTTAAATAGCGTCCAATCTTGGGTACCAATTAGAGAAACTTGTCGTTGGGATTGCAGCCAATTTTCTTTTTTGTATTATTGGAATTAACAGTACCCTGCTATGTAGTAATTATAGTACGTTACGCACTCTGCAGGGCTGAAACATTTTGGTTTACATACTTATTTTTTCTTTTTTTAATTCCTTTTGCAGCCTCAACCGACTCCCCCACTGCTACTGTTGACTCTGAGACAATAACACTAAACAGTGGAACGCTACAGACCTTTGAGATTCTTCCAGTAAGTAACAGAGAACTGTTATTTGTGACTGTGTTTTTCTTTTGAGCACTTCTTACTTTAAGCACTATGGAAGCGTGTATTTACCCCAAAAAACCAGTTCTCGAGTGGAAAGAGAAAGTTTGGAGACCTGAAACTTAAAAGTTCAAATTAAACTGTATTTTTCAAGGTGTAATTTATTAGGGCTGTGGAGTAAAACGTGATTTACAATTAAATGCTTTAATCTGTCTTAATGCCTTAGTGCTATCAAGTTTTCCTTTGTGCTTGTTTTTTTGTTGTTGTTGTTGAAATCTGACATAACGGAGCCAGAGGAAGCTCCCAGCAAGTAAAGATTCTCTCAGTTCCATTGTAGTGTAATTTGTAGAACAGTTTCTCTTTTCATCTCAGTGCTAAGAGTAAGTTGAATTCATAGAATCATAGAATTATTTAGGTTGGAAGAGACTCTTGGGATCATTAAGTCCAACCCTCTACCCTACTCTACAAAGTTCTCCCCTACACCATATCCCCCAACACCACATCTAAACGGCTCTTAAACACATCAACAGATGGTGACTCAACCACCTCCCTGGGCAGCCTATTCCAGTGTCTGACCACTCTTTCTGTGAAAAATTCCTTCCTAATGTTCAGTCTAAACCTACCCTGTTGGAGCTTGAAGCCATTCCCTCTTGTTCTGTCATCAATTACCTGTGAGAAGAGACCAGCACCAACCTTTCTTTGTTCCTTTCTTACCTGCTGTTGTACAGCATTGTACAGCCCTGCCTGACTCAGCCTCAGTGCTTGTCTTGGGAGCCTGAGGCTGTAGATGAGTGAGTTTCTACTTCTTGAGTGGAGAACATCAATCAGTGCAGCAGAGACTGCATTTGTTCGTCTCTTTCAGGCTAGTTCATGTAAATAAGCATTCTCTGAGCGCTCGCTGTGGCCCAGGAAGGCAGCGTGTTTGGGTATTAAACTGGTGTTGTCTTTTACAGTCTTTCCACCCGTGTTTGGATATTAAACTGGTGTTGTCTTTTACAGTCTTTCCACCTCCAGCCCACGGGGACACCAGGCACATACTTACTACAGACGAGCTCAAGCCAAGGCCTGCCCTTGACACTGACGACCAGTCCCACCATGACCCTGACGGCTGCTGCTGCTCCCGCCTCCCCGGAGCAGATCATCGTTCATGCCTTATCGGTATGTATTTGGAGCAAGGAAAAGAATGGAGTTTGGGCAGTGGGGAGAGCAGAACATCATCATGCATGTTAAATTTGGAAAGCAGTTCTGAAGTCATAACCATGTTACTTTGCTTAAGGTGCTAAGAGTGAAAATTTAGTTTTCAGTACTCTTGTTAAAAAGCAACTCCAAGTTGGTTGAAAACAGCTGAGTAAGCAACTTGGTTCTTACCGTGGCTGCACAGGATGTCTCCATCTAGTGGCTTGTCCCACCAAAACAAAACACTCTGGTTTCCTGATGTTACACTCGCAAACGAATGTTGGTGTTTGAAAAACTTGTGTAGTAGAGAAAGTATTACTTCTTGTTAGAGGGAAGGAAGGGGAAGCAAACTGGAGACTGAATAGCAGAAGTGATGCAAAATTCAGGGAAAAAAGATCTTTAAATCTGTGGTGATCCTCACCTGAGCAGTTGCTTCTCTTTCATATTATGTACTTCATTTGTGAATTACAGAATAGTTGGCACCAAAGTCTGCCTAGTAATTCACCATTTAAGGCCAGGAAAGGACGACAGATGACCTGAGCTGACATTCTCTATACATAAAACTCTAAATTACACATAGTAATGAGTTCTTTGGATCCTTTTGCTCTATTGGCTAGAGGATTTGAAGATACTTGGAGGAAAGTCTCTGACGCTTTTTGTTTGTGTCTCTCTTTGCAAATACTGCTTGCAGCCAGAGCACTTGTTAAACACAAGTGACAACGTTACAGTGCAGTGCCACACGCCGAGCGTCATAATCCGCACGGTTGCTGCTGAAGACATCTCCTCCTCTGTCACTCAGGCAGAACTTAGTGTTGATACCGACATACAGTCGGCCGACCTGACGGATCCTCCCGATACCCTGGAAACAAATACTTTCCCAGATGATATCCACCAGTCCAAACTGAGTGACGAAGAGCAGTCGGCCTACAATGAAGATGATGCTTCCAAATTCAGCAGCAGGAACAGCAGCGAACTGATGGAGGGAGTTATGGTGAGAACCGAGGAGGAGATTTCAGATGCCAGCCTGAAACGGGAAGAGGATTCTCACTCTGATTTACCCAGCACTTACGTTACTGAGGTAATGATGCTTGATATTTTCCCCATTGCTGCAAGGAGAATGATTGCATTGCATCTTTGACTTTTATGTTAAGCTATTTGTATGAATATGTCAGTGATTTCATCTGTATCATAGTTCTGAGAGCATTTTGTTCAGATCCTCTATCCTTGAGCTTTGTTAATATGTTATATGGCTGTGAAAGTGGTAAGATTTAACTTGGAACTAAGGTTTATATTTGACTTCATCTGGAGCATTGAAAGCCTCACTAGCTGTGGAGTTGCTTCACTGCTCAGGGTGCTATTGTGTGATGACCGTGGAAAGCAGGAATATTAGTGGAACCAAACAGTTGCTTTCATCCGATTACTATTACAACACGTGTACTTTACATTGATAGATTGATAGACTGTCGAGCAAGGGAGGTGGAGTATTTAGCTTTTGCTCTATGAATCTAATAACATATTTCTAGCTGCACCACAGTTTTCATTTTTGAGACTTCTGTTAAACATAGTGCTCCAGTTAAGTATCCGTCAAACTGGAATTTGAAGTGTTTAAGCCATTGCTGTCTCTGGCCTCGATTTTATTCAGCACCAACATCTGAGGTGCAGAAATGAGTTTATCCAGATCATTTCAGGCATTTGGATTGTTTATACTAAATTCCTCCATCTTTCAGTTCCTGGAACTATCATAATGAGTAAGTTGGAGAAAACAGAGATGTTAAAAAGAAGACTATTTTCTTCAGTGGGTAGAAAATACCTCTTTCCTTAGAAGCTTGGTTTGCTTAGACTGTAGAAAGATGTGAGTTAGATTCAAATACCCCATCCTGTTCTCTAAAACACCGTGATCTACAGTTGCTCTTATTGTGCTTTGTCAGTTTTGCAAATCCGTTGTTGATATGCTTGGACTTTGTTAGGTTTTGTCTTTGAAAAAGTTCACAGATACCACATATCCATTATGCTCTTACGAAGAAGAGTATCTTTTTTGCCTCTCAGCAGTCTGCTGCTGCAGAACTGTTTGGATCCTGACCACATCTGAGGCTGAGGATGGTTCTTCCATTTTCTTCTTCCTTATCTCATGGTTGCCATAGTTGTGATAGGATTCTAAATGGCTTAGGCAGCCCATCAGCTTTCTTCTCTCAGTTTAAAATTACAGCTTCTCAAGGTAGAATTAGTAAACCTTTGCTACAGACGGCTGGCAGGATATAAAGAGGTAGTTATCTTTTTTGTCTGTACAGAAAAACAATCTGAGTTTGTAATTCTAATTTGTCTTACACTTTAGTCAGATTCAAGTTAGACACGTGTATTTAAATTCTAGGAAGTAGTGAACTGTCTGCGAGTGATTCTAAATGAAAAGTTACTCTGGAAAGACATGGCTTAATTTTGCTTTCTTTAAGTCAACGTTACGTTTACGCACTTGCCAGTGTTGTATTGTCACTGTGGGTGTGGGCAGTGGGAATCAGGCAGTCATGCTGCAGGGTTTATATTACTTCTGGCTGGGAAAGGTGCCCGTTTGCCACAATGGCTTCTTTAGTTTTTGTCACGCCTCCTTTTCCCAGTTTCAAGCCTCACGACACGCTGCTTGTCGCGGGCAGGTTGGGCTCTGCTGGCTGCAGAAAGCTGCTCTTGCAGGTCAGGGAGGCTGTGCCTTGCATGAATGGACACACGTTTGTACCCAGTCTGATTCACGGAGCTGCAGCACCAGGGAAGGGGTTTTCAGGCAGTCACCTTCACAAAAACATCGTGAAACTGTGTAGGGAAACAAGTTTTCCTAAAAAACTACGTGGAGTTTGAACAGAGAAAGCTGTAACCTCTCCCAAAGATTTCCTGCTCCCTCTGAAAAACAGGGATAAATCCAGGTACCTTCCGTTCTGCCACCAACATCTGCCTTGCGTTCTGCATCAGTGATTCCTGAGGCTTGAACAAACCCTACGTGTGTTACACACACAAACTGGAACCCAAATATCCCTGCTTATTCTGGCAGTACTGTCTGGGATGCCTTTTCACTCCGCTGGAGTGTGCTGTGACGCTGAGCAAGCCAGATGTGTTAGTGCATTTCCACGCCAGCGCTGCAAGAGCCAGCAAAGAGACAGCAGCACCAACTATTATGGAACTGAAAGGCCAGGGGGTGGGGTGGGTATTGACAGTTTGTACCTGGAAGGAATCAGTGTGTTGCCAAATTTTTGGTAAAATGAGGTTCAGCTAATAAAGTTTGGAGCCATCCTACAGTCAGCAAGTTACAGCAATTAAAATCGGTCTTTTGAGCTCTGTGTCTGATAGTTAAAGCTTGGTACAGAAGCAGGAGTTGTGAAACTAGGTTCAGGTAAAGCATTTGTGGAGCTGGTAAGTACTATAAAGGTACTGCTTCGGTATCTCAGAACATCTAGACAGCAAGTAGTGAAAAATCTTAATTATTTCTCTTCGTAGACAAAATGTTTGATGTACAAGAGAACATTTTATCACCCCCTTGCAGTCTCTCCTTTCCTCTCCTCCTGTCCTCATACTGCTCGAACAGTAGAATCCTTCTCATCTTGTTTTTAGATGCCTGCACTAAGATGAAACGTGCCCTATAAATGCAGAAGGAAGCGAGCTCAGATGCTGACATTTCAATTTAATGAGATAAAATCCATCCAGGGAGTCTGTTGCATGTTACAGAGTATGGCTGCCCAAAGTAGGTTTTTCTGTTTATGCTACCAAGAATCTGCCCTCACATCCTCTTTTTCTGTGTCACACAGGACCTGGGTTCTCCAACGATAGAAGAACAAGTTGATCAGCCTACAATAGATGATGAGACCGTGCTTATTGTTCCTTCTTCTCATGGTTTTATCCAGACAACAGATGATATAGATGGCGAATCAGTCTTGCCCCTGACAACTCTAACAGGTACATCTGTCCCTTCGTGTGGTTGATGCTGCAGTTAGGACTCATTAAAGCAGTGTGGCACTTCTGAGTTCCTGTAAACACCACCTCATAGATCCTCGCTTTCTCTTAAATAATTTTCCAGGTCATTGCTATGAAACATTGCTAATGCAAGTTGGTTTCCACACTTGTATCAGCAGAAGTGGAAGAAAATCTCACTTAACCTTGTGGGAAAAGTATGAGAACAGCAGCTGCTTCATCACTGGCTGAGCTGTTTCCATCACCCTTGAGCCTTGAATTAGTACACACGAGCTAATAAGTAACCCTTTCTTTAGTGTGCATTTCGTCATGCCTGGCGCTTGAATGAAATGTGTCTCTTACTCGAGAGGCATCAGAAGTGCACTTGATGCCTCTCGCGGTGAGGGGCTGGGCTCTTTGCACAGCACTCTCCTGGAAGGGCTGGCGAGCTCGTGCCACGCTTCCCAATGCCAAGAGTCCCCTCAGACTTGGAAGCAGCACAGAGATACTCTCCCACCGCCGCACCTAACAGATGCTCCTCTCCAGAGGAAGGGATCTCCTTGCAGAGCCGTCTGAGGGGCAGCGCTGGGCCTGATACAGCAAGACCCAAATAATCCAGATGTGACTCACGTCAGTTGCATCAGCCTGGAGAAGAGGAGGCTCCGGGGAGACCTTATAGCGGCCTTTCAATACCTGAAGGGTGCCTAGAGAAGAGCTGGGGAGGGACTCTTTGCCAGGAAGTGTAATGATAGGACAAGGGGAAACGGTTTTAAATTGGAAGAAAAAAGATTCAGATTAGATCTCAGGAAGAAATGTTTTAATATGAGGGTGGTGAGGCACTGGAACAGGTTGCCCAGAGAAGTTGTGGATGCCCCATCCCTGGAGGGGTTCAAGGCCAGGCTGGATGGGGCCTTGAGCAACCTGGTCTGGTGGGAGGTGTCCCTGCCCATGGCAGGGGGGTTGGAACTGGATGATCTTTGAGGTCCCTTCCAACCCAAACCATTCTATGATTCTATCCTTATTAGTCATAGCTTACCTTGACACTAGAAACTGAGAACTGATTAGTTTCAGTTGAGTAACGTCACCTGAAATTGGTTAAAAGTCCAGACTGCATTTTCTGTCTCCTAAGCACGTATTTTATCTCTTGTAATAACGGCACAGTAAGTGATGGTTCTAATGTACTATGTCTCTTGACAGATCCTATCCTGCAGCATCACGGAGACGGGTCACACATCATTGGCTCATCCTTGGGCAGTCCCGACTCGGAAGATTCAAAGGACGTTGAGGATTTAGTGAGCTGTCACTGAGAAGCAGTAATCGTGTCCGTTTTCTATTGACCATGTGTGCATTGTGAAATTAGTTACAACCCTGTGCCACATCTCCAAAGAAAGCAGTCAGTCCGTGGTTTGAACCAGAAACTTCCAATTTGAAACGACTCCGGCGCGCTTTCTCCGCTCAGGCTAATTACCTCATTTGTAAAGGGTCACAGAGCAGCCAAGGGAAGCCTGACGTGCGGCGTCTCAGCCGGGGTGTCTCAGTGTTTTAAGGAAACCTGTTGCAGCCCTTGCTGCTGGGATCCACGCCGTCAGCTGGGATCTTGACTCCTTACTGGTGCGCTGAACCGCGCGTCCGGACAACTGGGCAGAAGTCAAGGATCGTCGGAGCCTCGCCTCTTCGTGCCGCAGCAAGGAGGAGTTTGCACATGTTTCATGAAGAATGGGTGAGGATTTCTGCACTTACTGACTCTTGTAATAGGTGGAGTAAGAGACTGTTACATTTCAGGAAGAAACGTATTCCGTGGGGCAGCATCATGAAGAAATAAATGGTCTGTGTTCCCATCTCAGCTGGCTCGTTAGCACGTCTACGGCATAGGAAGAAGACACAGATGCTTATGGGACTTGCCTGGTCTGCTCGCTCCTGAGGAGTCCGTTGCTGGCAACGGATAGAGCTCAGAAAGATCACTTGTGGAATTTTTTATTTTATTTTTTCTTTTCTTTTCTTTCATCACTACAGCAAGCTAATAAAAAGGGAAGGGCTGTGAGAAAGGGAAGCTACCGGGAGCCACCAGCCTCCCCCCACCAACTCGTGACTTCTTTGAAGATTGTTGTGAGTAGGCTGGGACATTTGTCTCTCTGGCTGTTTACACCACACTACCAGCCACCTCTCCAGAGGTGATTTAAGCAGCAAGGCAGGAAATGGGGGGGCGGTGTGGAGGTGGCAAAGTCTTGGAGGGGGGGAAAAAAAAAGCTCTGAGAACTTGGGCATAAGGCCCTGAGGCAAAGGAAGCCAATTAATTCCTACATTCAAGGGTTGAAACAGACACTAGGCTGAGCAGCAGCCTGTTAGCTAGGGACTGAGAGAAAAAGCTATAGAAACTAAAGACTCATGTATAAATTATTTTATTTATTTCTGTAATTAGCTCTTCATAATCAAGAGTTGGTCTTTTTCAGTCTGTGGTTTTTGTTAATGTGAAAAATAAGTTGTAGTTTCAAATGGTTGCCTAGGGAACAGAAATAATTGTATATTCAGTTTAAACGAAATAAAGAGTATTTGTCTTACGTAACTGTAAGATGCCATTTATTTATACTGCTACAGATCCTTGCAATGCTGCAGTTTATTTGTACAGTAATAAAAAAATGCATTTTTTTCCAAAATGAAAAAGCTTGTGCCATTCTGAAACATCAGTACAACTGGAATGTTCATTAAGTGCAACAGTAGCTCTTCAAAAAAAAGCAGAATGTCACGTCTTATGGCAATAATTCTCCCCAACAAGAGGGACATTACATATACATTTACATGAAAATCATGTACTGATTTGTCCTTTGCACAACCCACTTCTTTCCTCTCAGGCTGATTGTCCTCAGGTGAACGTCTCGGGTAGCGCTGAGAGCGGAGCTGAACGCAGTCCGACACGGTGGCATCGTCGCTGGGTGCTCCCAGTCTCCATCATTTCCCCACTTCATGGAAGTACAGGTTGGCACATATACATAACATGACGATAGAAAATAATATATAGTAAATTAGGTTCCTAAATTTAGGTTCCAGGTCTCCTTGTCGATACCAGTAGATCTAGAAGAGACAAGGAGTTTGTATTAAAAGGCCAGGTACTTCTGAGGAAACTTTCTGTAGTAACTACTAGGCAACTTCTAGAAGTTGGTTTGGGTTTTGGGGACTTTTTTTGTCTGTAAAACGGCACAGCTTCATCTGACTAGAGAAGACTGGGTGTGGAATCCAGCTAATTTTCTTAAGAATTAAGAAATACAGAATCACAGAATCTTCTAGGTTGGAAGGGACCTTAAAGATCATCTTGTCCAACCGTCAACCTAACTGACAAAAATAGACACCCACACAACAAACAAGGAGCATCATCACTAAACCATACCTCCCAGCACTACATCAACCCGTCTTTTGAACACCTCCAGGGATGGTGCCTCAACCACCTCCCTGAGCAGCCCATTCCAATGGCTGATAACCCTTTCAGTGAAAAAATTTCTCCTAATATCCAGCCTGAACCTACCCTGGCGCAACTTATACCACCTATGTTTCCTTGGCATGCTTATAGAATGCATAGAACAAGAACTCGTCAAGGTGTTTCTCCCCAAAACCATGGAGTGGTTTGGGTTGGAAGGGACCTTTAAGGGTCATCTAGTCATTTAGTCTGAACGACCAAGCAAGGCTGTTTGTGAAACTAGAGTGCCAGAGCTATGAAGACCTGGGTTATCTTCTCAGCTTTGTCGCAGAGGGTAAGTTGGTTGGTTGGTTTGGCTTTTACACAGTTAAAACTGCCTACACGCTGGTTGATGAGGACACACGTCAGGTTTTGCACTGCATGGTCTGTCTTGGGCAGAGTCATGGCTACCAGGCACAGAACCAGAAACTGGTACTGACTGGGCAACCCAGAGCACTGAGAGGCCATGACCGTTCCGGGTCACAGCTGGAGGAAGGAGAACACTGAAAAGCTACAGCAGAGGAAGGTGCCACCAAGAACTCTCACGTGCCCCCTCCCTTTGGGTCCAATTCTCCTGGGATGCTGCAACTGCTGAGTCCAGAAACCTCTGCCACTACCCAGATGAAGTGCCACCTGCTGCAGCTTCCATTCCATTCTATGATTCCTTCCACCTTAACTCATCTCCTGTCCTGGAAAGGCCACTGCCTTCTACAAGTGCCCACCAGCTGTCCCCACCGCTCGTGGGCAGTGCTTTGCTCCACCCCTACTCTTCTGCAGCACAGTCCATCTCTGCTTTCCCATCTCACTCCTCTGCTCTCCAGCTTCCTACTGTATGTCCCCACCAGCAGCTACAGGTGGCATTGTCACAGAGGTGACAAGTTTGCATCACAGCTTGTCTGCACACCTTGGCTCAGTTCACAGGCTTACCCTGCAGTAAATAGGAAACTTCTTACCACTCCTTCGTGGCCAACTTGGTCTATGAGGCAGGAAAGCTTTTCTGGGAGAGCACAAAAAAGAAGGCAGCTCCACGTAAAGCAGATTTTACTGGGATTTCACCCTCAGTCATGCACTCAGAAGCTCGCCCGGCAAACACAGCGGTACTTACAAGAATGCCAGCAGAAATGCAACACAAGGAGATGCAGAAAGCAAAAAATATATTCACAGGTTTTGGAGGTAGTTGCGGGAAGACAAAAGCACTGATTAGAGTGACCTGTGTGGAGGAAAACAGAGGTGAGGACTTTGCTCTCTTTAGAGCTGCCAGGAGAAGATGCTCTCCCTGGCAGCCAGCACACTGCAGCTCTCGTGTCCACCCCCACACACCTCCCTTGCTCCTCAGCTCCCACCGTGTGAAGAGGTGGAGGGAAATGTAAAATTCTGGAGGAAAATCGCTTTGACACAACTGCAGACTTAATGGGTGGGGGAAAAAAAAAATGCTGAAAGCTTTGCTACTCTGGCTTGTTGCTGGAAACCAATACCTGGAGAGCCAGCAGGCACAAGGGCCAGAACCATCCTCCAAATACCTGGAGAGCCAGCAGGCACAAGGGCCATGCTGCCCACACAGGAATCACAGAATGGTTAGAGTTGGAAGGGACCTTAAAGATCATCGAGTTCCAACCCCCCTGCCATGGGCAGGGACACCTCCCACCAGACCAGGTTACTCAAAGCCCCATCCAGCCTGGTCTTGAACACCTCCAGGGATGGGGCATCCACAGCTTCTCTGGGGGCATCCCTTCTGCCAAGCTTTCCACCAGCTGGCACCTTGGGTATCCCCAACGCCTCCCTGCACCTCGGCTTGCAAACAGTGGTGCCACCGCAGAACTGATGACTCTCCAGTCACCACAGTGTTGGGTTGTCCCCAACGCCTCCCTGCACCTCGGTTTGCAAATGGTGGTGCCACCATGGACTGCAGAACTGATGATTCTCCAGTCACCACAGTGTTGGGTTTGTCTTTAAAGCTTGGAGAAAGCATAGCTCAAGGCAAAGTGACAAACTTTGGAAAAACTCCTCTAAGCCATGAATGGAGGGAAATAAATCATAAATAGAAGGAAATAAAGAGAAACAAACACGTTCTCCTGGGTCATAAGCAGACTGTCCCCTCACTCAGCCTCATGCTCAGCCAGGATGGACAATATGCCCGTTGACTTGGGGCTTTTTATTGCACAACCAGAACTTAAAATATGGCTTGAAGAAAGGTATTCTCCTTCCCCTCTTGTCAAAGCGTTTTGATGCTCCCCAAAGTGACTACCTGGGCCCCAAACTACACCCTGTTCAGTCAGCAAAGCTTCACCACCCGTTTTGGGAAGGAAATCTGGTTTTCACCCCATCACATAAGGGAGACATGAAACGCAGGACAGAACAGGGGATACTTACTACAAGCAGCAAGGACGTTAAGCCGCCAACAACTAGATTGATGACTCTGTCCTGCAGAAGAGAGAGGACAGTTACACGCACGCCTTGCCAAATAATAATAATAAAACCATCCAAAACCCACATAAAACAGAACGTTAATGGACAATGCCAAGAGCACCCCATCGGCCAGGCCCCATGTCATCCCCAGCACACCCAGTAGCACCACTGAGGCTTCCTGGTCAGCTCCGGGAGGTGGTACTGGCCAAGGGAGGTTGTACTGGCCAAGTCCTTGGGCAGCAGGTTTGCTCATCTGCCGTTGGCTTCTTTGCTACATCCGAATCAATTACAGTTGTGCAAATCCTTTTAAAAAACATTTAAAGAAGTGGGACTCTGCAGACGGAGGTTGTTAGAAAAAGCCCCAGCGCCTGCGAGTGAACTTGATGGTGTCTTAGGTGGGAATGTGTGGGCTGCTGGCAAGGAGAGGTGTCCCCCCAACCCTGGCCATTCCCCCTGAACACCAACAGACCTGAACATGCCTGGGGGTGGCTCTGCTTGGACAGACAGATGTCCCCCCCCCACTTCTTTCTGCTACTGCCCATCAGTATCAATCCCCCAACACTTCTTTCTGCTACTGCCCATCAGTATCAAACACTTGGCTGGGAGAAGACAACCTTGTGGCACCTGGGAAGAGGTATCTCTTGGTGTTGACATCACAACCCCACCCCAGATGGCATCAGGACAGGGACCGGCAGTGACACCGGGCTCAGAGGAGCACCCAGGGCAGGACCCTGGTACTGACACACTCGCTGGAGCAAGAAATGATTTGATGGAAAAGGAGACCAGTCCCATCCCTGCCAGGACACCGGCCTCCCCCCTTTCTCCGGGTGCTGCTCTGAGTATAGACATCTATCTATAAAGGCTGGAAGAGCAGCAGAGAAAGATGTGCAGAGGAAAAATCCAGAATTTGATTAACTATACCGAGAGTCATTAAATAGGTACGGTTAAAAGAAAGAGAAAAGGAGAGTCATTTATGAGAGCTGAGGCAGCGAAAGCACCTTGTCCGAAGACATCCCACCCAGCGGGCAGGGCAGCCCAGGTTTCCCTCCACATGGTCCTACACCCTTCTTCCTCTCCTAGCGTTAAATTTTGGAAGCTGATTTATACAAGGAGAAGCCCCAGGCTGTGAAAAAGTAACACATGGCAGCAGCTGGGCAGGAAGAGAAGGCAGAGAGCCCAGCGTGCTCCTGCAGGAGCCCACCAGCCCTCACCTGGGGCTCAGTGGAGCTCTGGTGCCTGAGCCTGCGGTGCCCTCACCAGTGGCTGTTGGGTTCCTCCGAGCACCAAGGGAAAGGACCACACCGAGCTGCGTTTTAAAAGATTCTTCAAATAGTCCCTGGCTCCTCATCCTAAACCCAGACCACTGATGGTCCTCCAGCTCAGAGGCACCAAGCCCTGAGGGCACAGCGGTGGCTGCAGCCATGGGAAGTGACCCACAACCCCAAGGAATCGTCACCAACACCCCCCATGCAAGGTCCTCCTCCAGCCAGCCAGGTGCAAACCCCTTCTCCTCACCTGTGTGTCCCCAGGTGGTGTCAACGATGCAACAGCAGCCTCTGGGAGCCATCTACAAGGCACCCACCACCCAACCCCAAAAACGAGCCAGGAGAAATAACTCTGGGCAAGTAACAGGAGCAACAGGGCAAAGTGCACTGTGGCGTCTTGGCTGGGCTCCCCCACCTAAGCTAAATTAGTTTTGAGTTCTCTAATTCATTTAAGCTAGATGGTATGTGGAAAGGTCCCTACCCCCAAAACAACTCTGGTACCAGGTCCTGCCAGGAGAGGACAGCGGTTTTGCTCTGCCTTGCCCTGTACGGTTAAAAGAAAGTGAGAAAAGGAGAGTCATTTATGAGAGCTGAGGCAGCGAAAGCACCTTGTCCGAAGACATCCCACCCAGCGGGCAGGGCAGCCCAGGTTTCCCTCCACATGGTCCTACACCCTTCTTCCTCTCCTAGCCTTAAATTTTGGAAGCTGATTTATACAAGGAGAAGCCCCAGGCTGTGAAAAAGTAACACATGGCAGCAGCTGGGCAGGAAGAGAAGGCAGAGAGCCCAGCGTGCTCCTGCAGGAGCCCACCAGCCCTCACCTGGGGCTCAGTGGAGCTCTGGTGCCTGAGCCTGCGGTGCCCTCACCAGTGGCTGTTGGGTTCCTCCGAGCACCAAGGGAAAGGACCACACCGAGCTGCGTTTTAAAAGATTCTTCAAATAGTCCCTGGCTCCTCATCCTAAACCCAGACCACTGATGGTCCTCCAGCTCAGAGGCACCAAGCCCTGAGGGCACAGCGGTGGCTGCAGCCATGGGAAGTGACCCACAACCCCAAGGAATCGTCACCAACACCCCCCATGCAAGGTCCTCCTCCAGCCAGCCAGGTGCAAACCCCTTCTCCTCACCTGTGTGTCCCCAGGTGGTGTCAACGATGCAACAGCAGCCTCTGGGAGCCATCTACAAGGCACCCACCACCCAACCCCAAAAACGAGCCAGGAGAAATAACTCTGGGCAAGTAACAGGAGCAACAGGGCAAAGTGCACTGTGGCGTCTTGGCTGGGCTCCCCCACCTAAGCTAAATTAGTTTTGAGTTCTCTAATTCATTTAAGCTAGATGGTATGTGGAAAGGTCCCTACCCCCAAAACAACTCTGGTACCAGGTCCTGCCAGGAGAGGACAGCGGTTTTGCTCTGCCTTGCCCTGCAAACCCATCATCTGAGCCCACCAAGGGGGTTTTATGGAGGGGACTGGGGTTTGTATTTGGGCTCAGCTCCCCAGGGACAAAAGGGGTGGCTGGAGAGGAGCAGCTGGATCCCTTCTCCCTCTGTGCCATGGGGAGATGGGTTTCAAACAGAAGGGAAAAGGGAGAAAAAAGGTGGGGGGAAAA
>NW_015094506.1:51282364-51287766 GCF_001431845.1 Calidris pugnax
TTCCCCCAGAAGAGGAAAAAAAATTAAAAAAAAAAAAAAAAAAAAAAAAAAAAAAAAAAAAAGAGGGTGAGCACACGTGCTCCTCAGAGCCCAGCCAGCACTGCTGGGAGGTGACCTGCACCAGGGCAGGGCACTTGGACATGGACACTAACTCCTGAGACAGCTCGGCACCGTGCGATAGAATCACAGAATGGTTTGGGTTGGAAGGGACCTTTAAAGATCTGGTTCCAACCCCCCTGCCATGGGCAGGGACACCTCCCACCAGACCAGGTTGCTCAAAGCCCCATCCAGCCTGGCCTTGAACCCCTCCAGGGATGGGGCATTCACAGCTTCTCTGGGCAACCTGGGGCAGTGTCTCACCACCCTCACAGGAAAGAATTTCTTCCTAATATCTAATCTAAATCTCCCCTCTTTCCATTTAAAACCATTACCTCTCGTCCTATTCCTACACTCCCTGATAAAGAGTCCCTCCCCATCTCTCCTGTAGTCCCCCTTTTGATACTGGAAGATGCTATAAGGTCTCCTCGGAGTCTTCTCTCCTCCAGGCTCAACAACCCCAACTCTCTTGGCCTGTCTTCATACCAGAGGTGCTCCTCTGATCACTTTCGTGGACTCCTCTGGACCTGTTTCAACAGGTCCATGTCTTTCCTGTGCTGGGGGCCCCAGAGCTGGAGGCAGCACTGCAGGTGGGGTCTCACCAGAGCAGAGGAGAGGACAAGCATCCCCTCCATCACCCTGCTGGCCACGCTGCTGGGAATGCAGCCCAGGATACAGCTGGCTTTCTGGGCTGTGAGCACCATGTGTCCCACAAGCCGTGTGTCCCACGGCACAGGCAGCTCCCACCTCCAGCACAGCACCCTCAGGGAGGGTTTTTCTCCAGCATCAGAGTAAAAAGATTTAAAAAAAAATAAATAAATAAGAAAAAAAAAAAAAAAAGAGGGTGAGCACACGTGCTCCTCAGAGCCCAGCCAGCACTGCTGGGAGGTGACCTGCACCAGGGCAGGGCACTTGGACATGGACACTAACTCCTGAGACAGCTCGGCACCGTGCGATAGAATCACAGAATGGTTTGGGTTGGAAGGGACCTTTAAAGATCTGGTTCCAACCCCCCTGCCATGGGCAGGGACACCTCCCACCAGACCAGGTTGCTCAAAGCCCCATCCAGCCTGGCCTTGAACCCCTCCAGGGATGGGGCATTCACAGCTTCTCTGGGCAACCTGGGGCAGTGTCTCACCACCCTCACAGGAAAGAATTTCTTCCTAATATCTAATCTAAATCTCCCCTCTTTCCATTTAAAACCATTACCTCTCGTCCTATTCCTACACTCCCTGATAAAGAGTCCCTCCCCATCTCTCCTGTAGTCCCCCTTTTGATACTGGAAGATGCTATAAGGTCTCCTCGGAGTCTTCTCTCCTCCAGGCTCAACAACCCCAACTCTCTTGGCCTGTCTTCATACCAGAGGTGCTCCTCTGATCACTTTCGTGGACTCCTCTGGACCTGTTTCAACAGGTCCATGTCTTTCCTGTGCTGGGGGCCCCAGAGCTGGAGGCAGCACTGCAGGTGGGGTCTCACCAGAGCAGAGGAGAGGACAAGCATCAATAGAATCACAGAATGGTTTTGGTTTGGAAGGGACCTTTAAAGATCTGGTTCCAACCCCCCTGCCATGGGCAGGGACACCTCCCACCAGACCAGGTTGCTCAAAGCCCCATCCAGCCTGGCCTTGAACCCCTCCAGGGATGGGGCATTCACAGCTTCTCTGGGCAACCTGGGGCAGTGTCTCACCACCCTCACAGGAAAGAATTTCTTCCTAATATCTAATCTAAATCTCCCCTCTTTCCATTTAAAACCATTACCTCTCGTCCTATTCCTACACTCCCTGATAAAGAGTCCCTCCCCATCTCTCCTGTAGTCCCCCTTTTGATACTGGAAGATGCTATAAGGTCTCCTCGGAGTCTTCTCTCCTCCAGGCTCAACAACCCCAACTCTCTTGGCCTGTCTTCATACCAGAGGTGCTCCTCTGATCACTTTCGTGGACTCCTCTGGACCTGTTTCAACAGGTCCATGTCTTTCCTGTGCTGGGGGCCCCAGAGCTGGAGGCAGCACTGCAGGTGGGGTCTCACCAGAGCAGAGGAGAGGACAAGCATCCCCTCCATCACCCTGCTGGCCACGCTGCTGGGAATGCAGCCCAGGATACAGCTGGCTTTCTGGGCTGTGAGCACCCATTGCTGGGGAACGTTGAGCTTCTCACCCACCAACACCCCCAAGTCCTTCTCCTCAGGGCTGCTCCCAATCCATTCTCCACCGAACACGGATCCCCGTTCCACCAGCCGGTTCCCCAGGAAAGCCCTGAATCCCACATTTCAGTGTTGCACAAGCTCCATTTCGAAACAGGAGGGTGTCTGACCTCTCCTCCTATGCCCGAGAGGACATTGCAGGGCCTGGAGGCACCCAACCGCCCCCAGGGAGCTGCTGTGGCACAGAGGTCTCCTTCCAGCTGCCTCTGGGCAAGGGACACCAGGTCAGGAAGCATCAAGTCCTCGCAAAGCAGGAGAGCACCATCCAAGATCCTTCAGGATTTGGGTCAGGGTTACTTTGAGGGAGAGGGAAACCGAGGCAGGATGGACGGTGTATCCACACCCCTGCGCTCGCAGCACAGGCCCTGAGAGAGCAACAGCTTTGCTCTTCACCCCATTCCAGCTCGGCACCTTGCTTAGATTGGATATTAGGAACAATTTCTTCACTGAAAGGGCTGCCAAGCATTGGAACAGGCTGCCCAGGAAGCTGCTGCCAAGCATCGGAACAGGCTGCCCAGGAAGCTGTGGAATCACCACCCCTGGAGGTATTTAAAAGACACGTAGACATGGTGCTGAGGGACATGGTTTAGTGGTGGTTTTGGCGGTGTGAAGTTGACGGCTGGACTCAAATGATCTTAAAAGCCCCTTCCAACCTAGAGAATTCTATAATTCCACTCTGTGACTCTACCCCCCAAGTCAGGGGCTCACAGGCTGAGCCCATGAGGAACAAGCTCCCAGCAGAGGCTTGGTCAGGACGGGGGAAAGGGCAGGTCCCCTGGAGGGTGGGTACCTGGTGGCATCTCTGCAGGCATGACGGAAAAGCCATTTTTATGCCTTACATCAGCAAGTCCAGATGGTCAGAGCAATCACAGCCCATCGCAGCCAGAGGAGATACCTCAGTCCCGTGCCAGAGTAAACGACGTGGAGCAGTGGACAGTATATGAGAAGAGCTGTGCTCACCACCACCATGGCCACCCCCCCACTCCATGACACAGGGAGAGGCTGTTGTGCCCTCAAAGGCTCCTCAGTCCCATCTTGGGGTGCTCAGTCTCTCTCTACTGCCTTCTGCTGCCAACCCACAGCAGTTAACGCCCACTCACTTGTACTGAAACGCTCCCATCACAGAAGAACCCACGCAGCTTCTACTTTCAACTTCTTTCCCAAGAAGTCCTGCATCTGTGAGGCTTGGTCTCCTCTTTGCCACCTGGCCACTTGTGCCTTTGCTTTGCACCATCTCATACCCGCTCCCTGCCAGTACTGGGAGGAAGCACAGCTGAATCCACCAGCATCATCTTGCTTCACTCCCCCTTCCCACCAGAGACCTCTTTGGTACCAACTTGCACCCAACACCTGCTCAGCAGCTGGCATGGGAGGGCAAGCATGGCAAAAGCAGCTGGACCACGGCAGAGGAAGAAGACCGACGCTGCTGCCCAACTCTCGTCCCCACAATGTGGCTTTAGCCCCAAAGCCACCAGCTTGGAGACCAGGAGAGCATAAAGCAGCAAGAAGAGGGCATCCCCATCTCTACATCCCTCTCCAACCACTGACAAGGGTGCAAGACCCCTGATTTGGGCATGGGGCTTCCTGGGGCACGAGCACTGCCCCTCCCCGTGGCCTCATGCCCAGCCTGAGCAGAAGGTCCCAGTTTGCTGGAACCAACCATCGCTTGGAGATCCAAAAGCAGATCCAGATGCTCTTCTCCTGACAGACCTGCTCCCATTTTAAGGCAAAGTTTAGCTTCACCGTTTCTGAAACGGAACATTCCCAGCTCTGGACTTCACCAGCATCAGTCTCTAACCAACCCCAGCGAATCACAGAGGAAACCAGCCCAGCCCACCACAGGGATCCCGTGTCCATTAGACACAGCTATGGCAGCAAGAGACCATTGGCCACCACCGGTACCATAGGATGGATCATAAAATCAGCCACAGGAGATGGGCAGGACACTGGACCCCCGTTCCAGCCCAGGAACTCCAATTAGCACCTCGTGTTTATGATTCACCATGAGCAGAGCCTCAACCAGACAGAGACGGGGGGGTCAGGGATGGAAGGCGTGGACCTGGACTGGAAAGTTTGGGGTTTGCCTGCTGGGATCGCTGCTCCCAACAGCACATCCCGATCCCCAGAAGTCCCTACCTCTGGAGGCTTCCCAAAATGCCCAGCCAAGGACCAGCCATCGTCACCCCACAGAGGGCATCGTGGTGAGGGTCCCCTCACCTCCAGCGCTCCCCATTAGGGCCGGCACCCGCTGGTGGGTGGACCATGTCCCCCCCCTCAACTCATCCTCTTGGATGTCCTACTCTTCCTACCCCATACCATTCTTTTTTTATCCAAAAAACTGGCTGCTATCACTTTATTTTCATTAATCATTATCATTTTAGCAGCATTTCCAAGCATTGTTGGGGGGATGATGCATTTTTATACACTTCTGTGACTGACTCCGCACAATTTCACCCCACCCCAAGCCCAGGGTGATGGGTCCCACCAGGGGACAACCTCCCCCCCCAGCCCCAAGCCCAGGGTGATGGGTCCCCACCAGGGGACAACTTCCCCCCCAACCCCAAGCCCAGGGTGATGGGTCCCACCAGGGGACAACCTCCCCCCCGGCCCCCACCAAGCCCAGGGTGATGGGTCCCCACCAGGGGACAACCTCCCCCTGCCACCCCAAGCCCAGGGTGACGGGTCCCCACCAGGGGACAACCTCCCCCCCCCACCCCAAGCCCAGGGTGACGGGTCCCCACCAGGGGACAACCTCCCCCCCCCCCCCCAAGCCCAGGGTGATGGGTCCCCACCAGGGGACAACTTCCCCCCCAACCCCAAGCCCAGGGTGATGGGTCCCACCAGGGGACAACCCCAAGCCACCCACCACCCTCACCCTGCTGAAAAGGGGTGGGCAGTGCTGGGTTCTGGCCATTCCCAAGGGATCCCGATGCCAGGGAGCCCCCTCCCCAGCACAGCCCTCCCCCCCCAAGAGCCACCCCACTTTATAGGGGGGGGAGATGCAGCTTGGGGGGGGTCTGCAGCCCTAAGCCCCATTTTGGGGAGGCTGCAGGGCCCCATGTGGCCGGTCGGGGCACCCTGGTTGGGGTGACCCCCCCCTCCTCTGTG
>NW_015094506.1:51288760-51289076 GCF_001431845.1 Calidris pugnax
TCCGCAAGGTGGGGGGGGGGGAAAAGGCGGAGAGAAATTAATATTATTAATGTTATTTATTAGTATTTTTTACTGTTATTTATTAATATTATTTATTCTATTTATTTGATATTCAACAAATCTCATTATTGCTGATGATATCGTGATTTGGAGAAATTAAGCTTTTATTTCTTTTTTAATTTTTGTTTTTTATTTTGTGTTGTATTTTGTTTTTTATTTCATTTTTTATTTCGATTTTTATTTTGTTTTGGTTTTTTTGTAATTTATATTTTCGTTTATATTTTATTTTATGTGATATTTTGCTCTATTTTTTATT
>NW_015094506.1:51289197-51310843 GCF_001431845.1 Calidris pugnax
TGCTCTATTTTTTATTTTTTTTTTTGCTTTATTTGTACATTTATATTATTTGTTATTTTATGTTTTAAGTTTTGTTTTTTGATTTTTTTTATTTTTATAAATTTTATTTTTTTACCTTTTACATTTTTTATGTTTACATTATTATTATTTTTTATTTTTATTAATTTTAATTTTTTACATTTTACATTTTTACTTTTTACTTTATTATTATTATTTATTTATTAATTTTAATTTTTTTACCTTTTACTTTTTTTTACCTTATTATTATTTTGTTTTATTAATATTTTTTTTACCTTTTACTTTATTATTATTTTGTTTTATTAATATTTTTTTTACCTTTTACTTTTTTTACTTTATTATTATTTTGTTTTATTAATTTTTATTTTTTTACCTTTTACCTTTTTTATTTTTTAATTTATTATTAATTTTCATTTCATTTATTCATTTTATTTTAATTCTGTTTTTGTTGTTGTTTATTTTTATTTTCTTTTATATTCTTTTATACATCTGACTACGTCTGGTCTGAAAAATGACCATACCCAGTCTGAAATCCCCCCGCGCTGCCCCTTCGCCCGAACCTTGGCTGCTCCCTCAGAGCTGGAGGGGGGTTTGCAGGCGTGAAAGCCTGGGGATTTCTTAATTTAACTTTTTAGTCATTTTTAATTGCTTTTAATTTTTATTCATTTTATTTTTGCTAATTTTATTTTTGTTAATTTTCATTTTTATTAATTTTATTTTTGTTAGTTTTATTTTTATTAATTCTATTTTTGTTAATTTTCATATTTATTTTTGTTAATTTTATTTTTATTCATTTAATTTTTATTCATTTTCAATTTTATTTATTTTATATTTATTGATGTTAGGGTTTGTTAATCTTATATTTTTTACTTATTTAGTAATTTCATTTTTTCTAACCACATCGCTTGGTCTCGCAAAATGTCTTTTCCTCATGGATGTCCCCAGCCCATCGTGGCTACAACATTTCTCCAACTGCATTTTAGGGTGAAAATAAACCGATTTAAGATGCACTAAATGTCACATCTCCCAGGACAGATTTTAGGCTTTTTTGTTGCTGTTCTCCCCCAGCACGCACCTTCCCACCAATTTCCAGGAGGTTTCTTGCCCTGAAAGACAAATTCCAGCAAATACCAGTTGAAATTTAGTAGAAACAGGATGGGCATTTCCTTCTTGCTGGACAGAAGAGCTTTAGAGGTCAGATCTGCAGGGAAAAAAAAGACCAGAAAGAAGAAAACCAGCTGTAAATACTAATTTACGGTGCAGTTGGTTGGTTGGGGGTCGCTTCCTGCCCACCCCCTGACCCCCCTCCAGGCCCCTGGTCACCATGTGTAGGAGCACCCCAACTCTTGAACACGCGTCCAGGGAAACCGGTCGCTTTTCTTGCGAAACATTTGGGTTGTTTTAGATGAAAAGCGGTGCCGGAGCGGCTTGGCCCCGGGGCACGTGCTGTGTACTCTGGGCTTCAGGTCCACTTGATCTCCACTCGGCCTCCTGTGGTCAACGCGCTTGAAGATCAAAGCACCACAACTTCAAAGATGAAAGGCAATAAATTCAAGGAAGGCCAGAAAATTATTAAGCTTTCGACGAGCATGACTTGGTCCTGAGCTGAAGTACTGGGTGGAAAGTCGGAAACACCTCCTGGAACCCTCCAGCATTTGTTCCCACACTCGCTGCTTGGTGAAGAAAGATCTCCAGGACTCAGTGGAGAGACTCTTCATGACATCTTGAGCCACTTGGAATAAAAAAATCCCATGGGGTGAAGAACGTGGCTTCCGGACGCGCAAGTGCTCTTGACCTACAGAAACCTTGTGGCTGGTTTCACGCTCGTTTTTCAGCACTTACATATTTCATTCCTGAGCCAGCTCGGGCTCTGCCCTGGTTAGATCCTGAAGATTGCATTGGGGCTGGTGGGGCCAGGGGAGCACAGCTGAGATGAAGATGCCAGCCAATGATAGGTGGGTTTCTTAAGACAAGTAAAACCAAAAACAAGCCAGAGAAGCTGTGGATGCCCCATCCCTGGAGGCGTTCAACACCAGACTGGATGGGACTTCGAGCAACCTGGTCTAGTTGGGAGGGGTTGGAACTAGATGATCTTTAAGGTCCCTTTCAACCTAAACCATTTTATGAGAGTCGTTTAGATGTGGTATTGGGGGATATGGTGTAGGGGAGAACTTTGTAGAGTAGGGTAGATGGTTGGACTTGATGATCCCAAGGGTTTTTTCCAACGTAAATGATTCTGTGATTTATCTGTTGTTCCATCAGAGGTTTCACTTGTGTAGCTCATTTCAAAATTCCTTTCACATTCTGGCCAAGGAGGGTGAGCTGTGCTTGTCTCAACCTCTTTAGGACATAAACTCCCTCTCTATTGCTTCCTTCCTTCCCCATCAGCAGCGCCTCCAACACCTGAAGCTCTCAGATTTTGGTATGCAAGGTGTCTCTTAGACTGGTCAGGAGTCAGAAGACCAGCCTTCACCCTTAGATCTCTAGAACAATATTTTCTGTTCTTGAATGTTACTAGACAATAGCCATTCGTTTGACCTCCAGGATGCAGTGCCCTGTGGTCTTTGTGAGCTGGTGCCATAGCAGCATGGAAATCACAGCTGGGCCTCAGTGGTGGTGCGGGTCAACCCTGGCCCCTACAGGCTGTCTCCTGGCTCTGGGACCAGCTAAACACACCTTGGAGGGGACAAAGTGGTCAGGTGTCCATGCTGAGAGCAGAACGGGGGAGTTACTCAGCCCGTGCTTTGCTGCAGTATCTCGTTTTTTAAATGCTACATGTATTCTCCGCTTAACCTGGACCAGCTGCTTGTGCATCCAAATGCTTCTCTGGGTGACACCTTCAGTGAGCAGGCAGTGAATTTGATGAGGGAGAATCTAATTGAGCCATTAACGTACCAGACCCAGGAGATAACGTAGCAGATTTAGCAGCTGACTTGGCCGAGCGTCTGCTTTCGGATTACAAACGGTGTGATGGATTGAGCCTCCTCCAGCAGAGGACAACACTTGTTCAGTACACAGTGCGTCTTGTGGAACTGGGTCCTCTTTCTCCATAGGAGCCACACTTGGGTCATTAGGTGAGGAACATCTTGTGGGAGCTGGTCTACTTCATCCAAGAGATGATGCTCCCCAGCAGCAAGTATCTCAGCGAGACCGACCGCTGCTGGGGCACGTGGTCCCGGCCACGAGTTTCGGTCTCTCTCTCGGCACACGATGCAGCTGAATTCCTTGGGAGGCTGGGAATGAATAACTCTTTGTAGCAGTAGGTCCTCAGGGAAGGGAAGAAACAAGCTAAAACTGAAAAGTTTCTCTGAGAGGTCCTTTATGGGAGGCTGTGCAGGAACCGCGGCAGCCAGGGGGGTGCGGATGTGTCGAGACTCACGGGTCGCTTAGGGACAAATAGGAATTTCTGCCCTAAGCTGGGATTTCCTCCCTCAGAAATGGAAAAGGAGGAGAAAGCCTTTGGTGCCAGTCATGTGATACCCGTGAAGCGATGTGGTGTAACAGCAGTACGGGCTGATCCGATCCCGGGAGAGGAATTTCCACAGGAAAAAAGGAGTAATTTCTGCCACGGTGGTAATTTCACCAGGTACTGGTGGGATCCCAGCTGGAGTCTCCTCATCCTCTTGGCCACTTGAGCCCAGGAGGCACTGGGAGGAGCTCAGCGGTGGGATGGTCAGCACAAGCGTCTGTCCTCCAAGAGAAAACTGAAAAACTTGGCTTGGTTTGCCCCACAAAAAGGAGGCCAAGAAGGGGAACTGTGGCTTTTGTACACGACATGGGAAGGAGTTAATGCTGAGGAGGGAGATGTTTAAGCTGATGGGTTATGTTGGCACAAGAGCAAATGCATTCTAATGATCCTGCACTGGAACAGGCTGCCAAGGAAGGTGGTGGAGTCTCCTTCTCTGGAGACATTCAAAAACCACCTGGACAAGATCCTGTGCAACTTGCTCTAGGTAGATCCACTGCGGTGGGGAGGTTGGACTTGATGATCTCCAGAGGTCCCTTCCAACCCCATATGATTCTATGATTCTATGATCCACCTGAAGTATCATGTCCTGGCTGGGGGGTTTCAGTCACTTGAAGGAGAGCAGCCCTAGGACAACCTTTCAGGCAGAGTTGTGGGAGCAGAAAACCTAATTGCTTTAAAGATGTTTTTTTATCTACTTGTGAAAAATAGTATAAGGTGGGGGAAGGGGGTTGGCATTGGAAATCAGACATCATTTTTGACCTGAAGTCCCTTTTCCTCTTATTTCCATTTCTTTTTCAATTTGGCAGCAGATCCTGTGGGGCTTGGATGCATTTGGTGTGGTCCCTCTTCTGCAGCCAGAGCTCCAGGAGCAAACCCTGCTGACATCAGGAGGCTGATAGACAGGACTGGGGATGCAGGATCCACTGAGCTTGTAGTTCAGAGCTCATCACACCTCTGGAATCTCCCTTGGGAAATGGGAACAAGCCTCAAGTCCTGGCACATGTGGCTAAAGAACCTTCTATCTTAAAATTTATGTTGGTACTCAAAATGTATGTCTCAAACTTTTCAATCATCACATGGATGCACTTGTTATGAACTTGATGTTCCACGACTGCCATAATTTCGATGCCCCATAACATTGACTTCCTACAATAACATTTATTTCTACAATTTAAGGTAAGTGCATCGATCTTCAGTGAAAAATACGTACCCTTTTCAGGTCTGAAATAAAAACCAACCTGTTTTTTAACGGAGGAAATAACATAAAAAGAAATCTCAGATGGTTTAATGTTGCAAAGGTTTCTCCTACTCAGGTGGGACACCATTTGCCTCCCCTTGTTCTTGTTCAGTGCACTTTACATTTATCATAGCTGGCTGCCTCTCGGTGCCAGAGCAGTTCCAAGGTTTACATGCTGAGCTTGAGCTCTCCTTTCTCAGGAAATAGTCCTGGCGTTGCTTCCAAGAAATAGATTTGGCCCATAAATTGCAGAGAGCTTTGGAGTCTCTTCACAACATCAGCACCGTAGGCTCGTAAAAGAAATATATGCTCTCTCCTGTCTAATATTTTATTTATTCTAAAGGCCATCGTGTGGTTTTTCCTGTACTCTGGGCGAAGATTTAATTCAGCACATATATGAAGATTTTAATATATCCCAAGGCTAATTATCTATCATTGTCAGTGATGCTGCTGCCTCCATAACTCACCAGCTGGCTGCTCGAGTCCCAGGGTGGAGGTCAGTAACTCATCTGTGCAGGCGGCGCTGCCTTTAGCTCCTCACCGCCCTGGCTCCCTGATGCTCTGCGCGTCCTTTCCAGTGATCTAATGCCCTGGGTTTCCTAATGCATCAATTTATCCCCTAACTCTTCCTTAGCACTGCCTTCCTGCTGCAATTTGTCTTGGTCTCAGCTCCAGCGAGGGCAGCCTCTGCTCTCCTGTCTCCTTCCCCGTAGCGGTTTCAGCTTCCCAGCACAGCCGTTAGTGATTACCACCTGGTAATTGGGTTTTGTACCATTAAGTCAGCCTCCAGCTCCCGGTGCAATGGCCCTTTGGCAATTCTATTTGATGTGATTTATTTTGAAAGGGTGTGATTTTATTTGGAGCTTTCTAACAAAGCTTCCACAATCCCGAGTTCCTGGAAGACCCAGGAGCTGTTTTCACCTGCGTTTTTAAGTCCAAAGGGAACCTCATTAATAAACTTGCTTTGTTACAATGGACTTTAAACTCATCTCTGTCCCAACAAATCATCAAGCAGCTCCCAACCTAAGGAAATGCTCTGGAAGAGGAAAAAATGGTCAAGGTGAGAAAAAAATGGACAACACTGAGATTCCTCTCTGTCACCCCAGAAGAGTTTCACTGAATTTCATTGAATTTTTTTAGAGTTGGAAGGTACCATAGAGATCATCTAGTCCAACTCCCCTGCTGAAGCAGGATTGCCTAGAGCTTGTCAGAGCATGTCACTCAGGACTGCATCCAGGCGGGTCTTGAAGGTCTCCAGAGAAGGGGACTCCACACCCTCCCTGGGCAGCCTGTTCCAGGGCTCTGTCACCCTCACTGTGAAGAAGTTTTTTCTCATATTTGAGTGGAACCTCTTATGTTCCAACTTGTGCCCGTTGCCCCTCGTCCTCTCACTGGGAACCACTGAAAAGAGCCTGGCTCCCTCCTCCTTCAACCCTCCCTTGAGATACTTGTAAGCATTGATAAGGTCTCCCTTGAGTTGTGTTTGTCTCCTTCCATGGAAAGAGTCACCCAGCCCTGGCAGATCATCGGTGGGAAACCCAGCTTGAGGACATCCAGCGTTGCTCCTCTGCTCCAGAGCAAGGGGAGTGTTTTTTTTCCAATGAATCCTGCAATGCTGAGATTGCACATCTCCTGTATGTGCCAGGGGAACACGCCTTGCTGGAGGACACGGAGTTTCTGAGGGTTGCGTGTAAAAAGACAAGAGAAATCAAAACCTTTTTGTTTTGCAGTTCTCATGGGCGGTTTTACTCAGTAGCTGAATATTAGGACCAAAAGATTTTTAAACTGACACCAAGCGGTGTTATAGACATATTCAAACTGAAAAAAAAATAAAAACAAAATCAAAATTCACCAGAAATACTTCAAGCACACTTCAAGCTGTAACCTAGGGGTCTAGCCAAAAGGCCCTACTTGCTGTCCTTGGCTTATAGCAACTTTTTTGAGCCTTACAGCTTTCAGAGATTTTCCCTTAAACAAGGATTCACACATTGTTTTAGCACTAATGAAGGACTCCAGTGGTGGTGGCACCCAAAGGGCAGATGCCACGCAGGAGAACGTGGCACTGCTGGAGTGACCTGAGCAGCCCAGATCCACCAGCTCCCTGGATGTCATGGTCATTGACGGGGACGTGGGGAGGAACATTGGCCCAAGAGGAGGTGGAAAACAACCAGGACCTCCTTTTTATCGTTGGCAATCGAGGAGAGGTCTGGGGGAGGCAGTCAGCAGAGGGAGGCAGGAGCTCACAGATCCAGTGCAAGCCTCAGCCCCTGCCATCCCTCCCAGCTGGGAGACGCAGGCAGCAGGCTTTAAATGGTACTGCAAAACTAGTTCCCTTTTACTTTTTCCACATTTATGTTTAGCTCCTGATAAGAGATTGGACAAAGGAAGAAGCTGAAATATTCAGAGTCGGAGATGTGTTGTCCAAATTGCTCATTATAATTGACACTTTCCATTGAGTTTTCAGCAGTTCGAATTTCATGAGGATTGTGGAGTCTCTCTCTTTTACATTATCTTTTTAAAAATAGCTTTATTTTAACAAAATAAAAGCTTTCCCTTCTGCTCCTTCATACCCCAAAATCTCAACAAAAAGTCACAGCTTTTGATAGATGATTTAGAGAAAAAAATCTTTTTTTCTTTGAGAAAAAAATCTTCAAAAAGATAGATGTTTCATTTATATATATATGTATGCATATATCATGAAAATTTCCTTTCTGAGCCTCTGCTACAAGTACAAGCAATTTAGCCACATCCAGCCTTTCTTTGAGGCTGGTGACAGACGTTAAGTGGGGCAGCACCTGTGGGGCTGCTTCAAACCACCCCTTTGAAGAGCCGGGGAAGAGGCTCCAGTTGATGCCGGTCGTTCCTGCGCGTGGATCCTGCGCGCCAGCAGAACGGTGAAACCAGCCCTCTCCTCTGCTCTGTTTGCAAATTAGGCATCACTTGTCAGCCCCGGGAGGGCAGCAGCAACATCACAGGGAAATCTAAATTGTTATTGTATTTTCAAAAGGGAAAAAAAATGCTATTTTTAATAAATCGCAAAAGAACGTAGATCAACAGTACCACCTCCCGATTTTGCAGGTTGTCTGTCTTGTCATTTAAGCTTTCCACAGCGAGACGAGCAGAAAATAAAAATCTCCCCCTCCTTGTCCTTCTTCACGATGTGCATATGGTCCCCTTGGCACCACCACATCCTTGAGATGCGGAATTTTGTGATGCTCTCAGCGGAGAGGCGAGATAAAAAACCTTCCTGGCTGGCAGCAAGCTCGCCTCACCCTGCCAGGAGAGGTCATCCCACCAGCAGCGAGGGACCTTCCCGAGTCACCTCAAGGCCATCCAGCAGCCAAGCACATCCAGGAGGAGGAGGTTTCCTTCCCCAGACTCTGTCCCCCCGAGGCACAGGCTCCATTAAAGGCTGGTTCACCACGGGGTGACTGAACCACCTGCCCAAAATCCAGGCTGCTGCCTCCTGTGCTGAAATGTTTCCAGCTGGCGCTGCCAGCAACCGCAGGCTTTTTCCTCTCCGTGGGCTGTGCAATTCAAAACTGGCGGCAGCTACAGCCTCTGAATTGAAGAGCAAGTAATTTAAATCCTCTTTGCTCGGGGGAGCTGTGATCTTACTAAAAGTTCATGGATTTCATGGAGTCGGAAGGCAGAGGGCTCCATCCCGTGTGAGAGGTGTGAACCTCTTGTCTCGGGGTCTCCCCCTGCACCAGTCACTGCTTTTATTATGGTAACTCTGGGCTGAGATTGATGATAGAAGTTAGAAACTGCTTATTTTACTGGCAGTAAAATAAGATGTTCCAGAAACAAAACCTCTGAAGCGCCTATTTCTTCATCTTTCCTGTGGCTTGTCGCTGGTACTTCAGATCAAAAGATGCATCTGATCAGCCAAGCACAGAGGAAAATACTTTCTAACTCCTTTTTTCTTTATTGACAGAGTCCCAACATAACCACTTCGTTAATGTATCCCTGATTATAGTGTGTTTATCCGGTCTAGTATCATTCCCTTTTAAGCAGGGGATCATGTTGACCCTCCATCAGTCCTCTGGCACCCCCCCAGTTCTCCAAAGTTTGTTAAGATCTAAAATTAGTGAATTAGAGAGTCCTGAGCTACTGGTCTTCAGACTGGGAATGTATACGCCCCCAGGCTTCTGAACTGGAAGTGTTTATATTTACCAGGTGATGCTTCACATCCTCCTTGGTTACAGATGGTAAATTATTTCAGCTGGTGTGGATGGATCCCCCTGCTTTGCTCTGATACAGCACAGCAGGAATTATGACTATTTGGTGAGTGTTCTTCTATCTGATGGATGCAAATGGCAAAACTCTAAATAACAGAGAAGCTATTCCAGAACTGACTCCCAATGACATTTTAATGTCTTCTTACTGTCTGTAACATACTTAAGCTTTTCTATTTCTTCTGTTTCTTTTGCCTTGCATTCTCAATAACCTGCTTGCCATATACGTACTGCCAATGAATATCTCTCCCAAACACCTCTTCTGAACTCATCCTTCAGGTACATAAATCTTTCTGCTCTGTTGAAATACTGCTCTGGTCTGACAAAGTATTAATCCAATGGGATTTTAAACAAATCTGTGTGTGTGTAGTTGCAAGGGCGGTGATCTTTCTCACTTATTGAGACCAAAGTTGTAAGTGGTAGGCCATCAAAGAGACATTTCATGGTTTTGATGAGTGTCTCCTCAAAACAGTGATTTTCCACCCCTTGGTACATAGACCTTTTGAAGAGTCGATGGACAGAAACAGGGTTACTCTGGTCTGTGACTCGAGTTTCCTCTCAACAAGATGATGATGGATCCGTTTGGGAGGTTACAATAGGGCATCAACAGGCTCTACCCACCACAGCTGCAGAAAAGGGCTGCAAAGCATGACCTCTGTTGTCTGTAGCATCAGGAGGCCAGGGCCATGGAAAGAGGCAGATCTGCAGGGCCACCACGCTCGTTCCTCCAGAAACATTGCCCAACAACACATCCCTGTACCGAGCAGCCTGGCTCCAGCCCATCTCTCCACGCGCAGCATCCTGGCACCAATCCCCCAGCACCCACAGCCCACCTGCTGGCTCTTCCCCGCTGGCATCCCAGCGTTGGCTGTTCCTCAGAAACACCCTGTGTTTGGCAGAAGCACGTTCCCCAGGGCAGCACAGCACAGCTGGTGGTCTCTAGACACCCCGGGCCAACATGAAGAACCTGCCACACATCCAGTCCACCTCGTTTTTCCTCCCTTGCAAAACCCAGCAGCTACCAGCAGCCTATCCACCCTAGCAGGACACCTTCTCCTTGGCTGAGGCATTCGGGTGCTGCTGCCAAGGCAGGACGCACATCTGCAGTGAGATGCTGGGACCGTGTCCTACTTCCCCATCCAACAAGAACTGAGCTGCTGCCAGCAAGGGAGGAGGTTTCTGTGGGTAGAAGATGGCTGGCAAAATGCTGATGCATCTGTGTGGTTGACTCCCTACACACGCTCATCCTTCCCTGAACTTGTGCCTTTTTTCTCTCCCTTCCCCATCCTCCTCCTCCTGTTTTTAGGCATTCCCTTCCCTTTGTCTCCAGGTCCTTAGAGTTGCCACCCAGGATGTCTGCGGAGGTGCCTCTACCCAGCATCATCCTTCACATGGCAGCCAAGCCTCCTGCCTCGGGGAGGTTGGCGTGAGGACACGTGACACATGAGAGCATCTGGTTGGGTAAGTAAGTTATTTGGTTCAGGATTATTCCTTATCATAGAAATAACAAATAAGGAGGAAAATGCTAAATTAAACACACAGACACACAAACATTAATGAGCAGGTGATGAGAGTGAGAATAATGGAGAACAGAGCTCATCAGGCGCTGGTGGGCCATTAGAAGAACTACACCAGCCTTGGAGACTGATAGATAAGGAGGAAACATGGTTAGGATGAACATTAAGGGATATTTGTGGGAGCTTGGGGAAGTGCCCAAAACTGACTATGTTTGTTATGTTAGGAAGCTTAGGGGAAGGACTGAAGACACAGGAAGGGAAGGGTCAGGGTGGAACAAGAGTGGGAAGATGGCAAGGAGGGAGGTTGGAGGGGTCAGGTCTATGTGAGCAGGTTTTCAGGCAGAACGTTCCCCTGACTGGGCCCTGCCTCTGATCCCTGCAGCCTGGCCTGTCATCTTATTAACTCCCGTTCTTAATTACCTTTTCTGTGTCATCTCATCGTCTATCCTGTGTGCCAACCCCTGGATAAGGGACCATGGGTGACAAGGCCCAGAGGTCTGGGTGTTAGGACCAGAGGGAGGGGGACATACATGATTATCTGAGGGGTGCAGGTGCCAGGACCCCAAGAGACCTGGCTGTGTTTATATTTCCTTAGGGAATTTAGTCCCATGTGGACACAATTTGCTAGCAAACATCAAGCTGCACTAGCTGGCCAGTAGAAAACTCCAGGTCTGAGCCAGGTCTGGGTAAGAGAGCCAGAGCACGGGCACAGCCATTGGAGAGGGCTTCCAAGGGATCCATGAGCATGAGGTACCTTTTTTGGTGCCAACCTGGAATTCTCCTGGCAGCAGGCACTCACTGGTCACCCTCCCAAACGCTGCTTGAGGGTGTGCTGGGCTTCAGACTTGAAGTAAATGCAAAGTCTCAACTGCAACGAGAAAGAAAATGTGTTTTATTAAGTAATCACAACTTGGCAAGAGGAGCTCAGCACAGGCAGGCGACTCAGAAAGCAGCTCTTGCCAGTAAACACCAGTTCAGTGGAACTGGGGTAACAGGAGAGAACCTGCAAAGCCCACGAGGCGCCTCCATTCAAGCTCCTTTCAGACAGACTTCAGTTGTGTCAGGAACAGCAGCGTCAACAGCTGCTGAGTTACAAAGCTGTCTCTAATTAGTTTGGAGACAGTCAATCATTTTCAACACCTTGAAGCAAAGGAACCGTGCTTGAAAATAAAAAAGTTGAGGTTCAAGTGTCTTCAGAGCCGGAAAGACAACTGTCCACTCAGGTACCAAAGTGAAAATTAAAATGCTTATACCTTTATTTTTGTGCAGTGCTTTGGGCTGCTGTGACTGTAAAGCAATTAAATAACAGTAGTATCACTTCCAGACAATACTCTTCCATAATGAATTCAAGTAAAGGCTAAAACCACAGAAAACTGGCCTAGAACACACAAACGCAGCCTTTATTTCCCCAAAGGAACTGGGTGAATTCAGAGAGGTTGCCCCGTTGCCATTTCACTTGTAGCTGTCAAACAAGCAGGCCTGAAAAGTAGGTCTTGGAAAAGTTTGTTTTCCCTCCTTTTATGAGCTCCCGCAGGCACAGAAAGCATTTATTCTTGTCTTGTACAAAGCCAGGGAGTGAATTAGAATTCAGCGACGTACCTCGGAGCTGGGCAGCTGGAAAGGGTTGGCCAACAGGGAGCCCTCCCACCTCCGAGCTGCTGCAAGTGGTCGGTGAAACCATCACGGTGTTCCCTGATAAGAAGAAGACCGACAGATACGAAAAGGACCTTGGAAAGTATTTCCAGGATTACTTTTTATTAAGACTCAAAATAGGACGAATTTTCAATCTCTAGGCAATAAAATGGAGAGATGTGATTTTATCTCTAACTCTTTAAAGTTACTAAAGTTCAGTAAGAAAAGTTTTTGTGACGGCACTCAGAAATAAGCTATTTATCTTGATATGAACTGTCGTGTCACCCTGAAAAGGAAGCACACCTTCCCTACACTGCTTGCTTCCCATCCTTTTTCCCAAGTTACCAACTTTAAGACAGAAGTAAGGGAGCAGTTCTCAAAATTCTGAAAACTGAGCTGACAGATATTTCAGTTAAGGATTTATCAACTAAGAGAAAATATTGACACTTTAAATCATTTTGACAGTTTTTTCTGACTGAAAGAGAAACACCCAGCATAACGGTAGCAGAGGAAAACCTGTTAGCACTCAAGTCTCAGCTACAATCGCAACAAGCACAGCCCAGTGCCAGAGACACTTCAGGAAGAGCTTTGACCTGCTGGAGGGGTGGGCCCACCTCATGAGGTTCAACAAGGCCAAGTGCAGGGTCCTGCACCTGGGTTGGGGAACCCTCGTTATCAATGCAGGCTGTGGAATGAAGGGATTGGGATCAGCCCTGCTGAGAAGGACTTGGGGGTTTTGGTTGATGAGAAGGTCAACGTTCACCAGCAATGGGTGCTCACAGCCCAGGAAGCCAACTGCATCCTGGGCTGCATCCCCAGCAGTGTGGCCAACAGGGCAAGGGGAGTGATTCTGCCCCTCTGCTCTGATCAGACCCCACCTGGAGTACTGTGTCCAGGTTTGGGGCCCCCCAACATAAGAAAGATATGGACCTGTTGGAGCAGGTCCAGAGGAGGCCACAAAGATACTCAAAGGGCTGGAGCACCTCTGCTGTGAGGACAGGCTGAGAGAGTTGGGGTTGTTCAGCCTGGAGAAGGATCCAAGGAGACCTTATTGAGGTCTTTCAGTAATTGAAAGGGAGGTTATGAGAAAGATGGAGAGAGCCATTTTACCAGGGAGTGCAGTGACAGGACAAGGGGCAACGGTTTTAAATTGAAAGAGGGGAGATTTAGATGAGATATCAGGAAGAAATTCTTTCCTGTGAGGGTGGTGAGACGTTGGCACAGGTTGCCCAGAGAAGCTGTGGATGCCCCATCCCTGGAGGTGTTCAAGGCCAGGCTGGATGGGGCTTGGAGCAACCTGGTCTGGTGGGAGGTGTCCCTGCCCAGGTTGGACTAGGTGATCTTCAAAGGTCCCTTCCAACCCAAACCATTTTATGATTCTAAGAACTAACTCAAGCAAACAACCCTGTATTGGATTAGTGTTATTTTGTGATCACGACAAACCTGAACTCAGATGAGACCCCCTCGTACATGTCTCCTTTTACAGAGAGGAGCCCTTTCAGCTTCACATCTACCATCTTTTAAAAAAGGGAGTGGTTTTAAGTAACCTTAAGTTTAGCTTGAACCGGAGTGAAATACGGATACGAACTGGATGTCAGAGGAGAATTCTGACACTCTCACTGCTGATACAAAACCTGCTTTTTGCTAATGAAGCCACCAAACTCCCAAATACGGCATCGGAGCTGACAAAGGCAAGGTCTGCAAACCGGTCCCCAGCACTAATTACAAGGCTTTTCTTTCCTGTTCACCCCATTAATCTTTTAAATATTGCAGCGAGATTCAACCTTTTAGGAGACTGACGGTGCTGCAGAAGGTTAGTAATGAAATCTCAGTAATTCACTGTCTCAAAGCGAGAAGAATCTGCCAACTCACAGAAAACCAGCACTTCAGAAGTGGAACATCAATTGCCACACTACTTGTCTGAAATGAAAAGAAATCCCAGGGGGCTGTAAGAAATGCACACTCACAGTTTTAAAACATAATGCAAGAGAGAAAGCGTCCAGCAGCACTCAAAAAAATATTGAGGCATAGTCAGGTAAAACAATGGGAGCCCAGAACAATCTTTTACATGTCTTTCAATTTTTAAATGTCTTTCTTTAAAAAAAGGTAAACTCTAAAAAGGTACTTTGAGTTTTAACCCCTGTTCTTGAATACCTAACTATGTCTTTTTTTTTTATAGACTGAGAAAATGGTGGTATCAAACATTCTTACCTATTCTGTGTGTGCTGCCAGCAATCATTTCTGCCAATAAATATGAGTTGGCTGTACAATACACCTGGTTTGGTAAAATTTTTGAATGTCCACAGGAAGTTTTCTTTTTTAGCAATCTATGAAGTTATCAAACTGAGATCCACTACCTTGAAGTGATAAAATGGCTGAATTATCCCAACAGTTGTTCTGTTCACAATATAATGAAAATCTGAAGCAATATTTAGTGTAGCAATGTTTTATTTCTATCGTTGCAATAACTCTCTATTTATATGCCATTAAAAGCTGCCTGGAATAAAAAGGCTTTCACCATACCACCAGTCATACCTCTAACAGAGCTCAGACAGATTTAAGCGAGACATTTCCAAGTGGTCTAAATAAGGTGGAGAGATCATCGTCACCTACTGTCAATGAGATCTTTTGAATATTGCACCTCACGACTCCTTTTGGCTTGGAGCTGTAACTCCTCTGTTTCACACCCTGAGTTGGCCACCGTCTTAAGTTCAAATGAAGAATGTCCTTAAGACAGATGGTCAAGTGTAGGCTGCTAATTCATACCTAAAACTTAATTTAGATACCCCTTTGCTTTATGCTCTACAGGCAGGAGACATTAATAACGTTTTTGTGTAACTACCATGAAGAAACCTACTGGTTTAGATAATAATCTGTTCACCAGGCCAATCATCTAAAGAGTTTTGGCATCTTAAAGCATTTTATTTAAATTGCCCAATGAGCGAAGGCAAGTATGACACCTCATGTTCAGGAGGTGTCGCAGAGTTGGAGCACACGTCTGGACAGATTCTGCAGAGCTGATGGCACAGCAACATGTTCAAAGCAAACATTACATATCTACATTTAGAAGAAATTAATTGTCCCCAGAAGAGTCAACTTCTCTCCACTCAGAACAAAAGGAGTCCAAATGACAAGATCAGGTGTAGATGTTGACAATTGTATTTGAAGTTTAGATGAGATTAATTCTGCCCAGAAATCCCACATCATCTATGTAAGCTACCTAGACATAGGTATTACTTGCCATGGGTTTCACGTTCGACCTGCAATTTTACACCACTTGAAACCACTGTAAATCCCCAATCTTTTTTTTCCACCTCCATAAAAGGCATATGCTACCAAGTCAATTAATACTTCCTCTTCAAGTAATTAATACTTGCACCTGACAAAAACACTTTAAGCATACCTTATCTATTGCTCAGAAAGACATTTTTGTGGTGACTGTTTCTATCCCAATACCTAGTTTTTAAATCTGCAGCTTAGCACTGGTCCTTGCTACTCAATTTTTGGGTGGCCTTCAGGAAATTCCCTGCTTGCTCTTGCTGTTCTCCAGGGCAGCTTTAGCCTTTTGGCCTGACTTGGGCCCTTAGTGGTCTCACAACCCTTAGTTGTACCAAGAGACTGGGGCTGATGTTGGCCTGTGTCAACAGGATTCTCTTATTTCGAATAAAGATTGATGCCTGTACTTATAATGGACTTTATACACAGTTAAACCAAAATGTTTGTCAGTAGGAAAATGAGAGATAATGAGACTTTTAGTTAGAAGAGGACAAAAAATGAAATTCCTATGTCTATAATATGAGGCTTCTCAACAATTCCTGTATTGCCCCCCTTCTGTCCAAGAATGGCATTGATACTTAAGGTAAGTCAGATTACATGAATCTTAATTACTTACAGATTCTAACGAAGAGATTTATAAAACAATACATTAGAACACTAACAATACATTAGAACACTAACTAAACAATAAATTAGAACACTAACAAAACTAATACACATAAATTTTCACTTTATGGACTTCTTTGTCTTCGCATTCTCTTTGCTTATCGTAATAATTGAATGTATTGTCCCTTCTCTGAAGTTTCTTAACAAATCCAGTTTCTGGCCAACGCTCTACCTGTGAATACAATAAAAAGGACATACATTCACCTGAACATGCTCACACTGAATGATGTTTGTGCCTTAAATTGCAAAGAATACAAGGTATACTTCCATGGGAAAACCTCATTTCCATCTGAACACTACTTTGCTATTAATTTGCTGGACTTTTAAAAAAAGATTAAGAACAATATGTCAGAAGCCAGTTTTCTGGTCTAGCATAAAGAATTATGTGATCAGAAAAGTCTAGAAATAGGGATCTAAGAATATTTGATAGACTAATTTAAAATGTGGACTACCCAAAGCTTTTAAAATACCTCACTTAGGAATAAAACATTGATGTTATTCATTAATCTGAGAGGCTGAGAGATTCCACTTCTGTAAGACTGACACACACTTAAGGGTTTCTTTGGGATCCTTCTGACCATGAAAAATGTGCTTTCCATTAGCAATTTCATAAAAATAAAGTGAGTTACATGTATCATAGTTTCAAAGACAGCAGGATGGGTCCTGCAGGAACCCAGCACCTTCCTGGTGCTGTTCAGTGCTCCACAAAGTGAAGCTGGAAACGAAAGGCTTGAGCACTCGCATGGGTGTGTTCAACAGCTTCATGGCTTTGGTAGCTACCTGCACCTTGAACACCTGCTGCTACTGATCAAACTGCACCTTAAAAAAAGAAGAATCTCATTTCTTCTCCAGGCAGGGTTGACAATAGGGTGGCAAACTAGAGCATTCTCTAATTGGAGAGTCCCACAACTGGCAGTTTCATCATTTACCTCATTACTTCAGGCATACAGCTGAGTTATTTGCATTCTCTATCCAAACATAACAGCCTTAAAATTCATTCCACCTCCATTACAATTGCATCATTAATGACAATTGCATTATGGAAACGTAATATGGGGTAAAAAAGACATTTCAAAATGTGTAAATTGAAAGAGAAACACTGCCAGATCCTGGCAAGTTTAAACAGAACACATGATCATTTTACTTTGAGTAAGTGGTGCTCTTTATAAAGTGTTTAATTGTCTGTGGTTATGCCCTGACATAAATCTTAAACAGACTGATCCTACCTCACTAATCACAGGATTTCCTTTTGCAGAGTTAAAGGAATTTACACTACAGCCTTTACAGTGGTACCCGAGCCCACTACAAAAGAGTAAACTGCATCTTATTACACACACCATTGTTTGGAGTTAACTGGATGAGGAGTGACTTTTGCACCTTGAACACCTGCTGCTACTGATCAAACTGCACCTTAAAAAAAGAAGAATCTCATTTCTTCTCCAGGCAGGGTTGACAATAGGGTGGCAAACTAGAGCATTCTCTAATTGGAGAGTCCCACAACTGGCAGTTTCATCATTTACCTCATTACTTCAGGCATACAGCTGAGTTATTTGCATTCTCTGTCCAAATGTAACAGCCTTAAAATTCATTCCACCTCCATTACAATTGCATCACTAATGACATGGAAATGTAATATGGGGTAAAAAAGACATTTCAAAATTTAATGACAATTGCATTATGGAAACGTAATATGGGGTAAAAAAGACATTTCAAAATGTGTAAATTGAAAGAGAAACACTGCCAGATCCTGGCAAGTTTAAACAGAACACACGCTCATTTTACATTGAGTATGTGGTGCTCTTTATCAAGTGTTTAATTGTCTGTGGTTATGCCCTGACATAAATCTTAAACAGACTGATCCTACCTCACTAATCGCAGGATTTCCTTTTGCAGAGTTAAAGGAATTTACACTACAGCCTTTACAGTGGTACCCGAGCCCACTACAAAAGAGTAAACTGCATCTTATTACACACACCATTGTTTGGAGTTAACTGGATGAGGAGTGACTTTCTTAGGAACATTCTGCTCTTTCCTATGCATTCAGGAGGTTAAGATCTTTTAAAAGTGGATTTTTTCATACTGTATATATGCTGCTTTGCAAGATAAATTACAGAGCTCCCATAAAAATATGTTGTTTGCTGTGTTAACCTCTTGGTTGCTATTTTGAGTCCCAAGTAGCCACCGAATGTCTGGCCACTATTCATTAGCTCATTTGATGTGCTGGGGAGCGTTGCCACCAACTAATACTGAGCAGAGGACCAAGACCTCGATGTTCTCAGTTAATAAATGCCTGTGTCACAGCTCCCTTTACCACAGTTGGCATCAAATATTCCTATTGTGGGCATTTTCTATAGAAGCCAAGTTGTGACCGTGCATTATGCTACCACACCTTTCAACTGCAAAACTGAAGTCGGCTCACAATGACACAGAACTGTCCCCCTGGACAACGAGCACGTTTCCTGTCAGGTCTGTTGGCAGAGTAATGGGGAAACTCCAGAGAGAACTAACTTTGATAAATTCCTGTCCTCAGACCCAAACTATTCATTTAGATACCAGCTGCATCTATTCAAAGGAATCAATAATGCTTCTGAATGTGTGAGAGGGAACAAAAGCTCAGGCTGGGTAGTGTTTCTGTTTCACTTTTGTGAAATAAATTATTCTGCACAGTTAATAATAGCTCAAGAATTCAAGTCAGACCTGGGAGAAAAAAACACCCATATCGGGAACTAGCCAAAATGAAAGGAAATAATCAGCACCTCCATTTTTTTTAATCATTTAATATGAGACAGATGTTTAAAGGAATAACCTTTGCAGAGTTCTAAATCTTACCGTATCAACTTGTTTTACTTGCTTATATTCAACCTCATCTCTGTATCCAGCTAGCTGAAATCTGTATAAGTTCTCTACATCAGCTGACCATTTTTTGGCACCATGTATAGATTTTGGTTTGATGTCAGCTTCAGCCATGACTCCAGAAAGACTTCACACTTTTCCCTGAAATTAGATTTTTGAAAATGGAGTAGAGAAGACAGAAGCAAGTGATTTTATTAGGGACATAACAAAATGGGTAAAATAAAATTTAAAAATAAAGGAATTACAGACAGTACAATATTATCTCCCCCTGAAAGTCTGAGGTTAAAAATGAAAAATGTTATAAGCAATTGAAATCAAATTAAATGTGCTACTTGATCTCAAACAAACCCAACTCACCTACACAACAAAATACATCTCTGCATCTTGACTTAACCTACCTAAAATTTATTTGTGCATATTGATACACTAAAAAAAATACATATGAAATAGAGCAATTTTTTAAATTTCACATCTTTGCAGTGATATCCCTTTGAGACAGGCAGTCTTTCAGCTTTTTCTTTCTTCCTATTGAAGGGACACCAGAGTGGGAACCACAAAATGAAGAGCTGGGCTGTTACTGAAGAACAGCAAGCACCCGGGATGGGAGGGAGAGGGAGGGAAGAAATACACTGCCAGTCACAGTGGAGATGACAAAGTAGAGGTCTTAAGAAATGAATTTGATTGGGATAAGACAGCAGCTGCACCCCTCAGCCCAGGCAGAGACCCCCAGGCTGGGCTCCAATGGCCAAGCTGGAGAACTCCTGGACCAAGAGAAGTCCTGGACCAGGAGAATCGTAGAATCATAGAATGGTTTGGGTTGGAAGGGACCTTTAAAGATCATCTCGTTCCAACCCCCCTGCCCTGGGCAGGGACACCTCCCACCAGACCAGGTTGCTCAAAGCCCCATCCAGCCTGGCCTTGAACACCTCCAGGGATGGGGCAGCCACAGCTTCTCTGGGCAACCTGTTCCAGTGTCTCACCACCCTCACAGTAAAGAATTTCTTTCTGGTATCTAATCTAAATCTCCCCTCTTCCAGTTTAAAACTGTTACCCCTTGTCCTGTCACTACACTTCCTGACAAAGAGTCTCTTCTCAGCTCTCCTGTAGCCCCTTCAGATATTGAAAGGCTGCTATTAGGTCTCCCTGGAGCCTTCTCTTCTCCAGGCTGAACAACCCCAGCTCTCTCAGCCTGTCCTCACAGGAGAGGTGCTCCATCCCTCTGATCATCTTCGTGACCCTAGAAGAGAAGTCCTGGACCAGGAGAGGTCCTGGGCTGGAACATGTGGCTGCCCTTCTTAGATCACTGAACACAAGACAGCATTCACAGGGCCTATTTGGGATCCTGGAAGAGGCAGTAAGAGATTTCCAACGACTTCCACAGGGTTTACACGGGAGCTTCTTGCGTTCAGACAGAGGGCTGGATCTTGTCCCCAGTCACCGCTGTGACTGAGCCCCCCGCCCTGCTCCCACCGCCGTAGCCACAACCCGGCCGCCCAGCCCTCCGACGACCCACCTCGGTGCGAGGGGGTCGCAAAACGGGGCTCTCTTTGAAGAAGAGGTGGGGAGCGGGGGCACGGAGCGGCCGCTGGAGAGCGATGGCGGCGCTCCCCCCTCACAGCGCAACGGCCGCCGCCGTTGCCAGGCAACCGCCGCGCCCTCCCATCCTCATTAACCAGCCGTTCCCGCCTCTCCTGTGCCGGGCGGTCTCTGATAGGCCGGCGGGAGGCGGGGCCGCCTCGCGATTGGCTGTGACAGGCTCGGGGGGGCGGGGCGAGGCGAGCGAGGCGGAAGCCGTTGGCCACCATGAGCCGGTTCGGGGGTCGCGTGCGCGAGTCCCCGGCCGTGTCCATCGACCGCTTCGACCGCGACAACCTGCGCGCGCGGGCCTACTTCCTCTCGCACTGCCACAAGGGCAAGGCCTCTTTCCAGTTCCTGTTTTAGCCTTGTTGCCATTAATAATTCCAGCCTGTGACTTTGTCTTCAGCCGGAGTAGATAAATCCAAGCTGGGAGGAGGAGGAAGAGGAGGCTGGGTCAAAGCCAAGGGTGAGCAAAATGGAGTGAGGAAGCTGGTTGGGGTTGGGGTTGGAAGGAATCTATAAAGTTCATCGAGTTCCAACCCCGCCTGCCATGGGCAGGGACACCTCCCACCAGACCAGGTTGCTCCAAGCCCCATCCAGCCTGGCCTTGAACCCCTCCAGGGATGGGGCAGCCACAGCTTCTCTGGGCAACCTGTTCCAGTGCCTCACCGCCCTCACAGGAAATAATTTTCTTCCTAATATCTCATCTAAACCCACCCTCCTTCACTTTCAAACAGTTGTCCCTTGTCCTGTTACTGTAAGTCCTGTAAAAAAGTCTATCCCCATCTTTTCTGTAGCCCCTTTAGGTACTGGTGCCAGCAGAAGTAGGGAGGTGATTGTCCCCCTGTACTCGGCACTGGTGAGGCCACACCTGGAGTATTGTGTCCAGTTCTGGGCACCTCAATACAAGAGAGATATCGAGGTGCTGGAGTGAGTGCAGAGGAGGGCAACGAAGCTGGTGAAGGGCTTGGAGCATCAATCTAATGAAGAGCGATTGAAGGAGATGGGACTGTTTAGTTTGAGGAAGAGGAGGCTGAGGAGATGAGGAGACCTCATCACTCTCTACAACTACTTGAAAGAACACTGTAGAGAGGTTGGTGCTGATCTCTTCTTGCAGGTAATTAGTGACAGAACAAGAGGGAATGGCTTCAAGCTCCAACAG
>NW_015094506.1:51310853-51336802 GCF_001431845.1 Calidris pugnax
TAATTTTCTTCCTAATATCTCATCTAAACCCACCCTCCTTCACTTTCAAACAGTTGTCCCTTGTCCTGTTACTGTAAGTCCTGTAAAAAAGTCTATCCCCATCTTTTCTGTAGCCCCTTTAGGTACTGGTGCCAGCAGAAGTAGGGAGGTGATTGTCCCCCTGTACTCGGCACTGGTGAGGCCACACCTGGAGTATTGTGTCCAGTTCTGGGCACCTCAATACAAGAGAGATATCGAGGTGCTGGAGTGAGTGCAGAGGAGGGCAACGAAGCTGGTGAAGGGCTTGGAGCATCAATCTAATGAAGAGCGATTGAAGGAGATGGGACTGTTTAGTTTGAGGAAGAGGAGGCTGAGGAGATGAGGAGACCTCATCACTCTCTACAACTACTTGAAAGAACACTGTAGAGAGGTTGGTGCTGATCTCTTCTTGCAGGTAATTAGTGACAGAACAAGAGGGAATGGCTTCAAGCTCCAACAGGGTAGGTTTAGATTGAACATTAGGAAAGAATTTTTCACAGAAAGAGTGGTCAGGCATTGGAATAGGCTGCCTGGGGAGGTGGTTGAGTCACCATCTTTTGATGTGTTTAAGAGTCGTTTAGATGTGGTGTTGGGGGATATGGTGTAGGGGAGAACTTTGTAGAGTAGGGTTGATGGTTGGACTTGATGATCCCAAGGGTCTTTTCCAACCTAGGTGATTCTATGATTCTATGGAAGGGGCTATAAGGTCTCCCCAGAGCCTTCTCTTCTCCAGGCTAAACAACCCCAACTCTCTCAGCCTGTCACAGAATCATGGAATCACAGAATTGTCAGAGTTGGAAGGGACCTCTAGAGATCATCTAGTCCAACTCCCCTGCCAAAGCAGGGTTGCCCAGAGCACATCACTCAGGGCTGCATCCAGGCGGGTCTTGAAAATCTCCAGAGAAGGGACTCCACGACCTCCCTGGGCAGCCTGTTCCAGGGCTCTGACACCCTAGTAGAGGTGCTCCAGCCTCTGATCATCTTCGTTGCCTCCTCTGGACCTGCTCCAACAGGTTCATGTCCTTATATTGGTGGCCCCAGAGCTGGATGCAGAACTGCAGATGGGGTCTCACCGGAGTAGAACAGAGGGGCAGAATCCCCTCCCTTGCCCTGCTGGCCATGTTGCTGGGGATGCAGCCCAGGATGTGGTTGGCCTTCGGGGCTGCAAGTGCACATTGCCACCCTATGTCCAGCTTTTCATCCCCCAGTACTCCCAAGTCCTTCTCGTTGCTCTCAATCCACTCATCCCCTAGTCTGTATTGATACTGAGCATTGCCCTGACTCAGGTGCACTTGGCCTTATTGACATTCATGAGGTTTATGAACTTCATGAGGATCCTTGCTGCTGTTATTCCCTGGAATTGTGTTGGTGTGTGTGGAGACAGCACTCTGGCTGTGCTGTGAAGGAAGCCAGCTGTGCTCAGAGGTGTATGAGCAAGCAGGCGGCCAGCAGTTTGAGGGAGACAGTAATTCCCCTCTGGTCAGCACTTGTGAGACTTTGTCTGGAATACCAAGTTCAGTCCTGGCTCCCGTGGGCAAAAAACATCGATGTTTTGGAGCAGGACCATCAGGCTGGTCTGAGGCTGGAGCACGTGATGTGTGAGGAGAGGCTGAGAACTGGATGTCTTCAGCCTTAAAGAATAGGTCACAACCACATATTGCTGTTTGCAAGTAGGGGTAGAGAAGATGGAGCCAGGCTCTTCTCGGACGTGCGTAACGGAAGGGCAAGGGACAGTTGATGGTCAAACATGGGAGTGGGCCCAGAGAGGTTGTGGGACAGTTCTGTGGGACAGAACTACTCCTGCAGGCTTCTTGCTCTGCAGCTCTCTTCAGATGAGAGGGGGATCTAAGCACACGTTTTGATGTACCCAGTGCCAGGTGCTGATGCGTCGTTAGATTGTTCCCTGCCTCTACTTTAAAAAAAAAACCAACACTCATCTGTGTTTTCGTCTCCTCACAGCTTGAAAGTTAAATTATACTGCTCACCGGTAACCAAGGAACTGCTGCTGACTAGCTGGAAATACAAGTTTTGGGAGAAGCACATTGTGAGTTTTTGTTTATTTTGAAGTGATCACTTTCGGAACGGTGATTTCTAGGGAAGAAGCGGCTTCCCCTCCTCAAAAATGTCTAAATGTTGGTGTTGATACAGCGTTTCGGGGCTCAAGTACCTCCATCAGTATGCCTTTCCTTGCTGCTTGCTCTGTGGCACTGGTTTATTGCCGTTTAATCTTATTTTTCCCTCCACAAAATGTATCTTTTGCTCTCAGCTTCAGCTCTGAATGGCCTCCATCTGTACGTTGATCATTTGTATCGCTCCTTCAGTCCCTCACCTTGCTCCTGTCTCTTTGCTCTTGTCCTTATCTCATTTCCCTCTTCTGCTCAAGGTCCTAGTTTAATTGTGAAGCTGAGGGAGAAGATAACTAGCTTTATATGAAACCTTGAGAAGCAGTGTGAATTTGGAGTGTGAATATTATTCAGGGCTCTGTGAAAAGGACTCGGAACATCCCTTAGGCATGTTTGATGTGTAAAGAGCACAGTGTATGTAGGTGACAATTTTTCTAAGCCTATAATCTTGGACTAGCAAAAATAAAAAGGAGTGGGTTTCTGGTGGGTTTTTTGGTGGTGGTGGTTGGTTTTTTTATTTTTATTTTTGAGCTTGTATCCATTTGCTTCCATATCCCTTCCAGCATCCCTTGAGTTTAACCTAGAAGTGGTCCCTTGAGGGGAGGTATCTGTAAGCTACAAGGAGTTTGTATGAGCAATAAAAGGAAAGTTAGCAGAGCTGTTTGAGACATCCCTGTTTGAGACAATCTTAATCTGGGAAGAGATGCCAGAGGTACCTGTGGTACAGCCCAAAATGAAGCACAATTAACACAAATCAACACAATTAAAAAAAATACATAGATATTTGCAGCTGTTGCTCTCAGGAGTGAGTGCCTGGTAGTGGCGTGAGCTGCACAGGCCCTTAATCAGACAGTAGCTGTTAGATGTTCATGAGCTTTTGTCTTACAATAAATAAGCTTTCTACTTGTGGTGTGACTGGGACATTAATTAACAGCTGATTTGATATTCACCAGACCAAAAGAAGCAATCGTGATGTCGGCTTCCAGACAAATGTTTTTATAATTCCCAGTCTGACCTTTATTTGTGTGTATGGCGTGAGACTCTTTGAATCTGTTGCTGCCTTTAACATTTAAACTATCAAAGAAGAGGGGAGAATTCTGCTGGAGATATTATCATTGATGGTTAGGAAGCTAAACTCTGGCTGTCAGTGAAGAATTCGTCGGGCTGCTTAGATGTAAAACTTGACAGTTGTTCCACTGCAGTAGGAACTTGAGAATTACTGAGAAATATCAAGCATGCAGAATTTACATCAGCCTCCTGAGTTTATTCAGCTTCAGAAATTGTAGATGATAAGATGAGTTTTTATGTCTAAAAAAAATTAGCTCTTGCTACTGGCTTGAATTCTTAGTATAAAATACTTTTTGACACGCCTATCTGTGTTTTGGAGCAAGCTCCGAGTTTGACTGAAGTTGTGATTTCTGGTGGAGAAGCCAAATGTTACCACCTTTGTGTGAGCACCAGCTGGATGCATCTCATGGAGCTGCCCAGAAATTTGTGACATGGTATCTTGAGACTCCCAAGGTGCTGAGGGTGTATGATCCAGCCAGAGACACCAGAGCTGTTGCTGTTAGAAGTCCAACATGTTCTAACTTTTTTTAGGCACGCACACCTTGATTGAGGTATCTCCATTTCATTTTCAGACAACTGGCAAGGGAAATTCATGACCTGCTATGGGAAAATGAACTTAATTATACAGGCTTAGCATTAACCACAGTGGGTGCTAAAGATGTCTCCCTAATGAATACTTAGCCATGAAAGAAAAATGTTCAGTCCATCCTGTAATGCATTTGTTCATTTTGTTACAGGTTGCATTGGAAGTTGAAACTCCAACTCAGATTTCTTTAGTAGATGAAACATCTGGTGAGGTAAGTCACCAAAAAAACCAAATCATATCTTTGTAATGGGGAGTAATACTCTTTAAATGAGCACGGGAAACAGGTGTTACCTGTAACATCCCAAGTGGAAAAGCTGTTTTTAAAATGTATGTTCCCCTTCTCTCCAGGATGTGCAGCCACATGAATTCTTCTTCCCCACTTTGTTGTTATTATCATAGCATTTCTTTGATAATGTCTTTCCACAGGATTCGTGATCTGCTTACCTATTGCTCTTGTGATTTTTTTCACCTTGTATTCCCTGGCATATTTTAACAAGTTTTAAGTGCTGGACTTAAAGTCTGGTAGAGCAAAGTGTATTTCAGGATGTTTCCATGATGCTTTTTCACTGGGAAGCAAGGATATAGGACTGTCTTCTGGCTGAGTGGCTTTCATGAGCACCATTCAATATTTGGTCACCTCTTCTGGCATGGCAGGGTGGTCATTGTCCTTCAGGGCTTGTTGGAACGTGAAGGGACTCTCTCTGCATTCCAAAGCAATGCTCAATGCGAGAGGCTGTGGGGAGTAAAACGTTGCTTTCACTGTGTCAGTGAAATTACTGCAGTACTTACAGCAGCGTGGCAATAACGCTGACCGTTTCTTCCAGAAAGAAGATGTAGAGGTGACACTTCTACCAGCTGGTCACTGCCCAGGATCAGTCATGTACGTCCTTTCGGTACTCTGAATGTCTCTGCTGAGAAGTTTGTCCTGTAGAGTTTTCATTAAGTACTGGGGTTTTTTTTGACTAGAAAAAGCTGGTAAATCTAAAATTCTTACTTGGAGGTAACGCTGTTGTGGCCCACTAGCTTGGGTCGAGGTTGGAAAACCACTGGACTCTCTGGGATCTGTCCATACACAAGTTGTTACCTTGGTGGGACAGATTACTTTTGCCTGTGCCTATGAATAACAACTTTCTTGATTTCAACTGTATTTAAAAATGACACACAAACCTGTGATTGAAAATAAATCTTAAGTATTAACCCAACTTCCTGGTACAGATGCCTAATTAGATTCCTTTGGCTGCAAGAGCTGGCTGGGCTGCCTCCACAGAGTCTCTCAGGCTTTCATCTTCAACTCTGACCAGCCCAGCACAGGTTATTTTCCAGACACGCTGAGTCTGAATTATTTGGTTTATTTGAAATTACTCTAGGGCCGAAGTGAGCCCAGTATTTCTATTACATCATACATTAATCGCATAGACTGCGCTAAGCCAGGTAACAAATCAACACCTGGTATTTAATGCTTTATATTTTTAAGTTTGACCAAAGTGTTTGTGTTTGCAGGTTTTTGTTTGAAGGTGGAAACGGCACAGTGCTGTATACAGGGGATTTCAGGCTTGCGAAAGGAGAAGCAGCCAGAATGGAGCTTTTGCATTCAGGGACCAGGTGAGGCCTCAGCTATTCATGGGATTTAGAAAGAATCAAAGATCACAAGGGCATGGACAATTCAGGAATTTTTTTCCCCCACATTTTTAATTGTGGATTAAATACATTTGCAGTAAGGCAAACTGCAGTTACAAGCCCCTTTTGACTTGCTTTTTGTAATAAAGAGGAATAATTGCCTCCTTTTGAGGAGATAGCAAGTGGTATGGCTTGGTACTGTGCTGCGCTGCTCACTCTGATACCACATTGCTTTTTCAGAGTAAAAGACATCCAGAGTGTGTATTTGGACACGACTTTTTGTGATCCCAAGTTTTATCACATACCAAGCCGGGTAAGTCTAAATAAGCTGTGAGAGGAAAGATCCTAAAGCACTTTGGAAGTATCTCCACAGACGATTCGCAACGTTTTCTAAACTTTTCAGGAGGAATGTCTAAATGGGATCTTGGAGTTAGTGCGCAGCTGGACCTCACTGACTCCCTACCACGTCGTGTGGCTGAACTGCAAAGCTGCTTATGGATATGAATATCTCTTCATAAACCTCAGTGAGGAGCTTGGAATCAAGGTAACGTTTCTGTAATTGCTGCTTCAGAACAGATCCCCAGGAGTGACTGTGGCTGGTCACCAAGCTGGAAATGGCTGTTAGAGGACTGCTGTATGTCAAAGTTGTGCACATTTTTATTAACTTCATGTAAAAAGCTTCAGTTGTGCTCAAAATGAGTTAAATACTTGATTTCAGTCTGGAACATTTGGGCCCTCCAGGGAGACGTTGATCCCCAGTTTTCAACCTCTCTCCCTTTTACCCTGAGAATGATAAAAGCCTTCTCATTTACTTATGGCATTAATAGTTAGTAGATAACTTCCTTTGATGAATATACACCCCCCTTCAGCCCAGGAGGTATGTTCTGCTTGTTCTAGATGTCCAACTTACTTTTGGCTAACACTTGGGCGTTACTAGTGGGTAGTAATTGTTTAAATGCCTACCAGCATTCGTTGTGAGCAGAACCACATCTGTATAGTTGCTCCAGCTGCAGTCTGGCAAACACCTTGAGCTAATTAAGAGTAATCTCTGCCTTTCTTTAGGTACACGTCAACAAACTTGATATGTTCAGAAACATGCCAGAAATCCTCTACCATGTTACTACAGATCGACACACGCAGATCCACGCCTGTCGACATCCTCGGGTGTGTACGAGCAAAACTTCTGCAGCTTGTGCTGTGAAAGGCTGGTTATAGGTGACAGTGCTTTGGTCACAGAATCATAGAATGGTCGGGGTTGGAAGGGACCTTAAAGATCATCTAGTTCCAACCCCCCTGCCCTGGGCAGGGACACCTCCCACCAGACCAGGTTGCTCAAAGCCCCATCCAGCCTGGCCTTGAACCCCTCCAGGGATGGGGCAGCCACAGCTTCTCTGGGCAACCTGAGCCAGTGCTCCACCACCGTCACAGGAAAGAATTTCTTCCTAATATCTGATCAAAATCTGCCCTCTTTCAGTTTAAAACCTTTACCCCTCGTCCTGTCACTGCACTCCCTGATAAAGAGTCCCTCACCATCTGTCCTGTAGCCCCTTTAGCTACTGGAAGGGGCTCTAAGGTCTCCCTGGAGCCTTCTCTTCTCCAGCCTGAACAACCCCAACTGTCTAAGCCTGGTTCTTTTGTGCTAACGAAGACTTGGGCCAAATAGTGGCTTAATGCAAAGGAGAGGGAGAACTTCAGTTAGTCAATTGATGGGTTTTTTTTTAAAAAAAGAGGAAAAAAAAATATTAGCTGATGCTAGAAATAGTTAATTGTACTTGAAACTTGAAAAACATATTGTTAAATGAAGTAAGACAAACTGTGGCTTAGATCAGTCAAGTATTACCCATTTCAGTATATCAAAAGCAGCTCGTGTGGTGTCTCCTGCAGCCCTGCACTGTGTGTTTATAGCATGTGGCCTTCCCTTCCTGGGATGTCTATGGAGCCAAAGGCTCCAGCTTGGAGGAGTGCAGGTGGAACTGGAGATGGCATGTTGGGGCACTGGTCTCTGATTGATTTACTTTGTCAGCTGCACTATGGAAGCAAGATGAAACAGCAAAGAGAGTTTCAAGGGAGCTGGAAGCGATATGAAAACTCGGTCTGGCTAGATACTGTGTTGCTCAATTTCTGGGGGGAAGAAAAGGTCAGGATTGCACTTAATTTTATATTGTATTTGACAGGATGACGACTGCTTTCGGGGGAACAGGCTGCCCTGTGGGATGACTTACCAAAACGGAACTCCCTTGCACATCATCAGCATCAAACCCTCCACTATGTGGTTTGGAGAAAGGATCAAGAAGACCAATGTAATAGTGAGGTGAGCATTTGGGCCACGCAGAAACCTGGTGTTTCAGGCGCGTGTCTTGCCTGACGCTGGTAGAACTGAATCACAAAATGGACTTTTTAAAAGTAGGTTATGCTTGCCTGTTACTGAGGATGAAGAACAGTTACCTAATTTTTGTGCCTCCCTTTTTTTTTTTTTTTTAGGACTGGGGAGAGTACATACAGAGCTTGTTTCTCCTTCCACTCTTCATACAGCGAGGTTTGTATATTTCCAGTACTGAGTATACAGTGATTTAAAAAACTTTTTTCTTTTTTTCTTTTATTTTGGAGTGAATGACATGACTTGCAACAATAAAAAAAAATCTTTTCACTAATAAGACGTGAAGGGGTAGGAAGTTCTGGAAACTGAAGACAGAAGTTTGTTTTAGTAGAGCTGCAGAAAAGCCTGTTGAGGTAGGGCAGGATCACAAGCCTGTTTCTTCCTTCTCTCTTCTGGAAGTATAAGTCACTGCTACAATTGTTCTGACTGCCTTTCTGGTTTAGATTACTCTATAACTATGCAGTGCTTAAAGCTTGGAATTTTGGTTTTCAATACATTGTTTATTTGCTGTGACTCAGCTTTGGGTGGGTTTGCCATCTTTTCCCTGTTCACACATTTAAACAGAATTTTCTCACATTGTAGCTGCCGCTGTTACTCCTCTTTCCCTGTTAAAGACTAAAAGGAAATTGGTCAGGGCAGCGTCCCCTCCAGAATCACACACTTTGATGGAGATTATTCAGAGCCCTAGTCTTGTTTTTAAGATCCTGGTTAAGTTTAATTTGCTCTGCAGAATTTTAAATGGAATTACTGGTGTCATAAATAGAGTGTGGCAGCCTGGCTGGCAGAACATGGGGCGCAGTCTGTTGTAACAGACTCATGCCTCCACCTGCAAAAATAGATGTGTCCTACTGGTTTCTATATATATATAGAGTGTCATCTGCAAACTTGCAAGTGCTTTCAGTGCTGATGAAGCCTCAGCTGGAGTGGAGTCCCCCAAACCCAACACAGTTCTTCAAGAAATGTACTGTCTGGAGAGCATCTAGAAGACAACAGAGGAAGGGCTTGGAAAAAGTGATGTGTTTTGTCATAATGAGCTTTTATAGTGGACTGAAGGGAGACTTTAGGAACAGTCTTAGAGGAAGGGAAGGCCTGATCTGCACCACTAGGGACCTGAAGTCCAGTAAGAAAAATGCAGGTCTGGAAAGTCGTACAGGAGTAAGGATAGGGAAGCACTGGATCCCATTCCCTAAGAATGGGTGTCTAGCTTTCCCTTTTGGAGATAGTGATGTCTGTAGTAGCTGATAATGGCCATGAGGTGGTTTGGGGAGGCTGCGCTCTCTTCCCTTTTGGAGATAGTGATGTCTGTGTAGTAGCTGATAATTGCCATGAGGTGGTTTGGGGAGGCTGCGCTCTCAGCATCCTTTTCTTGCTAGGGAGCTGCCTGCTTCAGTAGAGTTCTGGCTCATGGGTCATACTGGTCTTCACGTGAGACAACCGGTAGTATTTGTTGTGCTTTGATCAGTTCTGCCATTAAGTGAAATTATTAATTGTTGATGTAACTTGGTAAACTGCTCCTTTTCAATTTAGATTAAGGATTTCCTGAGCTATATCCGTCCTGTGAATGTGTACCCCAATGTACTGCCAGTGGGTGGGACAGAAGACAAGGTTATGGAAATGTAAGTGACAAGTGGCTGCTGAGTGGAGCTGATCTAATCTCTGCTCTTGTCAGGACAGCTCCCCTCCTGAATCCCAGCCTCTCAAGAAGACCACTGCCTTTTGCCTTACTTGTCTGATAACTCAGTTATTTTTTTTCTGTATTCAGCCCAGCAAACTTAAGCTCTTGAGCTTTCTGAAGAACACTTGCATGTGGTGCTAAATCTGAGAGTTTGTATTCCACACACTACTTACATCTATGTATAGAGGCTTTGCTGCTGCTAAACTCTGGGTGGAACCTGAACACACGTTCACCTCACTTTATTCTGTGACCTATTTCTATTTGTTATTGCTACTTCTCAGAAGTTTCTTGTAAAGAGTGTTTCTCCGTGGACCTGAAGCTCCTGGCTTCTGTTGAGCACCACAGAGGCCTGTACTCTTGTGCTGTTCAGATGTCAGCAGCTTAGAGAGCGCTCTTGTGGACCAGAGAGTCTGGACAAAATGGGGACTCATTTCTTTGTTCCTTTTTCTTTTCCTCCTTAATAAGAAAGGAGATACAATCATGGAATAAAACTGCAGTCAGATCTGAGCAAGGGACTAAAAGTTTTGAAAGGTGTATGTGTTTTGAAATAAATATAAAGAATTACACTTTTCTACCTTGAAGCTGCCGGCACTCGCCAATGAATTAAGAACTTTTCCCTGGCTATTGCTGCCATTAACACTTTTGCTGCAGTGCCAGTGAAAGGCATGAAGCAGGTGGAAGCATGAATCACACTTAAATCAAGTTAAAAGATTTACTTTTGCTCCTGAAACCGTCTGCTGAGTTCTAAATATTAATCACTTTCCTCATTCACCTCAGATTAAAGCCGTTATGCAGGTCCTACAGGAGAAACCTGGAACCCAGGTACAAGCCCTTAGGAACACTGAAGAGAGCCCACAAGAGAGACTCCTCTGACACAGGTAAAGGTTCTGCTGGTGCTGCTGTGCCTTAAGTGAAAGTCTGAGACTAAGCAGAGGTGCCAAAGGCCGTGGTGCTCACCAGAGTCTGTCTGTATTCAAAGTGACTTTAGAAAGGAGAAATATAAATTAAATTAACTTAGGTTTTAGGAGAGTGAGAGTGTGCTAACTATGTAAAATCGCGCTTACTTGCAATCTTAAAATGTTCTTAATGCTTAACAGTGCTTTAAGTTTCTGAAAGAGTTCCATTCCACAGTCCTAGACCACCCCACCCAGAGCTGTTTCTAATGGGGACTTGTATCACCTCCAGTGTTGTGGGGGACAGTGCTGTATCAGCATAATTGCTTCTCTTCGTTATCTCGCGCTGCTGGCGTTTTAACAGCTAGCAGTTTTTTAAATTTATGATGGTAAGCAGATCATAGAATGCTATGGGGTTGGAAGGGACCTCTGAAGATCATCTAGTCCAACCGCCCCTCCGCCAAAGTGGGTCCACCCAGAGCAGGTTGCACAGGAACTTTTCCAGGAGGTTTTTGAATGTCTCCAGAGAAGGAGACCCCACCACCTCTCTGGGCAGCCTGTTCCAGGGCTCTGCCACCCTCACAGTAAAGAAGTTCCTCCTCACATTTAGGTGGAACTTCTTATACTCATGTGTAAGATGCTGTACAGAGCCTCTGGGATGCCACCTGGGATCTAGAAGAGAACTTTGGGCCTGCTGTATTCTCTTTGGCTGTTTCTGAGGTGCCAAAGGATTACAGGTGATGTAATCCTGGCAAAACACCTCAGGGCTCTGAATAAAAGCTACATCTCATCTGCTGCAGCTTATACAGAGGATGGCAACCAGCAGCTTTCCTTGTAAGGAGCTGTGCTAGACAAGGCAAGGCAAAGGCCATCAGTAATGCCCTGCTAAGTCTCCATCCTGGTTAAAGAGCTCTTTCCTCTCTTCATACTACATGAATTTTTATTAAAATTTTGTTTTCAATAGAATTTTACCAGAGATGTGATATTTTATCTTTTTTTTTTTTTTTTCCCTGTTCTTTTCTTGGCAGATGAAGATGATCTCTTTGATACAGAACTAACTCCTGCAAGGCCTAAGATTCCAAAGCAGCAGAGAGAAGAGAGCAGGCCCTGCAGCACAGGACAGTCTGAAAACGCCCAAGGGAACGTTAACGAGGGCACAGAAAGTGACAAAGCAACCACAACTTACACCTCCCTCAAGGCTGACTTCCTGGACTGTGAGGAATCAAATGATGATGATGATGATGATGAAGATGATGATGAAGAAGAATCTGAAAAAAATATAGTTGAAGTTCTTTCCTGTGAGCCAGATGCCACTTCCATGTCACATTTCAACGGAGTAACGAGTGATGAACAGGAGTCTAACGCCGATGTCCCTTGCTGGGATGCATTTTTTAAGTGCAACAAGCTAGAAGAAAGCTCCGAAAACGAGGACAACTTCCCATCTTCAGTGGACGCCGGGGGCTCCCAGTCACTCTTCAGCGATTCGGATGGAGTAAGCGACTCCACACACATCTGCTCCCAAAATTCTTCTCAGTCGACGCACATATCGGAGCAGGGGAGCCAGGGCTGGGACAGCCAGATGGACACAGTACTCATCACCTCCCAGGAGAGAAACGCCTTGGACTTCAGCTGCTGTGGCAAAGGTGGGAGCAGAGCGGTCGTTTCTGTGCTCCAGGAGATGGGCAAAGATGGTCAACCCGAGGGTGGTAGGTGGAAGCCACTGGGTCAGAACAGGTCTGGTGCCCACCATGTTGGCTGTGACTTGGAAAGCAAAGATGTGGAGAAAGCTGCAGAAGCTGGTGCTGCCCACGAGCAGGATGTGCTGGTGGAAACAGGCGACAGCTCCAGGACTCCTGATCTAGAACTGAGGAGGGATTCCCAGAGCTCCTCTGACTTTGAAATTCCCTCCACTCCCGACGCCGAGGTGCCTCAGCCAGACAAACTGCACTGTCTGTATAAGAAGCTGGCAGCAGGTGAGAACATACTCAGTGAGAGAAAAGTCACCTGAAGACAGGTATAACAAGTACCCAAATTTCCTTATTAAACTCCAAATTACTTTACTGCTAATTACTATCTACATCTATGCTAATCGATGCTTTTTTCAGGAATATCTTACTGTCATGAACAGACATTTGCAGCCTCTGGGACTTTATTGTTCACTCCATGAAATACTGAAAAGGAAGTATTTCTTGGAGGGACTGTAAAAGCCTTCAGTTCTCCAGGCCTGTAAGGAGACAAAAAATGGACCAGACAAAACTAAGGGCAGAACACTAAATGAAATTTAGTGTTTCTCTTTATTATGAGCTCTAAGAGTTTGCCTTTGATATAGATGTGATCTCAGGTTTTAATAAAATACCACATTTTTCACTGTGGAGAGGAACAAGACGTCTTCTAGGAACAACCATGCAAACAACGCAATAGTTTCACTTCTACTTTAATCCTGAGTTTTCACTGTAGTGTTTTTAAAAAACATTTGCCCAGGCTAGAGAATTACTGGCAATAATTATATATTTTTTAAAAAAATCAAATTGTTCTTTTCAAGCAGTCTCTCTTTGCACTGAGCAAATGTTGTCATCCAATTTGATCTCCTGGATGTGGTGATATCTCTGTGCCATCATCTATGGTTTAAATCTAACTCACTGCAAACAACTTGACATCAGTTCCTCTGCGTTTTGTTTCGTTCTGAATTTTTTTTTCAGAACTACTTAAAAATAAAACCCTGTGGCATGTAGCCTGCTCCGGAGGCTAAGTCACAGCAACAGAAGCTGACCTGTTCTCCTGGACAGGTGGTTGTGTTACTCAAGACTCTTGTATTAGCACATTTCACCACCTCTGCAACATTCTGTTGATGGTGAGTTCAGACATGTTTAGATTTGTTTTTTAAATCAACACAATCGATTCTCCACGCCAAATTTCTCAGCTTCTAAAATGGAAATATTATTCAGGTTTTTGGGAAATTTGCAGTCCCTACAAAAATGCCTAAACAGCACTCCCTACTGCCTGAACAGCAGTCATCATCTGAGAATCCACATGGTTTCCCACCCACGTGGTCATAAGTCCTCAAGAATTAAACAGACTTTTAGTATGACAGCTCTCCCCTCTCTGTACGTCTGCAGTCTCTCTGGCATCTTTAGCCATCCATGACTGATACACCAGCATCTGGCTATTGGGAACAGTGACAGAAAGGGAAGGAAAAAAGGAAAAAAAATAAACATTGCTATCATCAATGTATGGTTTTATGGATAATCAAGTCCATTTATTTCTCCACTGTTACCTTGCCTGTTCCATTCCTGGGATTTGTTAATGGACTTGCCAAATGTGGTCTATCAACCTATTTTTTTTAACAAGCTTGAGCAAGCACAGCTGCCGTTGTAACTACCTCTGTGAATAAAGTCATACAGAGCAAAATCCCTTCTCTTCTGGTGGCTTGTTTCCTTAACTGTAAAATACACTCAAGTTCTGGGCTGAGTTTACAGTGTGCTTAAATATACAGGAACCCACTCTGCTTTAGACAAGTCAGTAGCATAAATTTACACCGTTTCTTCTCAGCTGTAAACTGAATAGGAAACACATGACTTCCTCAGGATCGCTCTACCACAGTATATACAGTGCTAGAAAATCTGGGTACAGAACAAGAATTAAGTAAGAGGTTGCAGTCTTAAATTCTACGGCTACAGCTAATTTTCACAGGCTAAGATTTGTATTTTTTTTTTTAAGAATGACAACAACAAGAGAAAAACTAAATTTAATTTATTTTATCAAAAAACTATAGGAAGGTAGCAATACTAGAGATCACACATTATGAAAAGAAAGTGTTCCTGAGCTTAACAAACTGCATATTCTAATGTACACAGTCCTAAAACATGCAGCAGAAATAACCAAAAGATGACTTAACTTTGAAATTCATTAAGTAGATAATAGCTTTTCTTACAGGTGATCCTGCAGCTTTAGTTTTGCTACCAAAAAAAAATAAAATTAAACCCAACAAAAAAGAACAGCTAGAGGACAGATCACAGGTTACCAGTCTCTAAGAAGTGCATATAGACCAACTGACCCGGTGGCCACGGCGATGCTAACAGACCACAAAGCAAAACAGGCAGAAGCGAGGCTGGAGTAGGGTCCTTAAGAAATTGAAAATAGCTTTTTCTCCTTTTCCAATTTGTGAATTTCCCCCCCCAAACTGATAAAAACCGCAAAAGGAGTTTTAAAAGTGACACGGTGTCCATTAAGCTAATTCATTGAACGCAATCCAAATGGACTGTGGATATGTAAATACAGAATACTGTTCAAGGCCCTAAATTGGAAACTGGGAACGTGGGTTTACTTCAAATAAATACAGAATACTGTTACCTCCCAGAACATAAATTAACAGAGCTTTATTTATCGCACAAGAGGTAACACACATATCCTTAAGGAACAGCACTGTTATTCCAGTGCTGGTGGTAACATATACTGCCTTGGGAAAAAGGCAGACGCTGAACTCAAGTGAAACTTAAAAAAGACTTTTATCTTTTAAAATGCATTCACTTGCAATTTTTAAATCAAAAAACTGGGCACCGGGCAAAAAGAGTGTCGAACCAGCCCTGTGTCATCTTGTACCGGAGAGGCCAGAAAACCCAATTTGGTCAGGAATTTGTTTCTTAGGGGCAGCCACTGTCACCACCCCGTACCCACGGGGAAGGCTGCGGCGGATTGAGGAGCTGGAGGCCACGGCCTCCATCCACGCGGAAACACATCGCCGAGTCAGGCTACACGCAAGAGAAAGCACTAATGACTCCAAATGACGTCAGATCACCTCGAGTTTGCTAGCGTTAAAGCTGCCCCTTCCACTTCAACTTCATATATTTAAAAAAATAAATCATTAAGAGACGCGGCGTGATAAAAATCGACTAGATTCAGCATTTATCCGAGCGTGTGGATACAGGTGAGCCTGGTAATGTCAAATACTTTTAAATCTAAGCAAACTTCCTCCTATTCATTAAGCGATATAAAGTACCTGTTTCAGTGTGTATCTCTCTGCATTGTAAATTACAAAACTTGGACAGCAGTTTCAGTGGCCCACGCTCGTCACCCCAACCGTGAAACCAGTTTTGGCGAGTAGCATATAAAATGTCCCTTTCTGCCAAAGAGCTGGATCTTCAGTGCAAATGCAACTGTGCTTCTTAAGGAATAACCAACCTGTATTATCCTCTGAAGCACTCTTCTCGGAGTGCCGGTAATTAACATGGAAGTTAAGGCATTTTTCTAACAAATTAAGTAAACGGTTATATGCTGGGTACACGACTTCAGTCACCTGAGCCAACAGCTGTGCACCTTATAAAGGTAACGAGCTGACCTATGATACACAGCGAGCATCCATTTATGGAGCAACATTATTCTGCCTGACCCCGTCAACATTTACATGATTTGTAAGCAATATGCAAGTTTTACAAGCTTTTTTAATCCATGAGAATAAAGCACTTAGATTATCCCCGCAGCACGGACCTCGGCTGTAACTCCGCTCATAACTCAAACTCATAACTCAAACCCACCCCCTCAAACTGCTCTTCAGCATTTCTTGAAGCCAAGCAAAACTCAGCATACATTACAAACAGCTCGAGACAAGTTTAAGATGATCAGGAAAAAATAATAATAAAAAAAAAATACTCAGGAAAAAAAAGCTGAAGAACAGTACATTTCTCAGCTTTTACATTCAAGAACATCTTACACATGTTTAAAGCAACTGGGTAAATTCCCCACTAGTTTAACTTCACTTTAACATTTTCCCAACAAGAAAAAACAGGCCTAGTATCTTACAAGTCTGTCACTAAATAAAAAAAAAAGTCACAGTATTTAAAAGCTTAATCAAAAGCAGTTGTGAATACAAATTAGGGTATTTTTGCACCTAACAGATAACTGAGCACATCTCCATAATGCATCAGCTTCATTAGACAACGGGCTGCTCTCCCTAGTCTTTTGTTATCTATTTCCAAATTGTAGCCAGTCCATTGGGTTCAGCAATGGCTGCCATATTTCTGCAATGAAAATGGCATGTTACTACTGACAATCTGGTATTTAGAACCGCAGACCTCCTATAGCACCCTACCTAAAAATCAGAACAATTGACAAAAATACGTATCTCTTTGTAAAACTTCTAAATAACATCAGCTATAAACGTCTTGAGAACTTGACCTTACATCTAGAATCTGCTGAGGCTGATTGCTTTACTTGCGTGGGGTTCGACGGACATTTTAGGATTTGCATTCCTGTGAACCTTTACTCAGGCACAGTCTGCTGGCTGACCTTAATCCCTCACCCTCGTGCCAGAAATATTATTGCTAATCTCTTGAAGCTTTTATTTACACCACAGAAACGCAAAAGAAGCGTCAGCGATGATGCAGGATTCCAGCTGAAGTGCCTCCAGACTTTTCAAGGTATAGAGAACACGTAACATCGCTTCATCCCCCTGGAATCAGCTCCTAAAAAGCCTACGGCTGTAAGCTCACAACTGAATATTCAAATAAAGGTCTATTTTTAAGGAGCTTTCTTATCATACCTTTTACTGCTTCCTAAGTAACAGTTCTAGAAAAATCAATTTTTAATCCCAGCTATTAGCTGTCACGCTACATCTCTTTCTTTGGCCGCTGCCATTTCAATTACAAATGTAATGCCTTGTTTTCATTGTATTTATTTACACTGGACGTAAGAATACTTGAATATAGGTGTGAAAGAAGAGTCTTCTTAAAACACATTGAAAAGAGAACGAAGTATTTGCGACTTTGGATACCCAAACTCAGTTGAGATAACCTCTGCAACACACGGCTCCGCATTTACAGACAGTCCTGATCCTCTTCCTGGATGGGCTAAGACCATCAGCAGAGTCTGAAGTCAGATCTATCGAACCTGTGACATGGACAAACACAAAAAAGGAAATTTTACAAGACAGACCGAAACCCGTGCTAGGTATTCAAACGTCTTCAAAAGCCATTTTCTTAAAATAATTGTGTGTGAAGCTGTCGTCAAGGTCTGCTAACACACCCGTTACCACTACTTACACACCACCCAGCATAGATACCAGAATCCAAAGCTCAACAAACTCGAGCCTTGTACCCTCAGCTCTGTGTCCGTACCGGTCAGCTGAGAGCGCGGCCTGCCCTCAACACCGGCGTCACAGCACAAAGAAAGAGGAGTTTAAAGGATTTAAATAAGATTAATTTGTCAGCACTTCAAGAGAGCTTCTACACTCGAGTACTCGAGAGCCTCACCTTGAGTACGGTGTCCAGTTTTGGGCCCCTTAACACAAAAAAGACATTGAGGTGCTGGAGCGGGTCCAGAGAAGGGCAACGAAGCTGGTGAGGGGTCTGGAGCACAAGTCTTACGAGGAGAGGCTGAGGGAACTGGGGGTGTTCAGTCTGGAGAAGAGGAGGCTGAGGGGAGACCTTATCCCGCTCTATAACTACCTGAAGGGGGGCTGTAGAGAGGTGGGGGTCGGTCTTGTCTCCCAAGTCACAGGAGACAGGATGAGGGGAAATGGCCTCAAGTAGCGCCAAGGGAGGTTTAGATTGGATATCAGGAAAAATTTCTTCACTGAAAGGGTTAACCAGGATTGGAATAGGCTGCCCAGGGAAGTGGTTGAGGCACCATCCCTGGAGGCGTTCAAAAGACGGGTTGACACAGTCCTCAGGAACATGGTTTAGTGATTTTTTATTGCTTAATTCTTATTTATTTTTTTGTCAGAGTTAGGTTGATGGTTGGACTGGGTGATCTTTAAGGTCCCTTCCAACCTAGACGATTCTATGATTCTACACGAACGAGGTAAATCTCTGGAGTATGAAGAGGCTTCTTTGAAATCCAAATATCAGGGCCAACAAGACGTTGCTGCTGTGGATAAACGGTCTGCACACAGAGATTGAGACACAACAGCCCTGCCAGCAAACCTCGAGAATTTTTTGTTGTATTGGAAAAAATAATCAAGTCATGGTTTGGGTTGGAAGGGGCCTTTAAAGACCATTTTGTCAACTCCCTGCAGTGGGCAGGGACATGTTGCACTAGATCAGGTTGCTCAAAGTCCTGTCCAACTTGACTGTGAACACTGAATGGAAGGTCAATGATCAAAGAATCATCAAACAGCCCAAGTTGGAAGGGACCTCAAAGGATGATCTGGGACAACCTTTTGTGGGAAAGGGAGCCTAGATGAGATTATCTCTCACCCTGTCCAATCGCATGTGTCCAGTTCTGGGCTCCCCAGTTCAAGGACAGGGAACTGCTGGAGAGGGTCCAGCAGAGGGCTACAAAGATGATGAGGGGCCTGGAGCATCTCTCTTATGAGGAGAGGCTGAGGGACTTGGGTCTTTTTAGTCTGGAGAAGAGGAGACTGAGGGGGGATCTGATCAATGCTTATAAATATTTAAAGGATGGGTGTCAAGAGGATGGGGCCAGTCTTTTCAGTGGTGCCCTGTGACAGGACAAGAGGAAATGGGCACAAACAGGAACATAAGAGGTTCCACCTAAACATGAGGAGGAACTTCTTTACTTTGAGGGTGGCAGAGCCCTGGAACAGGCTGCCCAGGGAGGTGGTGGAGTCTCCTTCTCTGGAGACATTCAAAACCCACCTGAACACGTTCTTGTGCAACCTGCTCTGGGTGGACCTGCTGTGGCAGGGGGGGTGGACTAGACGATCTCCAGAGGTCCCTTCCAACCCCATAGCATTCTGTGATCTGTGAAGCACTGGAGGAGGTAACACACCAGGGGTGAGCACAAAAGCTTCTACCTGTGCTCTGTCTGCACTACACTCAATAAGTGATGTCTGTTAGGGAGGTGCAGTGCCTGACCCAAAATGCTTTGTCACTCGGGCTGCAACAAACCCCACCAGCGTCCCAAACCTCCCAGAAGAACAGAGTTGAAATCTGCAGACCTTTCATCTGATAGTCAAAGGTTAGCTCTTCTCCAGCCTTGATGGTTCGCGTAGAAAACAGCGCTATTCGAGGAAGACGCAAGTCGAGGTTATCAATAAACACATTGAAGACTTGAAGATTTGGATCACACTGCAAGGCAAAAATTAACGCAGTTTCTGTCAAGAAAAATGCACAGTGAGTTTCACTGAAGTGTTTAAGTAAAGCAGGGTCACAGGAAAGGAAGAATTGGTCCTCCTCTCAGTGACAGAAGTCTGAAATCAAGTTATCTTCTGAAATCAACAAATTACAGTCTTGAAGTAGTGTTAAAGGAGAAAACTCATAGCTTAGATTCCTTTCAAGAAGGCAACCCGTATATAGTATGTAGACTACACTGATATGCAACAGCCTATTAAAAATAATAATGGTACCTTCAAAAGGTGACAATAAAAAAGATGGCAAACAGAGCAATTAAAGTTACATTCTGAGGTTAGTATTTACCTACAAAATGCACAAAAACCTCATAAATTTAAAGAACAATCCTAGCATTTCAAGCCCTACACACTCACTAGTCTGTAATTAGGTTTAAGCATTGCTTCCAGGCCACAAATAGTATTTTTGTGTTATGAATAAATTTCCATTTTCAGTTGCTAACCTGCTTGACTCCTGAATTATCTGCTGTGGGCTTGGTGGCAGGGGGAGGGTCAAGGACTCTAAGCAGGAACTAAGAAACCACTTAATCGTTTTTTCTGGATTAAGTGTCAGAAGTCAGCAGTCACTGAGGCAGTTTGTTAAACTGTGCGTGTTTTTTCCTCTCTAACGGTAAAATATAACCCACTTGAAAGAGTAGGAAGTGAAGTCAGACATTTAACTGTACACTTAAGAGTGAGAAACCTCACTCCCATTCCTGAAAGCAAAGAGCAATTGGTTCTATCTAAAACTCTTCTTCATCCCTCTCCCTAGCAAGCCAGCAGGAAACACAAACATCATCAGCTCATTAATCTGAAGACACGAGTTTACTATATTTGTAGAACACTGACTGCATCCCTCACAGACATTACATCAGTAAGAAATAATAATTTTTAGTTCAGGAATGATACATAATTTCTTTACAGATGCAGTTCAGCCCTCTTGCTTTAGGTACTTCAGTTGAACAGGGAAGAAAAAAACTACAAAACCTTCTCGTTTAAAATTTACTTTTGAGTTCTCTGGCAAGTTGAGATTTGATACGAGGAGGGAAAAAGGTATCTACAGGGGAGAAATACCAAAGAAAGCCTAGGAATTTTCATTTTTTCCTCTACCAATGTTTGAGGAATGAAATTTGGCATAACCCCCACCCTGCCCTGCTACAAAATAATGCATCAGCTCCTATTGTCTTCAACTCCTCACTAATTTTACTAAATACTTCTCAAATGTTAGGTCTTTTAGGTACATGGTAAAAAAACACACCCAAACCAGCCCTACATTTTGGTTGTCTAGAACCAGCAGATTCAGTGACAACCCCAGTCCTACCAGCTGCCCACTTCAGGCAGCATCTCATTCCCACATTTTTGTAGACAGTCCTGCTCCGAGTAGGGCTAAGGATTCTGCTCTACTTATGCCATCTAACTGACCGGACTGTGCTGGCATGAAACATACTCCAAAAAAACCTGTGAATATGGCAAAATATTTACAATAGGAGAAGATAACTTCTGTCACAATTAAGATAATTCTCTAAATTCTTAGTATACAAAACACGGTCTTACGCTGTGATTCACAAAGTGGGACACATTTCCATATCGAGCTGCATCTACTGTAAATTCATCTGAGTCATAGTCCAAATCAAACAAGTATGTATTTCCCTGGTTGTCATAGAGCTGGCCTCGTCTCTCTGCTTCCTCACTTGTAATCACCTAAAAAAAAAAAAGAGAAAAAAAGAAACCTGCATCATATTATTCACTATTACTAAATTAAAAAAAAAATCACCATCAAGTTAGAAAAAAACCCCCCAAAACTTTACTTAGTAAAAAATACCACATTTGCTTTTTAATGTTGAGATAGCATTTCATCTCTAATAATAATAATAATAATTTAGTAATTTTATTAGTATTATTAGTAAATAATACAAAGATACAGCTAAACTAATTTGTTAGTGACTGAGGCTTCTCTGGATGTAATTTGTCTACAGCACTACCTTGTCTCAGGTAAAAAACCACCAGCACCTTCTATTAAAGAGTTTTGATGATGACAGATACAATCAACTGCTTCTACTTGAAATTTCTATACACACAATTTTTTCATGAGACCCAGAAAGCTTTGTTTACTTCACACAAAATAAAGTTTCGACTTTCTCCCTTTGCACAGTCGAAGATCAACAGGTATCCATCTTCACAACCCAGTTATAATTACAGTCCAGAATTCATCTCCTCCCTCTCTGTGAGCATCTCTCCCTGCTAGTTTTGACTGCAATGAAGGATCCTGTTCATGCTAACTTCAGATACATCACTTCACAAAGCTGAATCTGTGCAATTAGGTTAGCATGAGGTAGAAACCCAGAAGCTCCCCAAAGGAATAGAACAACTCATCCCTTCTGACAGAAGCAACAGCTTAAACATTTTCATCTGCAGCCTGTTACGTTAAGTGTATTCTGTTGTTGTTTCAGCAAAGAAATCACAATTTGTCAGCAAGACAGGCATAAAATGTGCTGGAACTGGACAAAAAACCCCTCTAAAATCTTTCTGACGCCTCAGATTCAATAACCTATTCAGCAGTAGGGAATAAGTAGATTCAGGTGAAAGGGTAAATACACACTCTTTCCTTTGAGCAACAACATTACATCATCATCACTCTGCATTAACCCCTCAACGGAGGGATTCTGAATGACCAACAAGAAAGGCATGAACACGAGAAGCGAGACTTGGGGCAGGAAGGATGGAGGCAATACAATAAAGACATAAACATTTGTGCGAAGGAACTATTTTGAGTCAACTTAGTAGCAAGGCAGATTTGTTGGCAGAAACACTTGATCAGAGCCGCTGCCAGGAGCTACTGACGTAGGGAGCCCCGAGGCAGAGCAGAGGCTGAACCACATAAACACAGGGCAAGACCAGAATCTCAAGAATAACTCAAGTTCTGTGTTTTATAACATGAAAGTTCTCCTTGAGATAGTATGAGACGAGGTAAACAGGTAACATCCACACTCCAAATCTCATTCTTGATGTTAATCAGAAGTAATAAATAAAATAAATAATGAAATGTTTGGAAATACTACCTTAAAAGTTCAGACAAAGCAGCAAAGGGGCTGACAAACTGGGTGGGAAGTTTGGTAACAGCTGTGGTTGGGGAACAGCAAAATCGACAATAATAAAGATGACCAGGGAAGAAAGAAGAATATAACTGCCATGAAAGAAAGGAAGGACTTGCCTTTAGAAATACTATTACAGGACATATCTAAAATAATTCTTTGCAACATATGGGATAAGTATTCTCTTCAACATATGGGATAACTATTCTCTTTACATTCAACCTTTCACAATTGCTCTGGAATGTAGGAACACTCTGAACAATATAATTTTACTGTGATCTCAAATGTTTCTTTGGTGTATTTCAGTACTCAAAAGCAGACTTATCTATTATAAAGTCGAAGTTAATAAATGGTAAAACTGAGAGAAAGCTCAAGATCTATCTCCAGTATCTCCTTTATTATAAAGAGTTTATCTATATGAGATAAATACATACCTCTCCAACGTACTCCATCACAAAACTGTTGGTATTAATTTTCTGGAGGGTTTTCACTCCCCAACCACGGCCGTTGTTGGTTCGGAAGATGCAAAGGGTATAGGGTGTACCCTTCTGTACTATCCTATTAGGGCAGTCAGGCCCACACCTACAAAACGAATTGCATTCGTAGATGGGCAAACCGGGCTGGATTTTCAACTTTTTTCGTTTATTGTAAGCCAAAATAAACCCAGCCTCCTTCGGGCAGCACTTCTCAGCAGGGCAGTCAGTGCACTCACAGCCAGTCGTTATTCCATTTATTACATTTATCCCCGGAGCAGGTTTATATTCATTAATGTAGTAGAAGTCTAAGGGAGGGCCTTCGAGATCCACAGTGTTTTCTACCAGAATCATCGCTTTATGGTTCTTTTTCCTGTTGAGTTCTTCTTTCCATCTCTGCAGAGCTATTCTTTGCTTGGCTTTCTTTACAATGTAGTCGGCAACCGCAGGCTGCAAAGCTTTAACGTGGTTTCTCACTTTCAGTGCTTTGCCTTCTCTCATCCGAGACAAGTATTCGTTCTTGTCACTAAGAAAGTTCTGAAGAATCAGTGGGCAGTTCAGATTGTCCTCAGGTTCCCAAGTATTTGAAGATTCGGGCCATCCTTTCCATTTCACAAGATAGTATGGCGTGCCCTTGAAATACAGAAACAGATACAGATTTAGCCACATTTCATTTTGCTGAAATCCAGCACGACAGAGTACACAGACAAACACGAAAGAACTCTGGAATTAAGCAACAGCATATAGAGCAAAAGGTTTTGATGTCCCCACAACAATTAAAGTTGGGGAGAAAGAGAACAATCAAGTTTTCTGCTTGCAAATTAAGTTACAGCACAACTTTGGATACTTTACACATCATTTCTAGGGGCAAAGAAATAAATAGGGATGAACTCTGCTACTGTTATACCTAGAGGAGGCTAGCTTGTTAAGGCTGTTAAGTAAATTATACTAACTAGTTGTATCACATACAAACAAAAAAAAATTCTAAACTGACAAAAAAACTCTAAAAACCACTATTTGTTGTATCAACTGTCCTCGCAGAAGAGTAATCCACTCAAAACTCTAATCGACTCAAAATACAAAATACTGTATTTATAATCAAGAAGTATAGATTTTATACTTATTTTAAGAAGGCCAAATAACTGTAACAAGGCCACATCCTGAGACTGAATTTCACCGGCACAATCGAGCCGTAGGAATCCAGTTGCAGCACATGGCCCTAACTCTTCATCATACAGACTACGGCAACAGTCAAGAGAGAAATACAGGCTGCTGCCTGAGAATAAAGGAGAAGCGTCGTTATATATAACAAGCCACAGCCTAAAAGCATCAGCATTTTGCTTTACTTCTAGATAGGCAAAGGCGAGAACATTTCGTATTCTGGCATCTCTGTAATTTCAGAAAAAGCCCTTCCTTCAACATACCAAAAGCAGTAGTTATACCACTTCCAGCTTACAGTTCAAAGCGTAAAAGGTATTTCATTCGATGTCGGCAAGAGCTTCGTCCTCGCAGCCCCGCTACCTTACATCGTAAGCAAAACTACCTTTGGCTCGCTTCCAAATTTCAGCTGAAAGAGCGATCAAATCGGTCTGTGTTTCTCTTACCTCTTCTACCTTGTAGTCACACAAATACTCCACCTCATAACTCTTTAGACTCCTGTTGGTGATTCCAATGGATTTACATCTGAGATTTTCCTTCCTACATAATTCTTGGAGGGTCTCAAGTGAAGCTAGACATGGCACATACCAAGCTACAATAAGAAAATTGGTAAAGAATCCTATTTAATGTCTCGGCTGAATTGAAACCATTACGCCTTATCCCAGAGTCCCCACATTATCATTTGTAACAGTTTGCGAGTCTCTTGTACAACTCACAAACTCAACCCTTCCCTAACAGGTAAAGTGAAACACGTCAACAATCCCCTCCCTGCACTTTTATTCTGCACAGTACGTACATTTATAAAGAACAACAAACATTTTCGGACGGCAGAGACTTCCAGAGGTGAAAGCTGCGCTAAGAAGGGGATAATATTCCTACAAATTAAAGCATCTCATTCATCACTCCGCTACGGCGATGAGGAAACCTCCCTTATTCAGCAAGACCGCCAAATATCTGCAGGTCGCCAAGCAGAACGAAGCACTCGCCATGCAACCATGGCGACTGGCCGAGGGAAAAGAAAAGATCCACAGGGCTTTTCCAGAAGGATCGCGGGTGCCTTGGCAGCTCCGGCGGGTTTAAAGGGACGCGGAGCGGCACGGCCGGAGCCTCCCACAGCCCGGGGCGAGGGGGACGGGGGGGGACACGCACCGCCGAGGTGGGGAAAGGGGAGGGGGTGTGAAGGTTAGAGCCTCCCCCCCGCCTCCGGGCCACCCGCCTCAGCACCCAGGGTACCCCCCCGCCGCCCCGGCCGGGAAACGGGCGGCCCACGGGGGCATTTCTCCTCCGGGCCGCACCGCTACAAGTTGAGGGAAGGCGGGGAGGGGGCGGCCGACGCCCCTCCGAGCCCCCCCCCTCCATATTTACCTCAGGCGCCCTCCCGCCGGGCAGCGGGCGGAGCCCCCCCCCCCGAGGAAGCGGGTCCCCGGCCCTGCGGCGGGTGGGCTGAGGGAGAAGGAGGGGTCGGTAACGAGCGGAGTCGGGGGAGTGGGAGCCCCGAGAGAGGTCGGGCGGCCTCCCCGCGCCCTCCTTCCCCCCCCCGAAGGGAAGGGGAAAGCCCGAGCCTGGCGGCCCCATCGCCGGTCACCGCGGCTCCCTCACCTCCTCGCCAGCCCTCCATCTTGGGGGGGGGGAGGGGGGGAGGAGGAGGGCTGAGGGGGAGCCCGCCTGCGGCTCCGCCCCCCGGAAGAGGGCGGAGGGGGAGAGCGCGGCGCCGGCGCGCGCGGGATCCCTTAACCCCCCCTCCCTCGCGCGAGAGGTTTTGGCGCGCGGCGGCCGCCGCAGCTCGGCGGGGCCTGAGGGGAAGGGGG